>NC_091446.1:43942305-44261971 GCF_964237555.1 Oryctolagus cuniculus
CCATATTTATTCTTAAAAATTTATGGAAAAGTTAGTATTTTATATAGAATAGACATGTAGTAATTTAATATTATTTAAAACACATGAATGTTCCAGACACAGTGGATTTTTTTAGTCTATTGAAAATTCAGGATTGTCATAGCTTGTACTATGCCCATGAGAACAAAAAGAAAAAGGAATGACTTCTGAAATTTGAAATCATATAAAAGTGACACGACTTCTTCCTACAAAATCCTTATTAATTACACAGGGGGAAATAGTAGCTTTATGGTAGAGAAATCTTACAGGGATCACCCTAATATGTATCAAAGTTAGCATCTCCGTAAATAGGACAAATTGGCATCAAATACCTCCTCATGTGATTTGCTAAGGTGAAAGTATCCTTGATTCTGCCAAGTGTGCATACTTGAATCAAATCACAAAGAAACATCAGAAGACAAATTATTTGATCTATGCTCTTCAAAAATACCAATATCATCAAATACAAACAAGACTGAGGAAATGTTCCAGTAAAAAGGACATAACTGAATATAACTCATGATCTAGGATCTCTTTTTTTTTTTTTAAGTTTTCCTGCAAAATACTTAATTGGGACAATTGGAAAAATCTGAATTAAGGTTATAAATTGTGTATTAGGATTTCTTCAAGATTCGTTTGTGTATTATAGTTAAGTGAGTGTTCATACTTTCAGGAAATATTAATATATGTAGGGGTGAAGGACTATCATGTCTACACTTACTCTCAAATTCAAGAGTAAAATATGTAGGTATATGTGTGTAGACAGCAAAAACTACAGCAAAGATGAACATGTTAGCATTTGTCTAATTTGGGTAAAGAATATATGAAATCTTTGGTATTCAGTAATTGTACTTTAAGTCTGAAACTATGTTGAAAGAAAAATGCAAGGGAAGGGTAGGCATTTGGCACTGTGGTGAAGCCACTACTTGAGATGCCCATGTTCCATGTCTGGGTACTTTATTCATCTAATAGTTCAAGCCCCATGATCACAGTCATCAAACTTTTCATGAGCTTACCTGAGGTAAAGTGTAGTAATAAAAATTATAAAATCCATTGCAAAATTCAAAATTCTAACTTTTTGAGAGTTGTATCTTGTAATATCTTTGATGTAATGAAGGTTTGGGCTCTTGGAAGAATGCCAACTGCTTAGAATGTTCTCAAACTACTCTGCTTGTAGATATTCAATAAGGTCAATGGTTGTCATTGTATTTTATTTTTAATGCTTGTTTTCCTTCTTTATGTGATACTCTTCAGTCTAGAACTGATTTTATTTCAGTATCTGTAGGACCAAAAAAATAACCAGCACCAAACCATGGATTGTGTGTGTTAAGACACTGCAGAGTTGGGGACAGTTTTTATAGAAACTCCGTCACATGTTCCACTATGTCCCCTCTCTAACTTTGAACTTGACCTTCAGTGTCTGGCTTAAACATAGTAGTTTTATTTGACTGTTGAACCTAATTATAATGAGTGAGAGGTTATAAGACTTAACACAGATGAGAGGGTGGGCCTTTTTCAGAAATGTTGCCTTCAAATAGACTTTTGTAGCTTAATATATTTGCAGCACCTAACAGCTGTGTGCTACTCCTAGAAAATTTAATCCTACATTCTGATTATTTGGCAGAGAAAAACTATGTAGGAGGGAAAAGCCTTAGATTTGAATTGCATATGCCAATATTTATGTAAGCATGAAACTATCAAAACTACACTGATGCTACAGTTTCTACACTTTGTGTGGTGAGAAATTGATTTATTTTATTTTGGACAACAATGTTTCCAAGGGGAAGATTGTTTCCACACAAGAATTCAAGTGATTTGGGTATAGTGTCTTTTAAACAGTTTCCCAGTGACTTTAATGGTTAATTATTCTTCAGTTATTAAGTAAATATCAAGCTGCTAAAGAAGACAAAAAAACTTTGCAAATACATGGTCCTGTTTGTCAATGAACAGCTGCCAGGTTTTAAAGCTGAGTTAAGATATTCCACTTGAAAACCTGAAATAGTAAATCTTTTGAGGGTTACAGATATAGGACTTTAGAAGCAGGAGATCCACATAGGAAGAGAATTAAAAAGGGATTTTATAAAGTAAGGTGAGTGTGAGATAGAACTTAGGAGCAATATCATTTACATATGTACTGAGCAGAGGCTAATTAAATATAATGTATTTTTGTAAGCGTAAACTTTGTACATATCACATACATTCGTATATCATTTAGCAATGGGGATTTGTCCTAAGAAGTACACGGTTAGGTGATTTTTGTCATTGCAAGTATCGTAAAGTACAATTGCACAAACTAAGATGGCTGTAATGTCGCTAGGCAATATAATTTTATGAGCTCACCATTATATATGCAGTCCATATTTGACCAAAATGTCATTATACAGTACATTATTGTACTGTAATTCACTGTGATTTTAATTGATGAAGTTTAGTTTTTAGAGCAATTTTAAAATTTGAGTAGAAAGAATGGGTAGTTGCCATATACCTTTGTTTCCACACATGTACAACCTGTACCGTGCGTTTGTTACAGCTGACGGACCTACACTGGCAAGTCTATTGCTCAGTCCTCAGTTTACATTAGTGTTCATTCCTTGTGTTGTGCTTTCTGAGTTTTCACAAATGGATACAACATGTATCTGCTATTGTAGTACCATATGGAGTGCTGTCATTACCTGAAAAATTCTTTGCGCTCTATTTATTCCCTTCTCCCCTCTAACACCCGAAAAGTGTTGATCTTTTTTATTGTCTTCATAGTTTTGCCTTCTCCAGAATGTAATATATTTGGAATCACACAGTGTATAGGCTTTTCAGATTGGATTCTTTTACTTGGTAATATGCATTTATGTTTTGCTCTATGTTTCTTTTTTGTGACCTGATAGTTAATTTCTTTTTAGTACTGAATAATATTCTATTTCCTGGATGTACCACAGTTGTTTTTCCATTTATCTATTGAACATTTGGTTGCTTCCAAGCTTTAACAATTATTAATAAATGCTGCTATGAACATTTGTGTGCAGGTTTTAATATGTGTATATATATTTTCATTCTATTTAGGTAAATATCAGAGTGCAGTTGCTAGATTATGTGCTAAGTATATATTCAGTTTTTTTTAACTTTTATTTAATAAATATAAATTTCCAGAGTGTAGCTTTTGGATTACAATGGCTTTTCCCCCCCATAACTTCCCTCCCACCCACAACCTCCCCTCTTCCTCTCCCTCTCCCATTCCATTCACATCAAGATTCATTTTCAATTATATTCATATACAGAAGATCAATTCAATATATATTAAGTAAAGATTTCGACAGTTTGCACCCATACAGAAAAAGTGTAAAGTACTGTTTGAGTACTAGTTATAGCATTAATTTACATTGCACAACACATTAAGAACAGAGATCCTACCTGGGGAGTGAGTGCACAGTGACTCCTGTTGTTGACTTAACAATTGACACTCTTGTTTATCGCGTCAGTAATCACCCTAGGCTCTTGTCATGGGTTGCCAAGGCTTGATCAGCCCTTGTCCTGACTGTCGAGGAACAACTTAATACTTTATCCCTATTAGTATTTTTTTGTTCTACTTAACACTATTGGCTGAACTCTTTAATTAACACACAATTCTTCTTAGGTGTTTAAATTTAACTGAAAAGTGATCCCTGTTAAATATATTTAGATTTTGAAAGTAACCGAGAAATTGACTTCTTCCAGCAATGTTTAACTAATTTTGCATTTTCACCAGCAAAGAACAAGAGTGATGGTGCTCCAAAACATTCTGAACAAAACAGTGCTTTGGACTCTGGTCACTCTAGGAGGTTTATAGTTATAACTCATTTTTGTTTTAAAAAAATTTCAGTTCCCTAATGATGTGATACTGATAGATACATGATATTGATAGATACATGATATTGATTTATCCTGATTGGATACAAAATGTATACATGTATCCAACATCACAAGACAGCCCATAAATATGTATAGCTTTAACATGCCTGATAAAAACTTTTATATAAAAAAGATTCATGTGCTTACCTGTTTATCTTCTTCCATGGGGTGTTTGTTCAGATCTTTTGTCCATTTTTAAGTTGGGTTCTTCATTTTCTTATTGCTGAGTTTAAGATTCCTTTGTGTTTTGATTAACAATCCTTTGTCACAGATGTACTTTGCAAATATTTCTTCTATGTGTTAGCCTGTCCTCTTATTCTTTATATCTTTTTTTAGCTTTTATATATAATACATTTTTTATTTTGAAGAGACATAGTTTATCAATTATACCTTTGATCAATTGTACCTCAATGATGTAGCTGAAAAGTCAACCCAATACCCATTGTCACCTGGAATTTTCTCCCTTGTCGTCACTTAGGAGTCTTACCATTTTTCAGATTTATGAATCATTTTTATTGAATTATTATAAAAGACAAAGGGATGCATCTACATTGATTCTTTTGCAAGTGAATGTTCAGTTGTTCTAGCAACACTTACTGAGAAGACAAATTTGCTCCTTTGTCAAAGATCGCTTAAATATCTTTATGTGGTTCTGTTTGTTAAGATCTTTATTTTGTTACATGGGTCTATCTGTTGCTTTGTCAATCAAAACTATTTTGAAAACTGTAGGTTCATACTCAGTCTTGAAGCTGAATAATGTCAGTCCTCCAACTTTTGTTCTTCTATGTCAGTATTGAATTCCTATTCTGGGTCTTTTATTTCTTTATGTAAACTTTAGAATCAGTTTGTCAATATTTACAAATTAACTTGCTGGACTTTTGATTGGGATTTGCTGAATGTATAGGTTTGGTTAGGAAGAACTGATATCTTCACAATATGACTCTTCCTATCCATGAACTTGAACTATCTCACCATTCCTTTGGTTTTTCTTTGACATCTTTCATCAGAATTTATAGTATTTCTTATAAAGGTCTTATATATTTTGTTAGACTTGTCAAAAGTATTTCACTTTGAGAAATGCTAATGTAAATTATAATTTGTTTTTAATTTCAAATTCAACTTACTCATTGCTGGTATTAAGAATGTGATTAGTTTTATATATTAACCTTCTATCTTACAGCCTTTCTATAATTGCATATTAGCTCTCAGAATTTTGACTTCTAATACACAGCTCTTTCTCTGCAGACTCCTTTTCAAGTGGAAATTCTTTATATGTATAGATTTATTTATTTATTTGAAAGGCAGAGTTACTGAGAGAGAGGGAGAAAGAGAAAGAGATCTTCTATCTGTTGGCTCACTCCCCAAAGTGCCACAGTGGCCAGGGCTGGGCCAGGCTCTAGGAGCCTGGAGTTTCATCTGGGTCTCCCAGGTGGGTGTAGGGTCCTGAGCACCATCTTCCACTGTTTTTGCAGGCACATGTCAGGGATCTGGATTGGAAGTGGAGCAGCCAGGACTCAGACCAATGCCATATGCGATGCTGATGCTGAAGGTGGCAGCTTAACCTGATGCACCACAATGTCAGCCCCCAAATGGAAATTATTATGGCCTGGGAGATACAAGCTTGTCATCTGTGGTAAATGTACTCTGTTTTGACTACCCGGCATATATTTTCCTTTCTTTCGGTTAATGCTATTCTGAAATTCTGTGAGAATTACCACTTTTACTACTCTCAGTCCAAGTGCTTCAACCACAGTGACTGTTTCTCTGATTCTAGGCATGATAATGTGATGCAGAAAGGCCAGTCAGAAATGGCATCCCTCGGTCTTGTGACCCCATGTCAGTCAATGAGTGTCAGTTTTAGAACTTACATTATATAGGGGAAAATACAAGAAATTTCATGGTGGGCAGTCATGTTTCTAACCATAGAGGGTCTAAGAAAGAAGCCAATGGAGATGTTGTATCAGGTTCTTGGATGTAAGAACTTCATTTGAGGTTTTGAATTCCATCATGCATGAAGCCAAATCTGTGAATTTTTCAATAAAGTTCCCTTTTGCTTAAACTATTTAAAGTTAGATTTTCTTTAAAAATGTTAATGAAATAGTAAATTTTACTTTATGTAAAGTTACTTAAATAAGACTAATAAAATATTAAAGAAGAACTATTTCATTTTCAGTCACTTCCATTTTATTTTATTTTTTTTTTATTTTTATTTTTTAACAGGCAGAGTGGACAGTGAGAGAGAGAGACAGAGAGAAAGGTCTTCCTTTGCCGTTGGTTCACCCTCCAATGGCCGCCGCGGCTGGCGCGCGGCGCTGATCCGATGGCAGGAGCCAGGAGCCAGGTGCTTTTCCTGGTCTCCCATGGGGTGCAGGGCCCAAGCACCTGGGCCATCCTCCACTGCACTCCCTGGCCACAGCAGAGAGCTGGCCTGTAAGAGGGGCAACCAGGACAGAATCCAGTGCCCCGACCGGGACTAGAACCCGGTGTGCCGGCGCCGCAAGGCGGAGGATTAGCCTAGTGAACCGCAGCGCGGGCCTACTTCCAGTTTCATAACTTTGAGCCAGAAGCCTAAGGGATACTTAGCTCGCCTAACTGCAGGTCCAAGATCAGCAAACACCCTGCTCAGGACTCTATGTCCTCCCTCAAGAGGTCAGTGAAATACTGAAGCTTAGTGGATATTGACAGACTCTGTGGTAGTATTACTCTTCCTGAGCTATAACTGCATTCAGTCCCTATTGCAGAAATAAATTGTTCATACTTCTGCAGCAGCTCATGACTTACAATCAATAGGATACACCACTTTTCTATTGCTTTGTAGCTATGTGAAATACTCTTTATGGGTATAACCCGCAAAGTTTGATCATGTGAACAGGTCCTGGTATACATACGTGTGTATGTGTGTGTGATGGGGTAGCAATTAAAGAGATTGCCTTGGCAGGAGGCGGAATTTTAAAATGCAGGTCACGTGTTGCATTTGTCTTACATTTATCTTTCATTTTAACCTGCAGTCATCATGATCAAGGACTATCAAAATGACTTTCCCTGAGTTTGCTATTTTGCTTCTTTAGCATATATACAGCAATTTGCCCATCAAAAATAGTAGAGATATTTCTGAATCTATGTTACTTGAGTTTCTGTGGGCATTAATGGAACTTGGGAAATAAATTTTTCAGTTCATTCAAGAAAAGTGAGATCTTCTTAATGGCTTAGCTTACACTTTTCCTACATAAGGTCCCTGGAAAAGGCAAGTACTTTGATCTCTGCTTCTACATAAGCAAGTGGAAAGCTGAAATGGGGGTAAGGATGGGATAGTGTCAAAGAATACTATTGACGAGAGAACCGAATCGAGTCGTGTATTGGGTTTCCAACCTGACATGGGCTCCTTGGGAAGATAAGAGGTGTATTTAGCTCAACAATTTTGGAGGCTTAAAGTCCAAACAGTGCAGCAAAGCCATCCTGTCTGCATTATATCACATGCAAATACTGTCTGCCTGAGTGTATGCGGGAGCAAGTAAGGGACTGCGTATTGAAGCAGGAGAACAGAGGCTGGTTGGAACCAAACTAGGCTTTTATAACTACCTTCTCAAGAGAACTGACAAGCCATCTTGTGAGAACTACATTTTTGAGAGTATGAGGTTCTACCTCTTAATACTGTCATCCTAAGGACCAAGCATCCAGACACACAAACTTTTAAGGGGACACAATTAAACAATTTCCAAGTCATAGCAATCAGAAAATCCTCTGATCCACTTACTTTCTGATTAACTAACTCTAATGTGCAATTCAAGCTCCTTGAGGCCAAGAACCTTGCCTATCCTTTGGTAGACCTTAACCCATCATAAACACTCAATAAACATTTTCTGAATGACAACTGACAAGACAGGTAAATAAGAATTCTTCAGAAATTAAACAAATAATGCTAAGATAAAAGTCTTTATAACAGAGTCTAATCACAATTTACTCAAATTCAATTCATTAACCATTAGGAATCACTAGTTCACCCTAGCACAGACTCACTTCTGTAAAAAAAATTCTGTATTTTTTTTTTTCTGTAAGTAATCATTGAGTGCTTACAAAGTGTTATCCAGGAGTTTTGTCAAAAAGCAATGGTAACACCCTATAGGGGCATTTGAAAATGTATAGGAGAATTTTTTGTTGCTGTTATAATTACTGGCTCTATTGGCATTTAGTGGGTGAGGGCCAAGCATGTTAGATATCCTATAATCTGTTCTATTAATGGACATGTTTGCTTCCAGTCATCATGAACATTCTTTACATGTCTCTTGGTTATTCATCTCTTGGGGCACATGTACAAGAGTTTCTCTACAGCAATCAGTGCCTTACAACTCTTAGTCATAGCCAATAGCAATTAATAAATTTTGTGTCATATTCCTGAAACATATATTTACATATGTGTATATAAATGAACCAAAAATTAAAAAGACAATACTATACCTTATTATGTGTTATAGGCACCAATCTGATAAAAAAATAATGCCACTTGCAACCTACTAAATTAATCAAAAACTCTGTTGAAAAAGCAAAGGTCTAGGAGCATGCCCCATTGTGGAATTATTGGGTCAAAGAGTATGCACGTACATAGCTTTTCTATGTAATGCCAAACTATTTTCAAAGTTATTATTCTAATTTATGCCCACCAAAAATGGTGAAGAGATTGCGTTTCTCTACAGTGTTACTTTCAGTGTTATTTTCTGCATACATATGTGCTATCCTACTGCAGGCAATTCTGTATCTTTTTAAAATTTAGCATTAATATGAATAACTTCTAATGACATTAGTTAATGTTAATACATGAGGTTTTTAAACTACAGCACAACATTTTATTGTAAGAATTCTTATGTGACTCTTTCCCCTTGTTGACTCTAACTATATTTCCAGGGCTTTGGATAACTCTCTAATAAAAATAATTGATAACAATCTTCAACAAATTGGTTGCTGATTCTATTTTTGTTTGTTTGTTTGTTTGACAGGCAGAGTGGACAGTGAGAGAGAGAGAGACAGAGAGAAAGGTCTTCCTTTGCCATTGGTTCACCCTCCAATGGCCGCCGGAGTGCTGCGGCCGGTGCACCACGCTGATCCGATGGCAGGAGCCAGGAGCCAGGTACTTATCTTGGTCTCCCATGGGGTGCAGGGCCCAAGCACTTGGGCCATCCTCCACTGCACTCCCGGGCCACAGCAGAGAGCTGGCCTGGAAGAGGGGCAACCGGGACAGAATCTGGCACCCCGACCGGACTAGAACCCGGTGCGCCGGCACCGCAAGATGGAGGATTAGCCTAGTGAGCCGCGGCGCCAGCCACTGATTCTATTTTAAGAGAGATTACACATCTCAGGATTACTGGGTCAAAGGGTCTGATCATGTTTATGGTTTTTGATACATTTTTAGATTGCCCCGCAGAAAATGTGTGCCTTTTTCATTTTTTGGTATGTTCAGTTTTTCCTGATTTTGTCTGAGTAAAATCAAATTTAACTGAACATATATCATTAGATAGTGGTCTTATGTTTATTCCGCATTACTCTTACATAGATTAGGAAATGTGTTTTCCATTCTCCATATTTAGATCTGTAAGTGGAAATAGAAGCAAGGAAAGAATTTCCAGCCTTAACACTGTATTAATTCATTTCATTTTAATACTTGTTTGCCTCACATTGGAATAAAATTAGCACTGTACTAGAAGTGTTAAAATAAAAGAAGACTTGGCTTTTAATTTTGCCCCTCATCAACAACGTTATCTTTAGCAAATCATTTAACTTTGTTAAACCTCTCACCATAGGATAGTGATGTTTCACTCTGCTCTTACAAAGTAGTTGAGAGTCCAATGACCCAGGAGGGACAAAATCATCAGTAGTGAGGCCGATCAAGTGGAGTTGGTGAAGTAATGAACTTATTTGGAAATAGTTTCCATCAAGCAAGGAGCTCTACCACCAGGACATTGGTCTTAAACAACAACCAGATTTTTCCACAGCTTTTGTCAGTGTAAAAGGCTGTTTATCAACTAGTAGATGTTATTTTTCTAATCTGTTTATTGTTCATTATTTAAAGAAAGAAAAAGGGAGAGTGCCGTAATTTTTTTTTTGACAGGCAGAGTTAGACAGTGAGAGAGAGAGAGAGAGACAGAGAGAAAGGTCTTCCTTTTCCATTGGTTCACCCCCCAAATGGCCGCTATGGCCATTGCGTTGAGGCCGGCGCTCTGCACTGCTCTGATCCAAAGCCAGGAGCCAGGTGCTTTTCCTGGTCTCCCATGCGGGTGCAGGGCCCAAGCACCTGGGCCATCCTCCACTGCCTTCCCAGGCCACAGCAGAGAGCTGGACTGGAAGAGGAGCAACCGGGACAGAATCTGGCGCCCCGACCGGGACTAGAACCCGGTGTGCCGGCGCCACAAGGCGGAAGATTAGCCTAGTGAGCCGCGGTGCCAGCCAGTTGCCATAATTTTTAAAAATCCAAAAAACTCAATGCCTAGGCCATAGCAAGTTGACATCCTGATTTAATTCATTTAAAATGGTGTCTGGGCCTTGGTGTATTTTTTGACGATCCTTAGATGATTTTAAAGTGTACCTGGGACTGAGCCTCTAGAATTGTGCTGTCCAATATGGCAGCCGTTAGCTGCATGTTGTCACTTAAATTAAAACTGGAAATAATTAAGTAATATTAACAGTTCAGGAGCAGCAGTTATCTTTCAAGTACTCAGTTGTCAAAGGTAGCTGAGCTAGCATAGAAAAATGTTTACTTTATTGCAGAAAATTCTATTAGCATTACTCTTGATGCATTGATAAAGAAAGGAAAAATTTGGTCAGAGAATAGTTTTTTTTTTTTCCTATTTACTCATTGGGTCATTGAATATTTACTGTGGGTTTATTGTATGCTAGGAAATGTGTTTAATTTGTGTTTTCCCTTACCTATTACTCTCTGTGTTTGTCATGCCTGAGTAATGACTGTTCTAATACATTTGTGCCTCTAAAAATATTTTTAAAATATACATTTTATATTACAAAAACAGAATATCACTATCATTTGCTTTAAATGAAAAAGCATATTTTTAACATAGAAGATGAAGAGGCCAGTGTTGTGGTGCGGAGGGTTATGCCTCTACCTGCCACACCAGCATTCCATATCAGAGCGCCTGAGTCTGGCTACTCTGCTGTCCATCTAGCTTCTAGCTAACCCACTTGGGAAGACAGTGGAAAATGGCCCAAGTGCTTGGGGCCCTGCCACCCATGTGGGGAGATTATAGGGGAGTTCCTGGCTTTGGCTTGGCCCAGACCTGGCTGTTGTGGCCATTTGAAGAGTGAGCTAGTGGGTGAAAGATCTCTCTCTCTCTCTTTCAAATAACCACATAAGTCTTTAAAATTTAAGAGAAAATGCTAGCAACAAAGCCTGATGATGAGGGATTTTACTTCTAATACTTAGAAGATGCCAAATACAAGATAACAGTTGTTAAAGTTTTAACACATTTATCTGAATTCAAAGTACAAAGAACCCCTTAGATGACAGAAAACACAGAGTGATGTTTGCCCAGGTATAGCTTTAAATAGGCTGGCAGTCTTATAGTCAGATAAGGAAATATTAGGAAGTGGGAAAGCTGAAGCTCCTCCCCTCCCCCCACCATCCAACAAATAACACACATAGACACACACACAAACACACAAACACAACTCAAAAGAACTTCTCTGGCAAAAGAAAAAATTCAGGATGTACGAAGTCTTCCTGGATGAATAGAAAATTCTGACAAGTAACCCAAAATAAATAACTAGGTCCACTGTGATGGCTAATCTCTCTGTCAGCTTGAGTGTGCCATGGGGTGCCCAGACATGCAGTCAAGGATTCCTGTGGGTGTGTCTGAAACAGTGCTTTTGAATGCAATTATTATTTGAATTGGTAGACCTAGAAAAGTGGTTTGCCTGGCTTCTTGTGGGAGGACATTATTCAATTGAAGACCTGAATAGAACAAAAAGGCTGTGGAAGAGGGGATTTCCTCTCCTTGACTGCTTGCTAGGAGTCCTGAGTCTTTTTGCCCTGGGACTGGAACTTACACTATAAGCTTCCTGGTTCTTAGGCCTTTGACTCAAACTGACGACCATACCACCAGCTCTCCTGACGCTGCTGATACAGGGCAAGAACTTCTCAGCCTTCATAACTGTATGAGCCAGTTCCTTAGGATAAATTTCTTCATGTACCTGTGGGTACTTCAAAAAGTCTGTGGAAAAAATGAAATTAAAAGAACGTTTATTTTGTTGCCAGTTTTTGTTTGAAATCCATGTCTGTTAGGTCTTCAAACAGTCATGAAAATGAGCATTATGGAAAAACTAGGCATGGATTCCAAACACACAAATGCACACCTGCCACTGGTTCTATTTCTCTGAAGAATCCTGACTAACACATCCATACACCTATACACCATGTTTAAGCTGGAGGGCAACAGATGAACTTTCTCCCTTTTGCCTGATGGACAGAAACTGGAAATGTCATTTAAGCTTAATAAAACAACTGTTCTCACTGAGACTTGGAGACTTTGGTCTCTTCAAAGATCAAAGCAAAGACCAAAGATTCAGTTAGTGATGATCTTTCAGTGAATCCAGTGGGTACAAGACAACATCACTGATGTCACAAGTAAATTCTGGTAGATTCCTGGCCATAGCTTGTTGATTCCACCCTTTATGGAGGTTCTGCTTAAATTCATTACCACTGGTTTCTGTTTCCTTACAGGCTGTGGGAACTACTTGATATGTAGGCAGGGAAATGATAAGATGAATGCCAAGGATTGTGTCTCTGAGTTCATATACTGTTGGCCTCTTCTCAGAACAACCTCCTCCCCAGACATTCACATCATGAGATACTTTGGAAGAGATCTAAATTTAGATTGCATTTTCCTCTGCGCTATTTCAGATCTGGGCCAGCTCTCTGCTACAAAGAGTAAGTGCATCACAAGGTGTGAATCAGGGGACATGATGAAAGGATGCCAGCTCCAACATGTCCATCTTTCTCAGTGACCACACACCCGTCTCCCTACTTGAACATACTAACTGGCAGTCTCCAGGTGTTAGTGACCAGTCAGGTGTCTCTGGCTCTGCCTCTCCTCCAGCAGCAATGAATAGGTGTCAATGAGTCAGAAGGATGCAGACCTCTATCCCAGTTCTACTGTGATCCAGCTCTGTGAAGCTAGGCAACTTAGTTACACATGCAAACTAGATTTTCCTTCTCTAGCAAATGGGCACAATGATAGAACTCAACTTATTGAGGCTTCAGTGAAATGATGCTTGTGAAGAACTTCTTACAGTGCGCTTTACAGAGATAATGTTTAAATAATGGATGTGATATGAAAGTCTTGGAAATCCAGAAGGTAAGTATGTGACAGAGAAAGTCAAGTTTCATTTGGTTGGAAGAAGAGCCACATGTTTAAGTCTAACTGGACCAGGTTCATTTTAAGAAACTCATAGGCCAGCAACAGCTTTATATTTATTGGTTCAATTTCATATTTTATAAACATATCCACATATATCCATATCCTATATTAAATACGCCTTTTTTGCTTTAAAATGTTGAAAAGGTTTCTTATGGGTCTATTTTAAAATAATTTAGCACTAGTAACATTTAACTTGTATTTTTTGTATATCATAGAAATCACTAGGCTCACACTAAAATCATTTTGAAGTGCCAGTCATCTTTAGATTTGTTTCAAGGTAGTAATGTTTTTATAAATATTAATTTTTTTCAGTAGAGTGTCTTATAGGCAAAAGTTTTCCCCAGATTTTTATTAGGAATGATTTTTTTTATTTTTATTTGTTTTGGATTTATTTTATTTATTTGAAAGAGCTACAGAGAGAGGTAGAGTCAGAGAGAGAGAGAGAGAGAGAGAAGACCTCTCCACTGGTTTACTCCCCAAATGGCCACAATGGCTGGAGATGCGCCAATCCAAAGCCAAGTGCCAGGAGCTTCTTCCAGGTCTCCCACGCAGGTGCAGGAGCCCAAGTACTTGAGCCATCCTCTACTGCTTTCCCAGGCCATAGCAGAGAGTTGGATTGGAAGTAGAGCAGCAGGGATTGGCACCAGCGCCCAAATGGGATGCTGGCACTGCAGGCCAAGGCTTTAACCCGCTGTGCCACAGCACTGGCCCCTATTACAAATAATTTTTTTTAAATATTTATTTTATTTATTTGAAAGACAGAGTTACAGAGAGAGGTAGAGACAGAGAGAGAGGTCTTCCATTTGCTGGTTCACTCCCCAGATGGCCACAACAGCCAGAGCTGTGCCAATCCAAAACCAGGAGCCAGGAGCTTCTTCTGGGTCTCCCATGTAGGTGCAGGGGTCCAAGGAGTTGGGCCGTCTTCTACTGCTTTCCCAGGCAGTAGTGGAGACCTGGATCAGAAGAGGAGCAGCCGGGACTAGAACTGGCGCCCATATGGGATGCTGGCGCTTTAGGCCAGGGCTTTAACCTGCTGCACCACAGCGCCAGCCCCATGAATAATTTTTAACACACAAGAATGCTGAAAAAAATAGTTCAATTTACACCTTTATGTCCTCTACCTGGATTCAACCATTGCTTATCTTTTCCATATTTTTTGCCATTTAATTTATTAACACATTATCTAATAGCTTGTCATGTTTATTCCAAATGTCTTTTGTACCTCATTTTATTTCTTTTTTTAAAAAAAGTTTTTTTTGAAAGTCAGTGTTATAGTGAGGGAGGGAGAGACAGAGAGAGAGAATCTCTTCACTGGTTCACTCCTCAGATGGTTGCAACTGCCCAGGCTGGGCCAGGCCAAAACTAAGAACCAAGAGTCCAGGTATCCCATATGGTTGGCAAGGGCCCAAACACTTGGACCATCCTCTGCTGCTTTCCCCAGGCACACCAGCAGGGAGCTGGATTGGAAATGGAGCAGATGGGACATGAACCAGTGCTCATATGGGATGCCAACCTCACAGGCAGTGGACTCACCCACTACACCACAATGCCAGTTCCAACATTTAATTTTCTGAACCAGGATCAATGATGTTTCAGTGTCGCATTTGACAGGACTCTTTTTTATCTTTTAACATAGAACTTTTATTCCAATGACAACCTCAAATTTTTCAAGTTTTTTAGAATGCTTCCATGCTGTGTTTGTCTCTTCATGGTTATAGTTAACTTGTTCCTCTGTCTACATTATTTCTTTTAAAGCAGTAGTTAGATCTAGATTATTGATTGAGTTCAGTTGCAACCTTCCTGGAAGCCTATGTCACAGTGACATTGTGTATCACACTGACCATGGTGTGCATCACTCAGGGGAAACTGCATTTTAGCTTGTCCTAGAGTCAGAGACCTACGCTTGACCCCTTGGTAGATGTGGGAACTCCAGGCCTCGCTATTGTAAAGGTGCATTTTTTCCTTTTGTGATTATTAAGTAATGGGTGGTGGTGCTTTGGAACTGTGAAAAAATACCCTGAGGTTATCTCAATGACCTTTTACTCAATGACTTTAGCATTTGCTGGTGATCCTTGCCTGAATAGCTTATTACATTGGGATTACAAAAGGGAGTCTGTTATCATTGTCTCTACATTTATTAACTGGCATTGTTTCTCTTCTCTTCTCTCTCTGTCTCAGGCTTCCTATTCTCTCTCCTCTCCCTTTAATAATAGATCCACAAATATAACAATATAAAATCACTAAATGTAATAATAAACGAAACTGACATTCGAGATTTGATGCTACAAATAGCGAAAGCTAACACATTTTCTCACACATGTTTAGCTCTTCAAAAATTTTCATCCTCTGTGGCACTGTGGTGCTCAGTGAATAAAATAGCTTTGATCTGAACTGTTTCTGAGGACACAGTCGGGTTTAACAGTTTTGATTGTGTTGTTCAGCACTATGAGTGAGCATGTCAGCAGGTGAGGAAAATTTGTGGTGAAGATAAATAGCCTGCCTGAAATCCAAGGTCTCGGATGTTGGTGTGAGAGCATCCAGGAGGCAAGATGGGGTGGGGCCCAGAGAGATCACAGACAAAAATATCCATGAGTTATCTCCTGTGACGGACTGTGATTTAAATTGAATCAACAGGCATTTTATGAGCATTTATCCTGGGTGAAACAGGCAGCCGGCATCCCTTTCTCACTACTTCTTTAAACTTTGAGAAGGTTCAGTCACTTATTTGTTTCTTTGTTTAGTCACCTATGAAACTGTACAGCTACTATGTCCCATTCCCAGGGAGATCATCTGCTCTGTGGAAGGGAGACCCACACTTAAGTGTTCATGTAGGCCTAGGCAGCTAACTCACTTGGTCCTAGGCAAATCTTCTGAGATCATAATTCAACTCAATCTCTCTCAAATATGTTTGTTTGCTTTCTCATGCTAGTTAGAGTGATGTTTTGGTTGTCATTTGCCTTCCTGCACTGTTTTCAACATTTTCCAGGATGAGAACTAATGTAAGGGTTATTTTTCTAACTACTTCTGGCATGTTAAAAAAATATTTATGTTGTTGTTGTTGAAAGTAAATAATCTCTTTTGAAGCAATTATTCCAGAAAAGTTTTTTCTTCCCAATTTTTTTTCAGAGGAATTTTTGGCCCTGGAGTGATTAAGAACGTAGATCAAGTTGAAAACATGACTCCATGTTTATGAAGATTGGCTCATATATTTTTGACATTTGTAGTTTCTGTATCTGCAGAATGGAAATAGAAATATCTGTAGCACAGGTCCCTTGAAATAACTGCATAAGATAGCATATGTCTCATTGAGTCCAATGCTAAATAAATAGTAGCTATGATTGCAAGGTTTTACTGACAAAGCTTCGTACCTAAAAATATTAAATGCATATATTTTCTGTTAGAAAGTTGTTAAAGTAAATCTTCAGGGATTTCCCTTGCTTTAGTGTCTTCCCATTTTGTTTTCGTGCTATTCATCGCTCCCTTTCCATTATTTCTCCTTTGAAGCTTTTCATTCAGGTGTTGAATAAACACCACATTCCCAAGGTTGGTTTTGTAGGAACTCAACCAATCCAAATGAATTGCTTCATTCTCTGTTAAGATTCTCCTGCACCCTTATCAGTCTCTCCTTTACCATAAAGCTCTTTATCCCATGGTTTTCAAGTGGCTTGTGTGCTCAGGTTTACATCATTAGTTCTTCCATGCCTAGTTGCAAGTCATCTTCGTTGAAGAACCTTGCCTAATTCCTAACACTAGTGGAGGTTGTTTCTTTCTTCTTTAGATACTCTATAGACCTTTATCTGCAGTTGTGTTTAAGAGCACTTTGTCCTATACATTATTGCGATTTGTATAAATGTAGTTTCACTGGCTTCCTTTCAAGACTTTTGTAGTAACCTACCTCTTCCAAATATTTCTGGGAGTTCCCCTGCAGATCAATAGGAACACACAAACATATTCAGTCTGTCACTAGGTAACTTTGGCAGGTGTTTGTCTCCCACAGTCCCACCTTGATTGGTTCCATGGAGTCCACCACCATGGACTCCTTGTGCCTCTGGTAGAGGCACTAGGCACGAGGCACTATCATTTCCATCCCTGCCACCCGGTTATGGCCTTCCCAGCACCACCTCTACCACCACCAGCTGGTGGGATATCTTTGCAAAGTGGGCATGACTGGCTCTACCTGCTTTCAGCCACACTTGAACCTTCAGTACCCATGAGCTTTTAGCTCTTTTCTCCTTGTGCTTTCTCAGTTTCATCATCACAGGGCTCAGTACAAAGTACTTGTTGGGCTGGGCCAGGACATAAATCGTTCAGAAAGACAACATGCTGGACTCCACACCACACCTTCATCTGACAGCCAGGGCTTTGTTACTGATTAAACCTTTGTGAGTCTGCCACTTTTCTCATTAGAATGTCTCATTGTCCAACAAGATCTTGAGAGCCACTTATGATACCAAAAACTGCTCATTACACTAGTTCACTAGACTTATCCAGACATGCCTGGACCCCAGCTTTCAGTATAAATAAGACTCCTGTTGCATTCTCCACTGAATGTTTATCTCAAACAAACACAACTGGATTATAAGTATGCTTCCTTAGAGCAGGGCTCATGTCTTTAGTACCTAAGACATAGTAGTACTTGCTAAAAGTTTATTGGGCAAGAGAATTAATGAGTTAAAATAATATTAACTAATATTTATTGAGAACTAGATACTATTTACAGTATTTTATTTGCACTAGCTTGTTTAATCACTACTAAAATTTTGTGAAAAGGTGTTCTATTCCAATGCACAGCCCAGTGTCCCGCAGTGGCTCTTGTGGTTTCATTCTCAACTCTTTTCCACCTGCTGTCTGTCAAGGGGAGCTGATCGACACTAACTGCCTCAGTGGTGCTCCTTTTCCCTCTGGTTTGTCCGGGTTTGGCCATTGGAAGGTACCAGCAAGAGATCATTTGAGAGGAGAAAGAAGGGTGGAGCTGATATTTTCCTGATCCCTTCATTGTGGTGGTGCCTGGGTCAGGCTGGTACCCTCTTTTGGAGTCACAGACTTTCTCAACATAGCTTTATTCGCAGAATCTTCTAGGCTCTCTCCCTTTCCTTTCAGATTAGAGGTAGTAAAGTCCTCTTTTCCAGGGCCCAGTGTCCTTTACCCCACATGGTGTTTTCCTTACTTTTGAGTATAATACATTTGTTAAGCCCTCATCTACTTAAATTATTTTGAGGAAGTCACCCTTATGGCTCTAGCACTCTGGGTATAACCCATGTTAGTAATGAGGTGACTGGAGTCAAAAGAGATTAAGGAAGTTGCTCAAGATCACTGTTTTAAAAAGGGCGATAAGGGGATTTGTATCCAAGCCCATAGCTTTAACAACCACATTGTGCACACACAAAACTGGATTTGAATGCTGGAAGGCAGCAAAGAACAGTGGAGGAGGAGTGCATTGCCATTGCAGTCAGTGTGATCTGGTCTCCCAGACTGAATCTGTGACCTAGTTACAATATAACCTTGGGAAAACTATTTTACCTCTTTAAGATTCAGTTCCTCTAACTGTCAAAGGGGGATGCTACTTATCTTAGAATTATTAGAAAGTTTAAATTGATGAGATGATTTGTGTAACATACTGGCATAGTATCTGTCATAATGAAGATTTAATAGTTATCATAAAAGCTATTAGTTAAGGAGATTGTTTTGAACTATGAGAGAATATGAGAAAAGTTCCATTTGTGAAGGGCAAGTACCAAAAGCATGAGTACATTTCAAGTCTGAGCTGGGTTCACAGTTGTTACTGTCGCATTGGCCAAAGCAGGTCATATGGTTAAACAAAGAGTGAAAGAGAGTTTCCTAAAGGCATGGATATGAGAAGAGAATTTATTATGTGTACTTTTTTTTTTTTTTTTTTTTTGACAGGCAGAGTGGACAGTGAGAGAGAGAGACAGAGAGAAGGTCTTCCTTTTGCCGTTGGTTCACCCTCCAATGGCCGCCACGGCCGGCGCGCTGCGGCCGGCCCATTGCGCTGATCTGAAGCCAGGAGCCAGGTGCTTCTCCTGGTCTCCCATGGGGTGCAGGGTCCAAGGACTTGGGCCATCCTCCACTGCACTCCCAGGCCATAGCAGAGAGCTGGCCTGGAAGAGGGGCAACCGGGACAGAATCTGGCGCCCCGACCGGGACTAGAACCCGGTGTGCCGGCGCTGCAAGGCGGAGGATTAGCCTAGTGAGTCACGGCGCCGGCCTATTATGTGTACTTCTGCAAACAATCTACCCTGGGGATACCTTTACTCAAGATGCTTATTATAGTGATAGAAAAAAAAAATACTGAATGGTTAGAACAGATATTGGAATTAAAATTTTCAGAGTAAGGAAAGAAACTTGTGGTTCAAAGTCGAAAGGTCAGGCTTCATTTTTGTGTTTCTCCACTTCTCTCTTACATTTATTTTCTTACTTTGGCTCTGGCATGCTGTCGAGTATGCAAAAATCCTCCTGACTATGTGGTCTGAGTTTACAAACAGAAGTCAAGAGACTTCATCATAAACTTTCTTGTTGGCTGTTTTCTTGTGGAGATAACCATTGCTTTCTGTAGTGGTCTGCCTGGTTGTTATAGTGGAATTTGATGGATGGGGGCAGGGAAGGGGGAGCCAGGATGCTTGCCACAGAGCATTTTAGGCTGCACTCATGAAAACAACCAGGCTGGACAATCATGCAGTATTATATTTTCCTGACAGCTTCACAACTTGAGCTAAAAAGTGTTTAAAAAGTTGCCAGTAACTGAAAAATAAGTCATACTGTAAGCTCTATAGAGAGATGAGCAATGCAAGGTAAATAATGCATACTCTATTATGAGCACAGATATTCCAAGTGTAAGTCTAATTTATGGCGAGGCTTGCAAATCAGTGACATGCATATATTTTCCACCTTCTATTGAACTAGAGATGGCCTTTGAGTATCAATACACAACACTGAAGGATCCCATCATTCACCAGATTGGAGTTAGTATGAAACTTAAAGATTGTCTATTATTTTTGTTCTATGAAAAGAAAGACCTGCCTTTCTACATCATATCCTTGTCCAAGGGACACCACTGAAAACAAAACCAACTAAGAGTAGTTTATCAGTAAGAATTATTTGATGCTATTGACAATATTTTCTTTTTAAAAATTTTATTTAAGTTTTATAAATTTCATATATTCAGCTTTAGGAACATAGTAATACTTCCCTCCCTCCCACCCATGCTCCAGCCCTTCTTCCTCCTCCCTCTCCTATTTCTACTTCTAATTTTTACAAAGATCTACTTTGTTTTCTTGATGATCATAAGGTTAACCCGGCACTAAGTAAAAGAGTTCAAAAAATAGTATGAAGGAAAAAACACTGTTCCCCAACAGAAAAGACAAGGGATGTAAACAATCATCAAATCTCAAAATGTCCATTTCACTCTAATACATTACATTTTAGGTACTAGGTTAGTTACTCCTTATCAGAGAAGACATATGACATCTATCTTTTTAGGACTGGCTTATTTCACCAGGTATAATGGTTTCCAGTTTCATCCATTTTGTTGCAAAAGGAAGGATTCCATTTTTTTTCAGCTGAATAGTACTCCATAGTGTGTATATGCACCATAATTTATTTATCCAGTCAACAGTTGATGGATATCTGAGTTGATAGCATATCTTAGCTATTGTGAATTGAGCTTCAATGAACATGGGAATACAGAAGAATTTTTCGTATGTTGATTCTTTGTTTGAGTAAATTCCCAGGAGTGGAATAGCTGGATCACATGATAGGACTATAATCATATTTCTGAGGTATCCTCATACTGTCTTCCACAGTGGCTGGACCAGCTTACATTCCCACCAGTAGTGGATTAGGGTAGCTTTTCACCCACATCCTTACCAGCGTTTGTTTGTTGATTTCTGTAGAGAGCCATTCTAACTGGGGTGAGATGAAACCTCATTGTCTGTTGACCATTTGAATTTCCTCTCTTGAAAAATACCTGCTCAAGTCCTTTGCTCATTTCTTAACTAGATTGTTTGTTTTGTTGTTATTGAATTTCTTGTACTCTTTATAGATTCTGAACAATAGCACTTCAGCAGTTTCATAGTTTGCAAATATTTTCTCTCATTCTGTCAGTTGCCTCTTCATTTTGCTGAGTGTTTCATTTGCAGTGAGAAGCTTCTCAATTTGATGCAATCCCATTTGTCAATTTGGTTTTGATTGCTTGTGCTTTTGGGGTCTTCCATATTACCGAGAATAATTTACAGATTCAGTGCAATACCAAACAAGATACCAATGACATTCTCTGATCTAGAAAAAATGATGCTAAAATTCATATGGAAACACAGAGACCCCTGAATAGCTAAAGTAATCTTATACAATGAAAACAAATCTGGACACATCACAATACTAGATTTCAAGACATTCTACAGGACAGTTATCAAAACAGCCTGAGACTAGCACAAAAATAGATGTGTAGGCCAATGGAATAAAATAGAAACTCCAGAAAACAATGTAACATCTACAAACAGTTTATTTTTGACAAAGGATCTATAATCAATGCCTGGAGTAAGGACAGTCTCTTCAATAAATGGTGCTGGGACAAATGGATCTCCACATGTAGAAGTATGAAAGTAGGCCCCTACCTAACACCTTACACAAAAATCCACTCAAAATGGAATCTATGACCCAATTCCATCAAATTAATAGAGAACATTGGGGAAACACTACCGGACATTGGCAGAGGCAAAGACTTCTTGGAAAAGACCCTAGAAACACATACAATATTTTTATTAAGAACACTAGCTGTGTAATGAATTATGAATTTTTCATCCCTTCTTATGTTGTTTAAGGAGACTATATCAGTTAACTTTCTGTGTAACAAACTGCTCTAAAAAGAAGTGGGTTAAAACACAGCCATTTCATTTGTTTCTGATTCTGCTGATCCATAATCTGGATTCAGCTGTTCTGGGATGGGGGTCTGTTCCTAATTGTAGTGGCTGAGCTCACTCATATTTTTCCACCAGGAAGAGCCTGCTGATCTCGCTCGCCTAGCTGGTAGTTGACTGACTGTTGGTGCAAACAACTGTGTTCATTATTCAGAATTTTCCTGAAAGCAGCAAGAGAGGGTAAGCCCCAAATGCACAAGCACTTTTCATGTCTCAACTAGTGTCTCATTTGCTCTTGTCCCACTGACCAGTGCAAGTTCCATGATTCAGCTGAGTTAGTGTGAGAGAGGTGTCTCAAAAGCGTTGATGTGAGAAGGAATTCATTATGGGTGCTTTTGTAAAGAATCTGCCACAAGGACACAGTTTCGAAATAATAGTGTATGGTAATAAAGTAATATGCTTTCACTTGTATTCATGTAATTTTTTTGAAAAGTCTTATTGCAATACAGTAATTTTACTTAGAAATTCCTGAAGACATTTAATGTTACTTAAATTCTTTGCTCTTAACATTATCACTACCACTGATGTTTAATTTTCATAATGACACAACCATACAAGTATTACTGTCATCCGCATTTTACATGTAAGCAGACTAAGACCTAGAAAGTTGTAGACCTTGCCTAATTTCACCATGGCTGAAGGAAAAATATTTGGGGAGCTCTAGTGTATATAAGGAGCCTTCTACATAGTGTTCAGTGAGTATGTGGGCACTACATTAATATCATAATAGTATTAGTAATAACCAAGCACAAAAAGTTACTCTGTTTTGAAAGTAAGGCCAAGTATAGTTGTAAAACTAAGACCTCACTAGCATATTAACTTTCCTATTACTGACATCTCTATAATGGGTTCTGTGTTCTACTTTAACTGGACCGATTGTAAATGCACAGAAGTCATACAACTTTGTTCACTACTAAAAAATCGTTAAATCTGAAGCAACATTCCCCAAACACCAGATGACTGGATAACTTTTCTTTTCTTCCATGACTACAAAAGGATGTCTTTATCAGCTCTCAATGGATGTTATTTATGTTTATTTTGATTCAAAGTAGAAGGGTTTATATGAAGGTAGGAGGTTAAATTCCACATACTGAATATGTATCACTTCTGCATCAATCAGATGTTGAGAAGAGAATAGAACTAGAAATCCTGTTTAAAAAATAATACTTAAATAATATCTTAAGGAAATGAGAAACATATTTGTGCTGTAATTGATAACATTCTTTGTGGGTGGAATCCAAGAAAATATTAAATGCCCACATCTAGTTATTGAATAGTAATTTTCATATAAAACTTTGTTGTGAACAAGTTATTGATCTTTTGGTTGCTCTGCTCCCTGTTAGAATGCACAGTGTATGTTCTGGAGTTCTCCACTTTAGTTTTTTGAAACTCTGTGGATGACAATGGCAGGAAAGTGGGGAAGAACCTGCCCTGTTCGGGAGGCAAATTGGTTTTTATTTTGCGTGCTTCATTTGATGTTCTATGTTCTTTTTTCTAGAGATTCAGTTCCTTTAATGCTGCAATAATGTCTCCACTGTTCTTATGCACTCATTCAAAGTGGCTAAATACTAAGACATGGATAAAGATGATGAGAAATCTTAAACATAGGAATTCATTTTGCTCATTAACTTTTAGCATCTATTTATATGAGTGAGTCTCAACTGGAGCAGGTAGTTATTTTGCAAAGCCTGGAGGTATTTTTGGTTGTATCAATTCAAGATAAGTGGGTGAGACTGGAATCCAGAGAGTAGAGGCCAAAGATATTACTAAACATCTTGCAATATGTAGGACTGATGCCCACAACAAAAAAATCATTCGACCTAATTTGACCTAAAATGTCAATAATGATAAGATTAATAAACCCAAATTTACATAAATAGTTGTTGTACTATTTTTAGTTGATTGAACAATCTAGCTTTGGTGCACATGGCTATTTCTCAGGGTTTCTATATGTTTCTAGGAGTTAAATGTTATTTCTAAAATCCAGTAAACTGTTCAGTCCTTGTCTTCCCATTCAGAAGCCCAGGAAGCCATGGAAACTAGCCAGTGTGAAGGCTGCTTTACAGAGCCTGGCTTTGGGGGACACAGGGCATCACTGAGTGGCTGGTTCTGATTTCCAGATCATATGTATTGTAAGAGGAGTCAAGTTTGAGAGGAAGCAAAAGGCATAGAGAAGATTGACTTTTCAGCTCTTTTTGGATAGTTTTTATAAATAAAGCTTAGTGATTTTACTCAATGTATTTACATATTTTTAAAAATCGGCAATGATTTTTTTAGAAAATTTCTGTGATTTGGTATTTCTTTTTTTAGTGATAGTTGTATGTGCATATTTATATACATATGTGTGTATTTGTGTGTATCTGTCTACATTCATCAGATTTTTGAACAACTTAAATGCATGCAGTTTATTACATCTGAATTACTCCTCAATAACATTATGAAAGTTATATACAACATTCTCACTGTAAAACATTACAAATACTGCAAATATTGTAAAACATCACAATTCTCCTTTTTATCTTCAAAAACCTACTTGTGAAAGCTACCATTTTTTTTAAAAGATTTATTTTATTTATTTGAAAGTCAGAGTTACACAGAGAAAGGAGAGGCAGAGGGAGAGAAGTCATCCATCTGCTGGTTCACTCCCCAGTTGGCTGCAATGCTCGGAGCTGCGCTGATCAGAAGCCAGGAGCTGGGAGCTTCTTCCGGGTCTCCCACAAGGGCTTGGGGGTCCAAGACCTCAGACCATCTTCTATTGCTTTCCCAAGCCACAACAGAGAGCTGGATTAGAAATGGAGCAGCTGGGACTTGAACCAGCACACATATAGGATGCCAGCACTGCAGGCGGCAGCTCTACTTGTTAGGCCACAGCACTGGCCCCAAAAGTTACCATTGGTTACAGGTCTCAATTTAAATGTGCATGGATATATTTTATATATAGCATGTAAGCTTGATCCTGTAAATGAAATCGCAATATTTTCTGCATTTCATCATGTTTTGCAGATCTTACAGGTCTCTCCCACTTTTTTTGTCTACATAGAATTTCATGTTTTGGTATCATCAACTTTTTAAAAGATTTCTTTATTTGAAAGGTAGAGTTAGAGATGGAGAGACACAGAGAAAGAGAGAGATCTTTCAACTGCTGGCTCATTCCCCAAATGGTCACAATGTCTGGGGCTGGGCCAGGCCAAAGGCATTAGCCACGAGCTTCTTCCAGGTCTCCCAGCTGGGTTCATGGGCCATCCTCCACTACCTTCCTAGGCCATTAGCAGGGTGCTGGATCAGAAGTGTAGCACCGGCCGGCGCCACAGCTCACTAGGCTAATCCTCTGCCTAGCGGCGCCAGCACACCAGGTTCTAGTCCCGGTCGGGGCGCCGGATTCTGTCCCAGTTGCCCCTCTTCCAGGCCAGCTCAGTGCTGTGGCCCGGGAATGCAGTGGAGGATGGCCCAAGTGCTTGGGCCCTGCACCCCATGGGGGACCAGGATAAGCACCTGGCTCCTGGCTCCTGCCTTTGGATAGGCACGGTGCGGCGGCCGCAGTGCACTAGCCACAGAGGCCATTGGAGGGTGAACCAATGGCAAAAGGAAGACCTTTCTCTCTCTCTCTCTCTCTCTCTCTCTCTCACTGTCCACTCTGCCTGTAAAAAAAAAAAAAAAAAAAAAAAAAAAAAAGTGGAGCACCTTGGACATGAACCAGCACACATACGGGATGCTCGCTATGCCACAATGCTGGCCCCTGATATCAATTATTTTGTCAATTTTTTATTTGGTTTATATTTTTTCTTTTCCAAATAGAAAAAAAATCTTCATATATTCACATGAATTCTTATTTCTACAATATTAATTTTTAGAAATAGCACTACT
Organism: Oryctolagus cuniculus; assembly: GCF_964237555.1. Taxonomy (NCBI): domain Eukaryota; kingdom Metazoa; phylum Chordata; class Mammalia; order Lagomorpha; family Leporidae; genus Oryctolagus; species Oryctolagus cuniculus. The sequence continues at coordinate 43,968,419 of NC_091446.1, forward strand.
TTGTAAATGCAAGCACACAATGTTTGGATAATTATTGCTAAATTGTTTGCTCTGAAGACTTTACTGACTTATATGCTCATCAATATTTGGGTGGGCCCTTTTGTCAAAACCTTGACAATAAGCAAGACTATCAACCTCTTTAATTTTTCCAATGCTAATAAGCACTCTGTATATTCAGTGTATTAGATATATATTAGTTTTGTCTTTATTTGGAAAATAGTTTAATTTGTATAAACTAAAAAGGAAAATTTGGGTTCTCTAGGAAGCAGAATACAACAGTTGAAGTTTATGAAATATTTTTCTATTTAACAAGCACACATATTTGAATTTGCAAGGTTAGCTCTGTCAGGGTACTCTATTTCCTTAAGCAGCCTAATTATTTTAACCTGATTTTCCTGGTGAATGGATTTTCACGCCTAGACTGAAGAAGCAGTCTTTAAAGGGGAGGTGAAAAGGGAGGCTAATTTTAAATGCACATGAAACCCAGTAAGACAATAGTACCACTCTATTGGTGTTACAGATAATATTTGGTTGCTTTCAGATATCATTTTGGAAGCTTCTATATGTTATTTACCATAAAAATTTCCCAGGACATAGCCTTTTATTAAATCAATCTCTCTTAGCATGAAATGTACTGTCCTTGGAGAAGCATTCCAAAAGGTTCCACTTCCTGGTCAGTGTGTGGCCTTGCCTGGCCCACACCAGTGCAGCAGATGCACTATCCCTTGACCAAACAATTACTTGGGCTTTCAAGAGAAGGTTTTCATAAAAGAAACCATTCAAAGGGATTATATGTGTATTCAAAAACGTTCTTCCTTAATAAAAGTTTTTGGTAAATTATAAATTACAAAATGTGGATATATCTAGCTTGTTTGGAAAGTTAATTATTTGGCTTCAACAAGGTAGGCATCTGTCAAGTTGGGTATTTACTGTTTTTGTTCTTTTTTTTTTTGGCCAATTCATAGAAAGTTAACTGAAGCTGTCTTATCTTTCTCCCTCTCAGAGAGCTTATTGCTTTTGTCTTTCCTCCTCTGAAATAAGATAGCACCTTGGGGGAAAAGGCTTTCTGCCTTTTTTTTTTTTTTTTTTTTTTTTTTTTTGCCCTTGACTTGCAGTTGGTCATTGAGGAGTCTTTGCTCCCTACTCCTGAGAGCACCCCCTGCCCTCTGTGGAACATCTGAGGGGCAGATGCCCTACACGGCTCCTCTCTGGATTCTCAGCATCTTGCAGAGTGCCCACGACTTCTATAACAGTGAACAAAAATAGCTGTTGAATGAATGAAACCAAATACATCTGCTCAGGTAGTACAAACATTTATTTTTAATTTTCCTTCCAAAGGAAGAATGCCAGATCCATGATATCCTTAATAAAAGGATTCCTGGCATAAATGGCTCTTCTCCTGTGTCTCTCCTAGAATGCTAATTTGACATTTGCGCAAAAGGGAAATCAGTTTGTGTGACTATGGATAGGTGGAAGTCCTGAACCTGATTGACAGCAATATCCTAGAGTGTAACCCTCAGGAACCCTGGCCTTTCCCATAGGTTCTTAATGTTAATACATGCGAACATTCTGAATAGAGACTGTTAAAGGTAGGGTTTGTTTTTGGTTTTTTTTTTTTACCCATATACTGAAGCTAGAGAAATTATTTAGAAGCAGAATGACACACACACATGTGCACACTCGCACGCACACACACACACACACACACACCTTAATTTATGTTACCCTAAGGCGTTCCTGGCAGAGTTCTAGCTGATGATTTTAGCGACAGTCTGAGTCATGTGTGCTTGCCTGCATGTTGTAAAGTGATCTCCCTTTATCCAATGAAGTCTTGAAGGAAAGGTGGCGGATACTGTGTCTTCAAGGTTCAATATCCTCTTTCTGCCACCTCTCTACTCTCTGCAGACTCGGTGGCTGCAAAAGATGCCATGAAAGGGAAGAGGAGTGCTGAGCCAGAATATTTTGCAATGCAAAGAAAGACTTTTCATGTAACAAATAAAATTCTTTAAAACTATTAGGGGAAATTTGGGTGTTGTACCTTCCCATTTTTATGAACGCTGCGAAAATGGAGCCAGATATAATACAGATTCAAGAAGTATAATCACTATAGCTCTTGAAAGTTGTACCTATAAACTTGGGAGTTTTAATATCTCCTGTTATACTGTAGATTAGGTGGAACAATATTTTCACAGATAATAGAAAATTATGATCTATTTTGATAACGCCTAGAGGGTCTGAGAATTATTTCCAAATAAATGTATCCTCTTTGAATTATTGAACCAACCATAGGATTTCAAGTAGAGACCTAGAAAATCATGATAGTTAAAAAGTATTTGCAGTCAAAATAGAGAGCTCCTATGCCAAGAAATGATTGGTTAGCTTTTTACATGGAAACTGTTATTTTGAAATAACCTGAGATAAACATAGATTACTGTCTTCACTAACAAAAGTAGGAGGAGAGGGTTAAGACCAAAGGTTATTTGAGTATGTCCTTAAAAGACAGACATATCTAACACAAGTAGTGTTTGGCTTATGTTCTTAAAATGCCAGACCAACTTTAGCTTTAATCAGCATTTAAAGGGGAAATAAAATCTGCAAATAATGACTGGATGAAGCAAAGGCACACGTTCTGTAAATTCAGCCATGTCCTTGCCTAGTTGCTGAGCATTTTGTCACAAAGTGGGCCACTCTGATATGTTGCCCTGAGTTATCGGTATTAATAATTAGGAAATGATTGCTCTGAGTTAGATAATAGGCTAGCGTACAAACCAGGGTGTAAACCTTTTTGGTAAACATACATGTTTATATGCAAACATACTTATGAATGAATAAAATGTTTCATATGGGTACCCAGGTCAATGGTCCTGGTGAATGGTTGTCCCCGTACAGGAGGACTCGGCACAGGGATGAGAGGGGGATTTATCCCGTACTGTGGATCCCTCTGTGCTTCTTGAATGCTATATCTTGAACGTACATTTTCTATTAAAATAGCTTACTACAATGTTTCAAGCAGATGAATCCAGCTGTTCTGATTTTAAAAATCTAACCAAAAACCATAGAATCAAATCAAATACAAAACTGAACTTGAAAAAAGAATTTATTTTCTGTTCTCTACTTTCCTAAAATATTTGACATTAGTATTTGAACCTGGGAAGTTACTCGATGAAGGAGCACTTAATTTCCATGTATAACCATGAAGACACACTGAAGTTACAAAAATCTGATATTATTTATTTAAGTGTATTGCCAGCATCACTTTATCAAAGATAAAAATTATTACAAATGAGTATTACTGATATTTTATAGATGAGAAGACTAAAGCTCAGCATGCAAAATAATTTGTTAAGATAACAGAGTTAATCTACTACACAAGGTAAATTGCAATAACAATCTTGTTCTGTAGAAATTTCAATTAATGAATGGCTTCAACCCTTTCTAGAATCTGTGATCAGGAGGATTTACACTACTGTAACAATAATGTATAACATTAAACATCATCATCTTTTATGGAAGAGGGTTTGCCATACTCAAAAAGCTATTCATATTGTCATCAGTCTGCTTTAGGCAGTTTATAACTTATTGCAACCTTTCATATCCTCAAGTATCCACTTAAAGTGCATTAAAGTAGTTTCACTGAAAATGACTTTTGGAAAGTTAGGCTTTTGAGAATGGTAAAACATTTTGGCATTTCTTTTGGCAGTAGTTTCTTAAGTTTGGCTTTTTTTTTTAAATCTCTTTAAAGATCTATTTATTTATTTACCTGAAAGAGAGAGAAAGAGAGATAGAGAGAGTGATATCTTCCATCTGCTGGTTACTCACTAAATGGCTGCAAAAGGCCAGCACTGGGCCAGGCTGAAGCCAGGAGCCAGGAGCTTCATCCTGATCTCCCATATGGGTGGAAGGGGTCAAGCACTTGGGCTATGTTCCACTGCTTTCCCAGGCATATTAGTAGAGAGCTAGATTGGAAGAGAACCAGTGCCTGTCTAGGATGCTGGTGCCACAGAAGGCAGCTTTATCTGCTGTTCCACAGTGTCTGTCCCCAATATTTAAAAAAAAAATTTATTTGAGAAGCAGGGACAGGGAGACAGTGCATGCTCCCATGTGCTGGTTCACCCTCAAATGTATGTAGTGGCTTAGTGTGGCCCAAAGTCAGGAGTTGGGAATTCCATCCAGATCTACGGTGCCTGAACCCTATCACTTACGTCATCAGTGCCACCTCCCAGAGCCTACGTTAGCAGGAAGCTAGTGTCAGAAGCTGAATTTGGAACTCAAATCCAAACGTTCTAATATGGGATGGAACCAGTATCTTAACCACTAGGACAAATGCCTGTCCCAATTTCTGGCATTTTTAATGGATACTTTTTGAATGGTAGTTAAGTATTTTATTAGTTTTATCTTATTTCCTAATAAATTGCCATAAACTTACAGTTTAAAACAACACCTGCTTATTATTCCACACTTTTGGAAGCAAGAAGTCAGGGATAGCATGGTTGGGTCCACACTTTTGGAAGCAAGAAATCAGGGAGAGCATGGTTGAGTTCTTTGCTCAGGGTCTTGTAAGGTAAAAATTCAGGTGTCAGCCATGTTGTGTTTTCATCTGGATCACAAGGTCCTCTTTCCAGCTCATGTGCTTGTACCAGAACTCAGTTCCTTGTCATTGCAGGATTGAGGTTCTCATTTCCTTGCTGGCTGTCAGCCAGTGGTTGCTCTGCTGTTAGAATCCACTTGTATTCCTTCCCATGTCCCAAAAAACCAGCAACAGAGGAGCTTCCTAGAGCCAATACCAATCACATTTTAAATTCCTATCTCAGGTAGAGCCCAATCCTGTTTAAGATATCAGATGATTAGGTCCAGCCCACCCATATGCTTAAATGATGTGGGATGTTAATTACATCTGCACAGTCCCTGCACAGCAACACATTGCATAGTGTTTGACACACAAATGGGAGAAGGTGCGTGCACAGCAGGGAAGAGGGAATCTTAAGCACATTGAACGTAACTACTGTCACCATGAAGCTTGGGCCCGTGTCCTACCCTCTCCCCAGGCTGAGCTATCCTCCCACTAGAAATCAAACCAAGAGTCACACTATCATTTTGTATATACCTATTCCTGGAGAGTTACATTAAAATAAAAACGGACATTTTGACTTTATCTTGATTGTCTTTTTTTTTTTTAAAAAAAGATTTTATTTTATTTAAAGGACAGAGACAGAGAGTCACACACACACACACACACACACACACATTGTCCATCTGCTGTTTCACTGCCCAAATGGCCACAATGGTTGGAGCAGGGACAGGCTGAAGCCAGGAGGCAAGATCTCCATCCAGGTCTCTGATATGAATGCAGGTTTTCCCAGGCACATTAACAGGGAGGTGGATCAGGAGTGGAGTAGTCAGCGCTCCAACTAGCACCATATGGGATGCTAGAATTGCATGCAGTGACATAACCTATTGTGTCACAATGCCAACCCCAGTCTTTGTGTCTTGAATAAGGGTCTAGCTGCAGAAGAATTTAGTATCTATGTCTCCCACTTTATAGTGGGGTAACTGGGAATCAGGGAGATGAAATTTTCAGCCTCAAGTCACATTGCGTCCAAGGTTCTTAATATACTGCAGAATTTGATTTCTTTGATATAAGTATCACCATTTCTTATTTCAGTTTTATTTTTCAGAAGTTCTAGGAAGAATTATATTTTCCAAACCTGTTAGATATCACCAAAAGTTATAAAAGGCAGTGTGCTTCCTGTTGCATACAGCAGGAGAAAGAATTCAATTTATATCAATAGGACCAGCTTGTAATAAGCATTTCATGTGTTTTTCTGTTTGGACTCTATAAAACAAAACTATTATAATTCTTTACCTAAATTCAATAAATGGAAGATAACTAATTTGAATTCTGTTTAATCAAAACAACACTTCATTTGTTATTTTCAGGTTCTGCCTGGTAGTTAATGATAGTCTGGGGGTGCTTCTAGACTTAACCTTTTATCTTTCCTAAAGTGTGACCACACTTTATCCAGATCATGGCTGGTTTAGAAGACAATGTTGAAACCACATCATGTATAATGCTGAACTGAATGAAAATACTCCAAATGTCTATTAATCAAAAAGTGCTCTGTAATCTGTTACATTTTCAGTCTTTCTTCTTTCAATTTTATACTCAGCTAAGGTTATTTGGTGGATATTGTCTGTAAGAAAAGATTGACAATTTGAAACATGTTACAGAAAAGACTGAATTTTGTAGAATTGTGGAAGGCAGAAAGGTATAATGGACTTTAGGTAATTTCTCATTTTAAAAATGAGGAACGTAAAAGTTAAGGGATTCACCGAATTTACAAAGTGACAAAACTAAGACACAAATATAGGTCTTTTGGTTCTAAGTCCAGTACTTTTTTTAGTTCACCAGTTTTGTGCCTTGGTAGGAAATGAATTGAATGTGGTTTTTCACAGGTACTGTTTTGCAACAAGATAAGTGTCTGGATACCCAGATATTGAAGATAGAAAGATGTTTTGGATTTTATTGACCACCACATGTTCCAAAACCTCCAAGGCTTGTCTGTAATTTCATTTTCCCAAACTTCTTTTCTGCACCCCCTTGCTCACACAATCTGTATGTGACCATTTTCTTGGCTCTGGATCCGTAGACTCTGCACCAAGGTCAATGTTATTCCAAAGAGTGGGGCCATTGGGAGTCATCCACCTTCTCAACAGTAAACATAGCAAATGGTTTGAAGTTAGACCAATATAATGGCTTTTAGAGGAGGACTATAAGTATTTTATCACCAGTATGGTATATACATTCAAGCAAATAAGATGATAAAAATATATTGACTTTTACTCTGTTTTATCATTGTTTTTAATTGATAACAGACATTGTCCTACCATTGCCTTCTGTGATACTGACCTAGAATAAAGGACAGGAATCCCCTTAGAGCTACTGAGAGGAAAGGGAGGCGATGCACATTTACAGCATTTAAAACTCACTTGGAATTATGTATGAAATGTATAGCATATCCCAAAGTAGCACAAGGAAAATGATTTTGACAAATAGACTGTTGGAAGCAAGAAGCTTAAGAACACATTTGGGATTAGATGAGATTGTAACTTAGTGTGCTGCTATTAACAAAGACAGTTGAGTTTCACTTGACCTATGCTCATAGGGAAGTAAGAGTTTTAATGCATTTCCAAAGGAAGCAAGATGACATGAGGAGTAAGATGCCTGGGTCAAATCTAGCCAGTGTGACCATAGGCCATTCACCTAATGTGAGTGAAAATCCAAAATGGAAATGAGTTCTAGCACCTGCCTTACAGAGTCATTGTGGGGGAGTGGACCATTTTCACTGTTATCAAGTGGCTAAAGGATACCACATTTGAAAAACTGTTTATTTTCTTTATTACGCTCAGATATGCAACATAAAACACTAGTACAGGCATTTAAAGACATAACTTCAATTGACTGTAATTTTTTTATTTAGCAAAGTTGTCTTGGAGCACTAGATGGCGACCTTCTCCTTTAAGAAAAAAAAAAATCTAAGGTTTCATTAATACTTGCTCCTTGTCAGTCTCACTGACACAGATTTGGAAGTAAGCAACAAGGGTAACATCGTGACCATCCTGGAGCACTGGGTCTTTAAAATGCTAGAATTTCTAGATTGTCGGGCTTTGGCTAGGCAGGTGTGGCAGGGAAGGCACCCTTGCTGGGTACTTGGCGTCTGCCTCTGGCTTATCTTGGACTTTCCCTCTCAAGATCTCATTTTCCTGGGTTACGAGGTGTTTGACTTAGATCATCTTTAAAATTCCTGTTATCTCTAATGTACTAGGATTTTAAGCATTTCAATGTTTATTATTATATCAGCCTATCTTTTCTCAAGATTTTGGGTGCTCTGAATTAAATATTTCTTAAGCCAATGGGCAACATTTAATGTCACTGGTTATCAAAATTATTTACATTAAAACTGACATTCAAAAATATGTTTCATTTTGGAAAATAAGGACCAATATAGAGTACTGAGGTGGACTGTGTATGTGAAATCTTAGTTTAAATGTCCTTTTTAAGCAATCAGGCAAAACATTTGAACAATATTTAAGATAGTATAAAACTTGGGGTAAAGCTTTTTATGAGTCATTTAAAAACTATTTTTATTTCTTCCACAAATACAGTTGAAGCTCTGCCTAGATTTTTAAAATGTGAACAAAGCTTTTTTTCTAATGCATTATTTTTAAGTGTCAATTATTTTGAATGTTTCAAAAAAGAGTACAATAGATGAAATTGTTCATACACAGCAGAACAGTAGCTAATAACGCAGAGAACCTGTTTGCCAATGTGAGTAGAAGAGACCACAGTGCAACTAAGAAATTCAGATGTGGCTTAAAATATTTTTGATTTAAAATAATCAGATGAATAGAACTAACAGTAAATAATCAAGAAATCTCCAGAGTAGATATGTTTTAGGGCTTATCTATAAACCAAAACATGCATATGTGTGTTTTTCCTCTACTTAGTTGTTTGAGAAAAGGCAGAGCGACTTTTATTTTCTGTTAAGTTGTCAGTAATTATCCCATTGATTTTATTTTGTTCTTTTTAAGGGAAATTACTATTCCAGAAAGTTCTTTGATATCTCCTTTGAATCTATTTTTTGTTAATAAAAACAGATTTACTGATATATAGATCATGACCTCAAGAAATGCCCCCTCCACGCACCCCCAATAAATCTAAACAGTGATGTATGTTATGACAAATGACCTCCAGGACGTATTCAGTACATACTTAAAAAGTAAAGGCACTCGCAAGTGCTCAGGCTCAGGTGCGTAGAATCCGTCGGTCGGTTAGAGTAGCGGTGATGCCCAGGCAAAGCCGAAGCGCAGATGGCACCGTGGCAGTTTCTCCTGAAATGGGAGCGGGTACCGTGACCCAGCAGTTTGGTGCCGGCAGCAACCACTTGAGAAACATGGAGGACGTTGGTGTGATACAACTCCGTGGCTCTGCGTACAAAATACAACTGTAGCAGATGGACTAAAGTCTAGACTAAGGAGCTTCACGGTCAGGGCCTTCTCTTTTCCGTAAACTCTTGGCTCGCCACTTATTATTAGCTTCATCGAACTTCGCCTTCAACAATTACAGTTCACTATTTCCAGTAAAGTTTTAGGCTGCAAATACCTGGAACTGCTAGGGCCCTGTCATTCTTATGCCAATAGGGTCACAGTCACAGGACTTCACAGTAACACACACACACACACACACACACACATACACCTGCCGAGTCGGAATCCTCGCATGCATCCAGAGCAGGAAAGAAGTAAAAAGCGACAACAAAACACAGATGAATTTATGCAGGTTATTGTCTGAAGGCAGTTTAATATTTACGAAACCACACACACACACACACACACACACTTTAGGATCCAGTTACAAGCGCTGCGTCATCCTCCGGATCACATGGTGATTGTTGCTATTTCAAGGATCAAGTGTCCTAAAGCTCCCCCCCACCCCACCCCCACCCCAGCCCCTCCTTTGGTACCATATAGCGTGGAAGAGGGATTCTGTGTGATGGAGTGACACCGGGTTCTCTGATCCTGCCCTCGGCTTAGGAACTCGGCTCCCGGTGGGGTGGCGCGCGCGCCAGTTCTCACGGAGTGATTGGGAAGGGGACGGGGGGGAGGGGGTCTCAGGGGAGGAAGGGCAGCTCTAATTGGTTTCTCAATGAAAGATAATCACCTATCCCCCAGAGAGGCTGGGGATTAGCACTCTGCCTCTCCTCCCCATCGCTTTCAGACTTCTCATCCTCCCCTCGGTGGGCGCTTCCAGTCCATTCAGCTGGAGCGATCCGAGAGAGCCGCTCGGCGCCGTAGGGCAGCGCTCCGCCGCGCTCGGGTCCTCCGCGCCCCGTCTGCTCACTCCCCGCGCGCTCGCCTCGCCCGGCCCTCGTCCCGGCCGCCGCCGCCGCCGTCGCCCGCCCGCCCGCTCGCCTGAGGAAAAGTTTCGCCGAGGGGCTCAGGGCAAAAATGAGCGAGCTGGAGGAAGACTTTGCCAAGATTCTTATGCTCAAGGAGGAGCGGATCAAAGAGCTGGAGAAGCGGCTGTCAGAGAAGGAGGAGGAAATCCAGGAGCTGAAGAGGAAGCTCCACAAATGCCAGTCGGTGCTGCCCGTGCCCTCGACCCACATCGGCCCCCGGACCACCCGGGCGCAGGGCATCTCGGCCGAACCTCAGACGTACAGGTCCTTCCACGACCTGCGACAGGCGTTCCGGAAGTTCACCAAGTCTGAAAGGTAGGAGCCCGGGCGCGGCCGCCGGGGCAGAGCAGAGGCCACCGCCGGGGGCTGTCCAGGCACCCGTCAGGGACTCCGGGCTGCAGCGGCGGGGGCTGCCCCAGCGTAGGGCGCCCACAGCTCGCGGCGGCAGCGCGCCGAGTGGGGGTGGCCGGGCAGCTCGGGAATGGGAAGTGTTTATTTTTATTTCTGTCCATCACGTGCTGTGCTGGTCTCTGTCCGGCTGGGAAAGGCTAGCTCCTCGGGGAGACGCGCCCCTGTGCCGTGGGGGTGGGGAGAAAGGCCGTGGAAAGTTTGCTCGCGCCCGCTAACTTGGCCGCTCCGCACTCCGCTGCCGTCGCCCGTCTCGCCGGCTTTTCTGCGCGCGCCCCAGTGGGGGGCGCCCACGCGGGGCCCAAACCCTGCCCATCCTCGGGCCTGGAGAACTTCCCAGAGGCGACCCCGGGACCCAGGCCGCGAGGCTTGCTCAGTCGGGCCACCCCAGCCTGCCGGGGAAGGGCGGCTGGCGGCTGGACGGGGTTGGGTTCAACTTGGGGACTGAACTTGCCCAGAGCCTCAGCTCCGCTGGGTTGGAGCTGGGGGGCTGGGGGTGGCGGGGCGGGAGCAGGCGGAGGCGGGACTGGGGCTTGTCTCTACTACGAGGTTCCAGCCTGGAGTACGGGGCGGGGGAGGGGAGAGGTTTATTCACAGGGTCACTTTCAAGGCAGCTGTGATGTCAGCAAGAAATCGCAAAGAAACCCCACCTTCACAATGTTCCTCTGCTCCCCGTGTGTCCCTTCCAGAACCGCCACACCTTGGGCTGCCCTGGGCGTGGGGACGGCTCAGTGACCTTGCACCTGAAGCAAGTTTGAAGCTACTGCTCAGCTCCCTGCCAAGGTGGTTGAGGCGCCCTCCTGTTTGTCTTCCCCCGCCTGCCCCGACGCCCACCTCGGGGAGAAGTTGGGATGAAGAGGGAGGGCGGGCCATTCCTCCGGGCGCCTCCTGGCTCCTTGCTTTCCGCTTCCCCGGGGCACTTTACGAGCGAAATCCTTTTCCAGTTCAGAGTTGTGTGTCGCCCGCTCTGGGGGTGTGTGGAGGAGGCTGGGCCGAGCTTGGCCACAAGGAGGAAGCTTTTGCACTGCCCTCGCCGCCTTCAGCGGAGAGGGCTGATCGATTGGCTGCAGCATTAAAGCGCCTCTGGACATTAGGAGAGGAAGTGCAGGCTCCAAAGCCCATTACTGGCTTTTAGTCTCTGGAAGTGCGCGGCCCAAAGTGCATTGCTCAGGATATTGAGTATGCCATTAGGCATGCCTTCGTGCCCGCCCACCTCCGACCCCTTCTCCCTCTTCTTAGCTCATCGGAGTCTTGAGTTTGGGGCCCTCAGGGGACCCCTAAACTCTCCCCATCCCCCTCTAGTTGTCTTATTTTGAGGCCAGCTCTTCTCAAGAGCGTGTCCATTCGCCTGTCCCCATCCAGATGGGTTCCAGGCTCTCGGAGTGCCCCAGTCCTCCTCCTGGTCCGCTCCCGGCCTCCCTCTCCCGTCTGGATTACGGTGGGGGCTGGGGCTGGGCAAAGGAGGTTGGGCAGGGGGTAAGCACTACCAGAAGGGGACTGGGTAGGGGGAGAACCCCAGGAATCGGGAAGCGAGGGCTCGCCTTAGGAAGTGTGGGTCCTTCTGGACCGCCGGCTCTGGGGACAGCTTGCAGACTGCCCGAGAGACACATCCACGGTGCCTAAGTGGTCTTTTGGCTCAAGCTGCCTGCAAGTCCTAGTTAGAGGGAACAGCGGCATGCTCCTTCCTGCTCGCAGGCCAGGACTGCAAACAGAGCTACTATTTGGCCTTGCCCTTGCTCGGGAAGCTGCCGCCGCCTCCTCGCAGCCGGGCTGCGCATTCCGCGGCCGCTGCCCTGCCTGCCTGCCTGGCGCTCAGCAGCTGGAATCAATCTGCCCACCTCCTTAAGAAGCCGCTTCATCAGCGGTCACCCGGCAGCTGCTGCCTCCCAGGGCTGCCGGGCTCGGGCTTTATCGCATTTTTGAAATTTCAGATTTCTGTCTGGGCGGCGCCCCTCCAAGAGTAACTGCACCGTTGTGCAGCGGAGAAATTTCACCAGGGTATGGCGAGAACGGGAGAAAAACCCTCCTTCCCAGAGTCCACTCTCATTCAGGGACTGCTCTCCAAGTTGCACATTTTTTTTTTTTTTAATGGGCTGGCGATCTCTACGAATGAGAAGAGTTTTTGAGTGTGCTGGCAGGAAATAGCTGGTGTTTCCTTTGTACGCATCCTCATTTTCCTATCCCTCTCCCTCACCCCCTCCCAGCATTAGGGATAGGCGCATGCATCACGGAGTGGAGTCAGAGCGAATGCATGCTTCTGTCTGGAGCAAGAAGTGAGCGCTTTTTCTTCCTCTTCACCCTGATTTACGCTGGGACTGAGGGCAAACTTTTTCCCACTCAGTTCTTAGTTTCATACTTTCACATGGAAGTGTGGAGTTTATTTCTGGCCAGCTGAGTCATCAGCCTTTCAAGAATTTTGACAGGTATAATCTATGGGGATGGTAACCCTTGGAATTAGGTACTCTCATCCTGGCATTTAAAAGAGGCGGGATGGGATTATCGTTGGTGAGACGCACTGTTTTGGCCAAGAAAAATGTAATTTGTAAAAGTATTTCTGAATACAATACTTAGCAGCAAACAAGATGGTTTTTAATTTATAGTGTATTTTTTGACTTTTGAGTATTTGGATTTGGGGAGTAGATACTCCACCACCTCAGATGTCCTTTGTTCAAAGCCCTGCTGTCTGATGGACATGCTGGGACTAAAAGAGCCTACTTCATTGCTAAGCTAACTTGCAATTGCAGTTGCTTTAGCGTTTGAGAAAAAGCTATTCGTGTTACAGGTTCATTTTGCACTTTATTAGGATACATTGTTTTTATATTATTAAGTAAAGAAATGTAGTTGCAAATATAGAAATTTTACTTGGTGGAAAGAATGAATAAAAAAACACTTTGGTTACAAACATGGCTGTAGAAAATGAATGCAATCTAAAACATTTACATAATAGGTGACAAAAATATCTTAAGCATTTATTGTAGTGGAAGGAAATGGGAGATTTCACTGACTATTGTAATCAAGTCAGTCCAATTAGCCAGATTTCCATGTGTCCACAGAGGGTATAATACACAATCTCCATTTAGAATGATCTAAGTATCTAAGGAATGCTTAGATGAAAATTATACTAGGGAAAAGGAAGATCTGAGCTCTCAGCATAAGTATCAAGTGTACAATATGATGATCATGTTTAAAAAGAAAACATCCAACTTATTGCGTTACTCATTTTCAGACCCCTTAAGAAATGCCCAGTAGGATCAAGTGATTATCATTGAAAAGTGCAGGCTGTTTGGATGACTGTGATGATATTTTAATTTATATTTAAAATTCTTTCTGCCGAAGAACTCCAAATATTTCACAAACTCTTGATTCCCTTTGTACACGTTTTACACACCAAGAATTTATCCTTGGTTATTTTCCTTAATTTTTTGCATATACCTAAATTCCTTATTTTGACTGTGTAGTTAGCTGGGGTATGCTCAAGGGACTTTATGATTTTTTAAATTAGCTTATGCAAGAGATAGAATCGATATGAATTTGTTCCAGGAATTACAGCAGACTGTATTCTGAAGACAGTTGAGCTATTCTTGTCATGAATCCTTTGATTCTTGATGATGTAAGTTTTGTCATTTCGAACTTGAACTTTCTTCCACTGCTACATGGATACCATGGATGCCCCAGAAAACTCGTTGCTTTCTACATCTCTGATCAGCTCAAGTCTCGATTGACCTACACGCCAAATCAAGGGATTGGCCTAATTTTGATATAAGCAACTTCAATGAACTAGTATATTCCAGCTGAATTAAAAATATGCAATGCTTTAAATTTACAATGATAGCAATAGTAAAGATAAGATAATCTTCTCACCACTCTAACCTGATTTCCGAAATGTCTCATTGTCCACTGTCAAAATTCCCTGTTTTTTTTTTTTTTTTTTTTTTCAGGTAAGGAATCTGATGCTCAAAGAAATTAAATTACTTGCATAGAGTCTCATGGCTAAGAAATACAATAGATAAGTTTAAACCCAAATCTCACAGGTTTTAAAGCCTAAGGTCCAAATTGTTACATGCTATGTGTATTACCTCTGAATAGGACTGGTTCTATCTTAGTAACTGGGAAATCCTTCCACCTGGAAGAAATGAACTCGCCTTCAATGAAACTAGGACTTAACTATCTTAGAGCCAGTATTCAACTGTTATGAGCAAGTGACTAACAAACTCATTTATGTGGCACATGTATCTTGGCTGCACCATGCAAGGCTAGAATTTCTGCTGTTGAGATAGTCACTTCCCAGCCCTTCATCTTCTTCCTTCTCCACCCGATTTCTCTGACTCGTGGTCAGGTTGTATGCATGGGGAATACAGCAGTTAGCAAGGCTATGCCTCCTTTGGACATCCCTTTGCCTTTTGCCTTTCGGGTCCCACATGCTAATCCCTACCATTCCTCCTATCGTAATGAATTTATCACTAACTGGTAATGTGTGTTTACCTGTTGCGTCTTTCTGAATAACCTCCTACTGCTCTAACAGGAGTTTTGGAGAGAGGAGATTCATTTAGTTGAATCAGATGACTGGTATTTATAACAAAAGTTTAAGGGGATGGTCTAAGGAAGACGGAGAGGATATTTAGGCAGTGTGGTCTGGAAACATCCTTGTATCTTGCCACATATGATTTGACAAGAACGGGCTCTGAGCATATGCACTTCACAGACACTCTCAGTCCAAGCTGTACAGAGGGTGTCAAACACCCTGGTTTCAGGGACGAGAAAACAGAGCAAATCATCCTGGAAATGATATTTAACAAAGCTCAGAAATAAGACCAGAAAGAAGATTTTGGTTTGTTGATTTTGCATTCACACCAGAGTCGGTGAATTGATGTTGTTGACCTGTCTTCACTGTATACTTGTTATTTAAAATACTTTGCTTTGTTATTAGTTTGGCTTCTGTAATCATGTACACTTTGCCAAATATGATCATAGTACATCTTATAGTTTGTCATTTTCCTCGAGTTTTAAGTTCTTGTTCTTTTTGAATCATCCATTTATGTAGGAGTTGACAGTTTACATGTAATGATGTATACATTAGAAATTTGACACTCATGAAACTGTTCCCAACAGAAGTGAAAAACAAAAGATGTCATATCTCTTTCCTCTTTCCTGCCCAAAGGCCTGTTTCCTAGGGCTCTCTCACTGCTCTGTGTAGGAGATGCTGAGAGTGCATTAAAACTCTTTCTTTTGATAAGATTTGCAGGTGATTTTGTAGTTGCTCAGGGTATGAATAATTATTTTCATTTGCCATTGAGAATTTGCTTATCAGAGTTCGGGACCCTGTGTTATCTAGCTTTCTTGTAGCTCTTGGAAGTTACTGTGAGCTCTGAGATAAACCAGGGATAGCATATCCTGTTTCACAAAAATGAAAGCTCAGAAGTTTGGAAATTGTCAGAAAGGAGTACTGACCTGGAGTCCAGCTTTGTTGGTGCACTGTGCTGTTGGGTCCCAAAAGAGAAAAGAACAGGTTAAGACATTTTAAAGGGAAGAGAAAATATAGATGATGTATATTTGGGTGTTTGTATAAACACATGTATGTATATATGCACATGCACACGCATGTACCACACTGCCACTTTATTGTTTACAATCTATACTTCTTAGAGTAGTTATTATTATGCAACCTCTCTGGGTTGGCCCAAGTCAGTTTCTTATAGAAAGGAGTTTTCCTTCTGGGACTGTGATTATAGATCACAGTGTCTGACCGTGTGTCAAATGCTTGTGCTTGGCACATAACCCAGTGCTGTCTCCCAGATAAAGATACTAGAATCGTATTTGTCACTCTTTGGGGAAGCACTGTGTCCTGCCTTTCTACCTCTTTCCTTTGTTCCTGTTTCTGCTGGTGTCACATATCTCTCCTCTGGGTCCCGCCCTGTGTTTTCTGTCTTCTGACTTCACATCAGTAACCCCTGCTGGACCTCCTTCATTTGTGAAAATCATGTAACACCAAACTTGAAGCAGAGTTCTTGCTCAAACCAGGACTCTAACATGCTAAAATCATTCATGTTCTCAGATGTTTCACATACTATATAATTAGAATTTCCTAAAGTTGTAAAAACAGTTAGTAATTAGCTGTTCATACTGACAAATGCAATGCTTTAAAACATTTGCTCAGTGCAAAGTTTATATATCCAGAAAATGTGCATATTTTAAGTAGATTTGTTTTACTATATAAAGAATGGCAATAGAACTATCTTCTATTTTATTTACTGTTGTTCTTAATAGATTTAGAAATGATTTATCTGTTTTGTAGTATTCATTAAACATTATGGATGGGTCACAGATACTATGTTGCTTTTTTAAAAAAAAATTTCATGTTATTTCTTATGTGTTAACGTAATAGAAACCCATACTACCTTTTAAAACAGGGTGATAAAGTATAATCAGTACAGTTAGACTGACTAGAAAGTTTCAAAACAATGTGTAAGCTGCACATTTAGTCCTTTTTTAAAATGCATTTTGATTTTACATACTGTTGGAAATTAGTTTCAAGCAGTTATGATTTTTACCCAGGACATTAATTTGGTTGGATTTTGTTAGGTGTATGTATGCATTGATAGCACTTTGGTGTGCAAAGATGATAATGTGAGTGTGCTGATATGAGTGTTTATCAAGGGCAAGTCCAGTCAAATGCCACCTGTAATTACCTTGCTCGGATTTAGTTTGACTTTTTCTCTTAGGAAACAGATTGGGCAACTGTGGTTCTTCCATTACTCTCTCAGTTAGACTTGTTGCTAATTCAGACTGTCCCTCCTTTTTGATCTAGTTTAGACTTTTGTGCTCTAAGTGTGGTTTAAATCCTCAGATGTGTCTTTATCTGAGGACTCCGACTTTAAAATGATACAAAAATGCTACTGCAAAACCTTACCAGGGTCCTAAAAGTACTTGTTTATTTCCCCTTTTACGAATTTTTGAATTTTCGTGCATCTGTTCATTCAGCTCCATGATACTGTTATCTTCTATAGCAAATCTAAAGTCTTCGGGTAAATTGTAGTATTTTTCTTTGATACCTCTTAATGCTCACATAGTGTGCATAATGCTAATTTCCTGTATTATGCACTCACCAATGGACCATGGCTACGTGGCCTAAAAATTCTCAAAATAGAAAATTCTTTTATATCTTAGGTTGTAAACCTATGGGTAGAAACCAGATCTGTTTACAATAAAAATTCCAACCAAATAAAACCCTCAGCTCCCCATACTTTTCTTTTCCCACATGCCAATTTTTGGAAAAAAGGGTTACAGCAGCATATATCTAGAATATATTCATAGCGAGTCGTTGTCGTCATCATCATCATCATCATCATCTCTTGAGCCTTCCAGAGATTAAAACCAGCTCATACTCAGCTCAGTCTCCTCCCAGAGACTAGGATCACACTGAAATGTTGTCTGAAATCCTGTCCCACTCCAGCAGTTTTCAGCTGTGGTGTCGGGATGCAATCGGAGTATATTTGATGAGCTGTAAAGTTAAAACGAGTAAATATTGGTTAAAAATCAAAATTCATGAATTATTTGTTTCTCAAACATTAGTTCTGAGTGCATTCACAGGCATTTCCCTAGAGAGAGCCTTTTGCTTGCATTCTGAGTGGATTTCTTGACTGGGAGGATTACAAATATATGGCAGGAAATTGCACACAATCCACAGACGGTCTTGTCTTTTCACAAGAGTGTGTTGCACATGGGAACATCATCCATCTTGTGAGTCACTGCAGAAAAAATGTTTGAGAGCCTCTGATCTGAACTACGGCTGTAAGAATTCAGAAGCTTGACTCTGTGACATTTGAGACTGCTTATTGGTAAAGTAAAGGTTGCTGGAGTCATCCCTTCAGAGCAGCATTTCCCACAGTGCAATGTTCATATCATTAGTGGCACCAGAGATGCTTCCAGGTGGTACAAGTGAATTTGTTTTAGATAAATAGTTAGACGGTGTAGTAAGTGTTGGAAGAAGACATAGCAGTGATCACATCAAGCCCGAGATGTGTACTTATACTGCTTAGATAAGTCTAAGCTTTAAAGGTTCATACATTTGCGGGGGGGGGGGGGGCAGGCAGGGTTAGACAGAGAGAGAGACAGACAGAGAGAAAGGTCTTCCTTTTCCGTTGGTTCACCCCCTAAATGGCCACCACAGTCGGCGTGCTGTGCCAATCCAAAGCCAGGAGCCAGGTGCACCCCCCCTGGTCTTCCATGCGGGTGCAGGGCCCAAGCACTTAGGCCATTCTCCACTGCCTTTCCGGGCCACAGCAGAGAGCTGGACTGGAAGAGGAGCAACTGGGACTAGAACCCTGGGTGCCGGCACTGCAGGCGGAGGATTAGCCTAGCGAGCCGTGGCGCCAGCCAGGTTCATACATTTTTTAAGAAAGAAGCACAAAAATTGATTGTGCATATTATAGATATGGGACATGGGAGAGGTTTGGAGAAAGATTGCTTTAAAGTCATTCTGAACAAGAAATGGATGGATGGTTTTCAGGCTTGTTTTCTTGCTCTGGTTAATTGAGTTCTCTTGGTATTCATCTTGGGATGCTTTCTTGCATGGCTGTTAATGTTTTCACAGGAATCTGAGGAAAGGCATGGATGTAGGGGGAAATTTGGGCTTTTATAAGATGTATTGTTGCTTTGATGATCAGTTTTATAAGGGATACATGAAGAAATCATCATAAAAACACTTGGTTTCTGCCCAGAATTCTGAATCCCCTTGCCAGGCAACAATAGACCACATAGCTGAATGGAGCAGAGCATAAATAGCAAAGGGAGTCTGGGGTGGCCACGTCCAGCCAGCCTGGGTCACCAGGGCCCTGACTTTGGGGACCAAGTCTGCAGTGCACCTCCCTCCTCCTCCTCAGGCGTCTTGGTCCCTGAGAGTAGGTGCCAGAGGCTGTGAAGTCCACAGTCCAGAAACACATGATGCTTTTGTGGTGGTTATTTCTTAAATTTGGAAAAAGAAGGGAAAAGCAGATTTATTTTCCCCTAATCCAAAATCCCTTTTCCTTTTAGGAAACAAGATTAATCCAGATGCTAACAATGAAGTTTGTGTTGTTTCAAGGCATAACACATATGCTACCCCATAAATATATATATATATACACATATATATATAATTTTTAAATATCAAAAATAAAAAAACAAAAAGAATGGTTTTGTGGGTAAATCAGAAATATGTAAGAAAAAAGAACATATATTACGTGCAGGATGAGGAATTTGCAAAAATACATTTTTCATTCTAGAGAACAGTGCAGGTCATCTTCCCACCCACATAATAAAATGAGTCCATTAGGTTTGAGGAGATCTACTTCCTGAAGTAGGAAAAACAAAACAAATGGCAGGTGGAGTGGGAAAGAGCCTGAGGAGAAAAAGAGAAATTTTAACAACTACCACCAGATGGCAGCATGAGTACAATATTTAACAATGTAAACTCTTGCAAGTGTGAAACAGCCTTCAGTTGAATTTTAAAATATATTCTCAAATACATACCTCTCTTGACACCAGGATACAAATGTTTGGAAAACACAACATGAAATACACGTGGCCTCATATCTTTCACATTAGTAGTGATTTTGGGAAAAATGTTTAAAAATCCGAAGTGTTCTTTCCCAGAGTTTGTCTTAATGGAAAGAAATAAACAGTACGCTTACATGAAGAGGTCTTTGAACATGGAGAACAGTTGGAGGGAAATTCCTGAAATTCCCTTTGAGGGAACTTCTGGACTCAGAGTTGGCTGAGAGATGACCAAGAGAAAGAATGGAAAATTAATAATAGTACATGGAGAGAGAATGATAAAAAGAATGGCTTCACGCATTCACTCCCCACCACCGCCAAATATTAACAGAAGTATTTGGCATGGTGATTAAGTCACTGCTTGGGACTCTCATGTCTCATAGCAGAGTGCCTGGTTCTAGTCCTGGTTCCTCTACTTCCATGCAGCTTCCTGAAAATGTGTACCCTGGTGGCAGCAGATGATGGCTCAAGTCTTGAATCCTTGCCACCCTCATGGGACACTCAGATGGAATTCCTGGCTTTGACTTTGGCCTGGCCCAGCCCCAGCAGTTGCTGACATTTGGGGAGTGAACCAGCCCAATGGAAGATCTCTGTCTCTCTCTCTACTTTAAAAAAAAGGAAAAGAAAATAAACAAACATTTTAAAAAATTAAAAGAAAATTACTTAAAAAATTAGATCAGCTACTGGATGAAACTTGTGACAGATTGTTTGATCTCCTTGATAAATTTGTGATGCTAGAATGTAGTTAAATAAATCTTAATATGTCCTGTTGTAGTCTGAGATCCTTATTTAAAAATGGATGATGTCATTAATGTGAGAGTATACACATCTAAATATTTTCAAGAGAAAAACAAAGTGTTTTATGTGGTGCCCTAAATATCAACTGCCTCTCAACAGTGTGAGGGTATAAAGCTAGTCTAGTCAGGCCTGCCACAGAGGAATGAGTTGTGAGTCATATCTAATGGACTGGAAGTTTCTGAATCAATATTCCCTTGGAAAGTGCCATTCAGCCTTCCTGTAACAGGCTGCTCCATTCCGTCTGTGACCCCTGTCATGAAAAGCCCCAGGGGCCCAGACTTGAGAATCACTGTTGGCATCCTTTGCAACTGAACCCTGAGGAGAAATGGACTTATTTTGGCCTGTCCCAGTAACCAGGGGTCAATGGCAAAAGGAAGTTGTACTACGGGCAAAAAGGCCAGTTTTGAATTAATGTTCTCACTTGATCTCCTTGCTCAAATATTAGGTTAGATTGTACTTGAATAAACAAGAAGGGAAAATTTATAGCAGTGCACATTTTGATACCCTGTTTAACTATAAATTACCTTTATTAAACGTATTTTTGAAATTCTCATATATTTATTTGAAGCTGTCCATGTGTAAAAATGCTCTTTGGGACAGTAAATTTTTCTTAAGTTAAGAAAAAAAATGTTTTACATAGTCAATGATTGCCAGAGAGCATCAGGGTAGATAAGATGTAGTATATGTTTTCTGGTGTCTGCAGGGCCAAAAAAAAAAAAAAAAAGAGAGAAAAGAAAAGAAAAAGAAAATCTAGTCTCTATTAGACATAGCAAAGCAAGTGATAAGGAGTAATACCTTTTGTTTTCTTTGATCTTTCTGGTTTGTTATCTAGGCAAGACAAATTCCTGAAGTATAGCAGCAGACTTGAAAGCATCCTGCCTTGAAATTGTCTGGTTATCTAGCCTCACCATCCGGCTCCAGGGCATTGCCAGGGCTGTCCACAAGAGATGAGATAGGATGTGAACTTTCTGGTTTTCTTGATATTAGAGCAATCATGAAAAAAAGGCAGGCAGTGTATGGGGGGGGGGATTCTTTTGTGTGCTTCATCCTTATTCAAAACATTAAAAATATGAGTGAGCTTTTTTGTTGTTGTTGTTGTTGTTTTTGAGTTCATTTATTTGAGAGGAGAGGAGGAAAGGAGGCTTCTTTTTAAAGATTTATTTGAAAAGCAGAGTGATGGCGGAGGGGAAGAATCAGACAGGGTAGTCGGGGAGGGGGGAGAGAGATCCATCTTTCATCTGGTGGTTCCCTTCCCTAAGGGCCACAACAGCCAGGTCTGGGCCAGGACACAGGAGCACCATCCTGGTCTCTCACATGGGTGTCAGGGGCCTAAGTAGGTGGGCCATCATCTACCACCTTTCCAAGCATATTAGTGGGGAGTTGGATCAGAGGCTGAGTAGCCTGGACTCAAATCACCATTCCAATATGGGGTGCTGGTGTGGCGAGTGGTGCCTTAACCTGCTGTGCTGCAGCTCCAGCCCCTGCAGCAGTGTCTACATATCCTCCTTGTTGTTGAACTTATAAAGTCCGTGTGGTATGTGTGGCTTGATATTTCTGTATTTTTTTATAAGTTAAATAAAACTTGCATTCCAACAATGTAGTTTCAAAAGTAAGAATAAAATTGTTTATATATACTGTTCTTATAAAATAACAAAGCCCTTTAAAAATCACAATGCTTTGTTTTTCTTTTCATAAAAATACATTTTTTGTTACTGTAAGGATCCTGAGGAACTTTGCTCCCACTTGGGAAAATAACAAATTCCAAGTCTCTCAGCTACGTATTTTTTTAAAGGCTGGTAGGAAGATTTGGACATATATGGTGTTGAAACCACTCCACAGGGCTTGCTTTTTATAGGATGGCTATCTCCATTAGAACTTTCCTTTTTTTTTTTTTTTTGTTTGTTTTTCTAGTGATCTTAGACTGGATTTACTGAAAGATGCCTTTGCAAACATAGATTTGGCTCAGACTTCAATCATATTAAAGATAATCATGAGATTGTAGTAAAAAAAATGATACTTTTTTTGTGGGTGGGAGGGTGGCCACAGGGATGTCAGCCCAGTCCCATAGTGGATACCCTGAGATTGCGTTGTGATCATCAAAATAATGAGCGTGGGAGTTACACACTTGATGTTGACTGCTGGCTCCTGTTTCCAGGACTGGCTGTGTAATTTTAGACATACTACTTCTCTGAGTTCCATTTCTGTGTCTACAAAATGATACTTTCTCCCCACAGGGGTTTATGTACAAGGCATACTCCATATCTGTTTATGGAATAATGAAAGGTGAGTATAAAGTGCTACACAAAAGTGCTGGCAATTGTGTAACAATGGAAAGTTTAAAAAATTTCAGAAGTTTTCAGAAAAAAAATTAGCTCTCATATTAACACATTATAGAACCTCATGCCTAGAAGGGATTTCAGAAGATTTCTTGTTCATCCTCTCTGATTAAAAAACAACTGTAATATATCAAACAAAAATCTAGAGATTCAGAGAGGTTATGCTTTACCAATGGAATGACAAAACTAGGATTAAATTGCAGAGAGAGAGAGAGTGAGAGAGAGAGATCTTGCATCTGTTGGTTCACTCCCCAGATGGCTGGGCCAATCTGAAGCCAGGAGCCAGGAGCTTCTTCCAGGTCTCCCATGAGGTTGCAGGGGCCCATGGACTTGGGGCCATCTTCTACTATTTTCCCAGGCCATAACAGAGAGCTGGATAGAAAGTGGAGCAGCCAGGACTTGAACTGGCACCCATATGGGATGCCAGCACTGCAGATGGTGGCTTTACCCGCTATGCCACAGCGCCAGCCCCAATTCTAGCGCTCCTTGAAGTATATTAGATGTTAAGTCTACCTTAAACAACCTAAGCAATGAATGAATGAGGAAAACTAGTTGTTTAAGAAATATGTATTTATATTGTAATCCATAAGCTGTACTTTGGAAATTTATATTCATTAAATAAAAGTTAAAAAAAAGAAAAGAAATAGGTATTTATTTATATGTATACATTATATATTATATATGCACATATATCTTATGTATGTATGTATATATATATTTATGTGTATATATACATATTTTTTTTAAGTTTGAAAGGCAGGGAAGAGGGGAAAGAGAGGAGAGACACTGGTGCTGGTCCACACCCCAAGTATCTGCAACAGCTGGTACTAGGCCTGGCCAAAACCAGGAATTTGGAACTCAGTTCTGGTCTCCCATGTGGGTTTCAGAAACCCAGATACTGGAGCCAACTCTTGGGGTCTTCCAGGGTGCACATTAGCAGGAAGCTGGAATTGGGAGTGGAGCCTGGACTGAAATCCAGGCACTCTGATGTCTGATGTGACTCCCAAGAGATGTCTTAATGCTGTGCCAGACACCAGCCCCATATAGACATTTGGGGAATTGGAGATGGGAAGGTTAAGTATTGTTGCTATATTTCAATCAAGTAAGGTATTGTTGCCATGTTTCAATCAAGTATCAAATGGATAATGTATGAGCTGGCATGACAGAGCCAAGGAGCAAAATGTGTCATTACTCAGGTTAGCATCTCAGCCGACTCGTGAGTTTCTTAGAAGGGTTTCTGGAAGGCCCTGGCTTTAACTGCTGTGAGGGATAGTAATTAGGCAGGAACCCTGAGGGGACCACTGTGGCAGGCTCAGGAAAAACACAGTCTGGAGGCCCTGGAAGAACTGCTCAGAGTGCTAGGACATCTGCATGTCCAGGGATTACTGACACTGGTCACGTTGGAAGCCTAGCTGGTTTGTTTCCCAGAAGCTCCTCCCCCTTCTCTCAATGTTCATTTTTCAGCCCCCACAAGTCATGAAAGCTTGCATTTTCATATCCAGGAGCGTTGAGAGTATAGAGATCTGGGGTGGGACTGCCGGTAGCTGTTCTCACAGTGCAGTAGACTTGGGTCTCCAAGCCTGAAAGCTGCAAGGGAAGGGATGCTTTTCCTGTGTGTCCCCATCTCTGCGAGTCCCCATCGAGTTTATACCTTTGTATCCCCAGTGCCTGGCTCCAATTGGAAGACTGGTATTACTGTATTCTGGCCTATTAATGGAGAAAAATGCAATTTTAGACCTTATTTCTCTCAACACTATTTTTCAAAAATTTTGATTAATATAAAGGGAACATATTTCATGCATTTCATAGGTACAATCCTATAAAGATATCTGTCAGCCAATCAGTTGATATGTGGGAAGACATAGGAACTATTTTGGCGATCCAAAGCAGTGTTCTCTCCTTACTAGTCTGACACTGTCTCGAAAAAAATATACCAAATGATCAGCCTCTTCCATGATTAAAAACCTCACAAGGATGTTGACAGGATTAAATGAGCTCACACACGTTTAATTTAGTGCCTTGTAGAGTGTAGTCATTCAATAAATGCTAGCTCTCATTGTTATTACCTACTGATTCTGACTTCATTCATCTAGGAGACAGGAACTTTTAACCCTGAAATGGGCCCGTATATTCTCCCCGTATTTCTAGCTCCATACTTGCATCTAATTCTGCTAAGTGACATGGCTGTGACCCTGTTTTCAGTCATTTCCTGAATCATAGATGGTATTCTGACATGGGCCATAATTAGGGCTTATTTTCCTTTCTCTCTTTTTCACCCATGATGTCATCTTTGTTCTCTTTCTGTATATTTCTCACCCCCTCTCCCAACCCATGTTATGAGAAACTATATAATTCTAGAAAGAAAGAATGGCAAGTTACCTCTAGGGATCTATTGAGCTGTGTTAGGACCTCCTCTGAAGCTATCTGCTCTCTGTACTAGATAAACTCAGGTTTCTTAACCCTTCTTTGCATGTGAACCACTTGGGGATGCAGGCTCTGACTTGTGGGAGGCAGAATCCGTCTCCTGCAGAAGGCGAAGCCCGCCTCCCATAATATGGCGCTGATAAGGAGTAACCAGCTTTTACACAGCTGACTCATCTTGACTACTAGAAGCCGCAGGAGCCGATTCATCCTCTCAATAGAAGAGAACGGCATGCTCGACACGTGGACAGGCGGAGCACGGATTGGTGGAGAGGACTATATAGGAGGAGAGAGACGGCATGGTGGTGGGGGTTGGTTGGAGAGTGCGTTGGAGAGTTCGCGGGGAAGTTCGTTGCTTCGTTCTTTCTCATTTCTCTCTACTCATTCTTGCTTTGAGAGTTCGCTGTTTGCTTATTCTTACTTTACTATAGAAAAGACTTGTAAAAGGGGAACAACAAGCGTCAGGTCCGGTGCGGCTCCTCCGCGTGCGGAGGAGCAGCACTGACTGAGCAGGTGTGGGGCAGACCTGAGAGTCCTGCATTTGCAGTGATCTCTCAGGTTCTGCTGATGCTGCTGGTTCTCCGAAGACCATTCAGCAGCAAATGATTAAATCAGGAATTTGGTTTCTTCCTCCTACCACCGGTCCCTGCCCCACCCCCACTTTTTTTTTTTTTTTTTTTTGCTATACAAATAAAGTGCAATCAGACACAGTAATGTAAACTAGTGATCCATTAACCTGCAGTGCTTTGTAAGATCAACTCATTCCCAATGAAAGCCTAGAGGAAGCATTCTTGTGTTCTGGGTCATAAACACACACAGCTGAACAATGTGAGAGCTAAGCGTTAGGACGGTGGAATCAGAGAGGCTTGTGTTCAAGCTTGTAATATCTTAGTCATGTTCCTCGAACCTCTTTGAATGCTTCTTTCTGGTCTGTCAATTTGGGCGGGGCAGGGGTGGTGTGGCTAGAAGGTTGTCCTGTAACTGATGATGTGCAAAAGATCTGTTCTAGCAAACGGTCAGTGACGACCATTGCTTTGGAGTCTCAACACCAGTGTCCTGGACACAAAATAAAATCTGTTCCCAAGTTAGAAATGTGATTCAGAAAGAACTATAATTGAGATGAATTGGGAGAGTAAGACACGCTGATTCAGCATTGTCAAGAGCTCGCTCTGTGCAGGGTGCTTTATCAGCATGAATTCATTTGTTGTTCTCAACAATCCCAGGCTGTCATCATGGTGCCTCTGGGCGGGAATGCTCTGTGCACATGAGGAGCCTCATCCAAACACATAGAGTGACTTATCCAAAGTCTTGCTGCATCAGCTGGGAGTATTTGGCTGTAGGACTCTAACCCCATACCACATGATAATCTACAGGAGGTGCATAGGCAGAAAATGGAGGAAAGTGGGCATTGCAAAGACCCTCAGACCACTCCAAACACCCAGCAGTTCTCAAACTGCAGCGCATGTAGTCATGTCTTGGAGGTTTGTTACAGGGATTCCTAGGCTCCATCTCCAGTGATTCTGACTTAATGGACTTGGGAAATTTGGGATCAAGAAATTGGCCAAACCTCCTTTGCAGGTATGTTCTGTAAGTAGTCTGACCACATACATAATTTCCTAGGGCTACTATAACCTATTACCACACACTGTGTGACTTGCAGCTATTGCAATTTATTCTATCATAGTTCTGGGACTGGAAGTTAGAATTCAGGGTATCAGCAGGGCACAGTGTTTGAAGACCCTAGGGAGGCTCTTCTGTTGCCTCTTCCTAGCTTCAAGTGGTGACTGACAGTCAGTCTTTGGCATTCTGTGACATGTATTCACATCACCCCTGTCTCTGCCCTCAATTTCATATGGCTGTCTTTCCTGCAGATCTGTGTCTAGATTTTCCTCTTATAAGAACATCACTGAATTTAAGGCCCACTCTGATCTAATATGATCTCATCTTGATTATATCTATAAAGACTTCAGTTCCCAGTAAGGTCATGTTTACAGGTTTCAGCTGGACATGAATTTAGGGTGGCCAATATATCATACCACTTGTATTTATCTTCCTTCAAGCTTACAGTGTACATCTGTGACTTCTGAATTCTGCTGAGTGCCATGGGAAAAGGATTTTGGATGAGATGGTTCAAGTGAAGAACACATCCAAGCATCAGAGTAGCAAAGTTTTGGGGAACCTTTTTCACTTGCCATTTCTCTATATCCTCCCCTCTCACTCCCTTCCTCTTATTTTTCAAAGGCTATGATGTTGATTGATAGTCCTTGGTTCAGATGAAAGTATTAGTCTCTGGTGGTTCCATGAAATGTCACAGATCTCTGTGGTTTATGGTCCTCTTGTTTTCATGGCATGAGCTTTATAAAGATTTACAGAGGGAAAAATTGGTCTTGAGAAGAGACAGCCAGTGATTTTCATTTCTGGAGACTATAGTTTTCTTACCTGTAATTTTAGGGGAAAAGAAACTTTTATGCTATAATTTCAACACTTTCCTTCCCTATAATTTTGGTATACTCTTTCCTTAGGGTTACAAAGAACAAGTGGAATAAACTTCAGATAAACTTATTAGGATGAAGAGCCATTAACACACCAACTAATTTAGAAAAGCTTTGAATGCTTTGGTCAATTAAAATGACACATTTTGCAACAGCAGAATTATATTTAGACCTATTTTTAAGTTAACATTGTTTCATGTGTTTAAAAGTATAATTTAAGCATTTTCCCATCTCCTCCCGAGATAGGATATACATTGCTTGAAAACTAACCAGAAGGTTTTTGTTAATGTCCTATCATATAGATTGAGAATTGGTTATACTATTATACCACTGAGAATTTAAGCCTTCTCCTTAGCACTTAAGAAAACTTGAAGAGATAGCATGAACTATTTATACAGTTTTCCTGGTGATTTAGTTTTATATAAAGAAAATTTGAAAGTATAATTCAAAAATTTGTGATAATAAGAGTATTCTTTTCAAGTGTATTTAACTCTCAAACACCCATCTAAGATGCTTCAAAGAATCCAGATTTCTGGGAATGGTTTTGGGCATCATAATGATATAAAATATTTAACAATTTATTGTCCAACATGGACTCATCGAGCCTTTTTGGAAAGAAAAAACTGTCAGAACACTCATGCTACACAATCAAGTGTATCTTTCCTCATTTTTTTGAAAGAGTATCTTTCTTTGCTTTGTTTCCTTTCTACTTGCTTTAAGATTTTCTGGAAAGTTTGTCTTCTCATTGCTGCAAAAAGATCTTAGGAATACTTCAGATGTTTATTTCACTTAATAGAGTTTTTACCAGAAGTACCCAAGTGCCTTCAGAAATGAGAGGAGAGACCCGTAAAGGGCGGCAACATTACGAAGGGGGTTTGGCACCTGCTATGTGCAGTTTTCCTGTACCATCTTTTGTATATGCTCTATTAAGATGCTTTAAATACTGAATGTCGAATTTCCTGGAGCAAATGCCAAAGAGTGAATTCCACTACCCAACAGAAGGCATCAGTTCCGTGTTAAGCATCTTTAGCAGTTATTTGATGATTTCAGTAGTATTGCATTAAATTTTCATAGGCAAAATGCAGTGAGGTTGGTTATTATGTTGGACAACAGAAGCAAGATTCCAAAAGGCTGTGATACGCAAGAGAACTCATTGACAATTCTCTGTTTTCCTTTTTATAATCAGACATTTTCTAATGTTTCCTGGCTATCCTTAAATTGATTTTATAGATTATATAGCCCATTTGTAGAAATTATGTGTATTATATATATGCATATAGTGTCCAAACTGTAAAATGAAGGAAAAATAGAATAAATGATGTATAATAAAATAATAGCATGCTTTAATAAATAAATATTTGAACTGGCTGAGTGGAAGATGGTCATGATAAGGACTCCAAAGTACACTGAGCAGAAATGGGGAAGTATTTGCTTCACCTGCTAGAATCATTTTATGTAACAACTGAAAACATATATATATATATATATATACTGGTGTGCTGTATTGCTCATCCTAGTGCCATTGTTTGTATTCTTGTCAAAATACATTTTTCCAAAGTGGTAAACTCCCTCTACAGTTTCCAGCAAAATAAAATACCCACTTCCTTAATTAACTTGGTAGCTGCATTCTCAGTAACCTTGATGCAATTTAAAACATGCAAAATTAAATACTTTGTTAACATGTAAAATGGACTTAGGTTCTTGGGTTAGGCAATTATTTATGGATTTTCTCCTTCCTGAGTGGTCAGTGGTAGATTTGAAGTTCTGTAGGTTTTAAAATAATTCCACATTCTTTGTGATTCTCCTGTGGATTGTAGGAAATAGTGACAACCAAAACCACCCACAAATTTCTGAAGTTTCCACAAGGGGGCAGTACCACCACCACCACTGAGCATTACTGGGCAAACTTTCTCAGCCTTGGAACTAGGTATGTTTTGGGTTAGATAATTCTTTGTTTTGTGATTGTATGCATGTGTGTATCGGCATGCATAGGTGCATTGCTTTATGCATTGTAGGATGTTTAATGGCCTCTTGGGCCCCAGTCACTCTGCCAGTAGCAACCCTGCTCACCACTAGTTAGGATAACTCCAATGTTTCCGGACACTGCCTAGTGCCCCCTTTAGAGGGTGAGGAGGATTCACCCACAACTGAGATCATTTAACTTAAATAATCATTAACTTAAAAACACCTAATGGAAAAAGCTTTCCCTAGGAAACTTGAAACAAACTTCATGATTAAAATGCCCTCGTAGAAGTATTTTTGGAAATAGTTAGGAGCGATCTGTAAGTAATCTGTGATTCAACCAGAACGTATGTCTACTAAAATTATTTACTGATTCTTAGGTTGGGTGTTGTGGCATAGGAGATTAAGAAATCCATTGGGATAACCGTTACCATATCAGAGCGCTGGTTTGAGTCCTGGCTACTCAGCTTCTGATCCACTTCCTGCTCATGCATCCTGTGAGGCAGAAGATGATGGCTCAAGTGCTTGGGCCCTTTCCACCATTGTGGGACACTTGGGTAGAATTTAAGGCTCCTGGCTTCAGCCTGGCCCCAGCCCCAACTGTTGCAAGCATTTGGGGAGTAACCAGCAGATGGAAGATTGATTTCTCTTTCTCTTTCTCCATTTGACTCTGCCTTTCAAGTAGATGAAAAATAAACATTTTAAAAACAGTGTTTGTGGGATAATTTATGAATATAACTACTTGTAAATGAATATTTTACTTAAGTTTCTACATTTATTTTTAAAAATCCCATTTTATTCGGTAAAGGATTTGTGACCAGTTAAGAAGCAGCCTAGAATCACCAAGCTGTTCTGTGTCTCTGTGCTCATTTGAACTCTAACAGGGACAGTTATTTGTGTGAGCCAAAGTATTTCATGGTTCTGCATGGATTCATGAGGTAGAATGAAGACATGCAGGCAGGTGGCAGGGAAGTTTCCTGCACAGGGTAAGGAGGATTTGTCTAACAGAGCTGATGGCTCTGGACTGAGCTGTTTTAGGAGGAACAATAAGTGGTGATATTTATGGAGAGATTTGTTGACCACCAGACTTGAAAAAGCAGACTCAGCATTTTAAGGTGGGAAATTATTCTAGGAGTACTATGTATCTACCTATCCATTCAATATGTTTATTGCCCCTACTTCCTCCCTATTAACCTCTGTGATTGAACACTTCCAAGACTGTCCATTCTAACCACTCAGTGTGCATACAGTCAGTAAATAGCTGAGAAATTACCACTAATATTCAGAATTAAATCATGCATTTAAAAGCATATATAGGGGGCTGGCGCCGTGGCTCACTTGGTTAATCCTCTGCCTGCAGCGCCAGCATCCCATATAGGCACCGGGTTCTAGTCCTGGTTGCTCCTCTTCCAGTCCAGCTCTCTGCTGTGGCCCGGAAAAGCAGTGGAGGATGGCCCAAGTGCTGTGACCAGGAAGAAGCACCTGGCTCTTGGGTTCAGATCGGTGCAGCGCCGGCTGTAGCGGCCATTTGGGGAGTGAACCAATGGAACGAAGACCTTTCTCTCTGTCTCTCTCTCTCACTTTCTATAACTCTACCTGTCAAATAAATAAGGAAAAAAAAACATATTTAAAAGACTATTCACTTATTCATTAGCTTGTGCTGGCTTTGTGCTTGTCATCATTCCAAATGCTGAGGGTACAGTGGTCCCATCAGGCCTCTGGACTAGTATTAAAGACAAACAATAAGTGAAGAAACCAAAAGAAAAGTTTAAATTCAAATTGTGATGAACTCTCAGGAGGTAATACATACATGTGCAGTGGCAGAAAATAACAGGGAGAGGGAAGAGTTGGTTTTAGATGGAATAGTTTGAAATAAACTCCCTGATGAGCTGGTATTTAAATTGAGACCTAAAAGCTAAGAAGTAAATTGTTCTAACTATGGGGAGGTACATTGTAGGTGGAAGAAAGGACATGTGATAAGGACATGTGTGAGGAAAGACATTGATGTATTTGAGGCCCAGCAGGAAGGCCCAATAGCTGACATATCATAGCAGTTGATAGGAGAGTAACGTGCAGTGAGTTTCTAGAAATTCAGCCGGTCCAGCTCAGAGGGAGACATCAAGAACAAGGACCAAGAAGCCAGAGCGCCTGAGTTCAGGTGACATAACTTTTTAAACTTACTTTTTCATCTGCAAAATGGGTTCTTACAAGAGTACTTGCCTCTCAGGATAATTGCGAGAACTGGATGAATTATAATATGGAAAGTGCTTAGAACAGTGTTTGCAGTTATGGATACGAGATGTTAGTGCAGCAGTTGCTACCAGTGCCGCTACTGCTACTCATAGGCTAATAGACTGTACAAAGGAATTTAAATTTTATCCCAAGAATAGGTTCAGGTTTTGTTTGTTTGTTTGTTTGTTTTTTGTTTTGTTTTGTTTTGTTTTTTGTTTTGTTTTGTTTTGACAGGCAGAGTGGACAGTGAGAGAGAGAGACAGAGAGAAAGGTCATCCTTTGCTGTTGGTTCACCCTCCAATGGCTGTCGTGGCCGGCACGCTGCGGCCGGCGCACCGCGCTGATCTGAAGCCAGGAGCCAGGTGCTTCTCCTGGTCTCTCATGGGGTGCAGGGCCCAAGTACTTGGGCCATCCTCCACTGCACTCCCGGGCCATAGCAGAGAGCTGGCTGGAAGAGGGGCAACCGGGACAGAATCCGGCGCCCCGACCGGGACTAGAACCGGTGCATCCGCGCCGCAAGGTGGAGGATTAGCCTAGTGAGTGGCGGTGCCAGCCAACAGGTTCAGTTTTAAGAGGAACTTTTTCTGTTGTCAGATTTTCCCCTTTAAAGGATTTGAGTCATTTGGCAATAATGTAGGGAGGCTGTTCAACAACTGAGCAGTATTTGTTTTAAATCATCATAGTTAATAACGCTAACATGTTTTTTAGGTCACAAAAACCAAACAAACTTTAATGATATGCAGGAAAGAATATTTGGATAATAAAATCCAAGTTTTGGAACACAAGTGTCTGGGTCTTTTAGAGATAAAAGGAAGTTTGAGACATTTTTAAGAGCTCTGGATGAATGAAAATCCTTAGCCTCTTGATTGTAGACATGGCTAATCTATGTTCAGTGGGTTTCATTGGTGCTATATTCATAGGGCTGTTGCATATCCTTCTCTCTCTATTAATTTTGAGCCTACCTTTTAAATCCAGTGCATTGGTTCCCAATAGGTATGGACCAGGGCTTTGGTGAATTGATTGAAGTGGAGGGAACACAATGCTTTTGCCTTATGGAGCCACTGCTGGGTGGAGGGAACTCTCTCAGTTCTCAAGATACCCCAAGGGCACTATCAGTTTCTCATTGTATCAGCCAATGTGCAATGGTGTTATCTTTATTTTTATGAACCAGAGTTGTCTGCCATAGCCTGGCAACGAGGATAATCATCCCTTAAAAGAGTAATGATAGTAATCAAATCCCAGCTGTAAGCAAACGGGCCTTTGTACAGAATAATTATCTTGAAAACATTTCCTTCCCAGACTTCAAGTCTCAGTGGTGCTCCCTGTCAGTGATGAGGCTGCACGTAGTGGTCACGCCAGATGCCATGGTCTCATGCACGTATAACTGAGGGCAGGGACACTAAAGAGATGAGGGTTCGAGAAACTTGGTGTGTGACCTCACACTTACTTGTTTGATCCTGCTGTTAGGACTCTGTAGTCTGACTTAGAAGTGGCTCTGGGCTAAAAATAAACACAGACGAGGTTGAAATATTTGGCTCCTGTGCTTCAGGTGATACAGGGTAAAGCTGATATTTTTACTTCTTAGATCCAGAAGTGTCTTTGGTTACTATATGATAAAAAAAGAACTTGCAATAGTTCCCTATTATACATGTTTAATACATTGCAAAAATGGTTATTTAGTAATTCAGCAGAAAACCACACCCGCATTGCTGTGGAACAAAGTCTTCTGGCTAAATAAAATTTCTTTTTAAATGAGAAAACATTTTCATTACTACCCTTGTTGAGAAAAGTTCCTCAGTCCAGTAATGTCTTTACTTAATTGTGAAAGAATGTCCAGATTGCAGTTCAATTGTTTTTCCAGGCTTTCGCGACAGCTCCAAGTTACAATTACTAAGCACCATTGCCCACTATGTCTTCATCAAACCTTTATTTAATACCTCCTATGCTCCAGATATTTTCTGTTGCCTGAGACTGTGACATATCAAGCATTGTGTTTTCTCGTTCTAGTATCCATTCCAATGGAAGGTTTGGGAAAAAAGTCCCCATTAGCTGTGGAGTCAAGCAGATATTCTTGGACTCCAATCTTCTTCTATTTGGGTCATTACAGTTCAGGAAATGTTTAAATGAATGTCCACAATATTCCAGATATTAGATTTTGTCCTGCTTAAATAAAATTCAAGCAGATGTAGTCACAGAGGAGTATCCAGTAGTAATGGAGCAGGCCCCTTAAAGAGACTTTTTATCAGCTGTTCAGTATGATGATGGCAGGCTCAGGGAAGGAGGTGGGGGCCCAGGAGATCCGAGAGCATGTCTTAGTGGTGAGAGGAAGTCAAGGAAGCTTCCTGGAGGAGGTGATCATCTGGATGATACTACATGGTTCCACAGATATGTTTACAAGACCTCACACCTGCAGAAAGCAATTCATTTCAACAGTTGTTTAATATATAGAATCTTATTGAATGCATTGTGTTTGTCAAGGGGACAGGGCCATAAGCTTAGACATGAATGAGCCTGGGTCCTTCCTCTTTGATCTTCAGGTGCACGCTAACACATTATTAAGTGGTACTGCGTCAGATGCTCTGGCAGCTCTGTGTTTCACTTGATTTTAGAACTTATGTTCTCTGGTTTTTGCCAGTTGTCCCATTGGCGTTTCATGTATGTCACTGTAATTACATTTTCTTGAATAAAAATGTTTTCTATGTATTTATTTATTTGAAAGGCAGAGTAACAGGGAGAAAGGGAGGGAGGAAGGAAAGGAGGGGGATGAAAGGGAGAGAGAGAGATCTTCCAATAGCTGTTGCACTCCCCAAATGGCCACAATGGCTGGGGCTGGGCCAGGCCAAAGCCAGGATCCTTAGAATTCCATCTGGGTGTCTCACATGGGTGATAGGGGCCCAGGGACTTGGGCCATCTTTGGCTGCTTTCCCATGTGCATGAGCAGGGAGCTGCATTGGAAGCAGGGCAGCAGGACTCAAACTGGCTCTGCTATGGGATGGTGCTCTGACATGGATGCCAGCGTCACCAGCCATACTTTAAGCTGCTGTCCCACAATGCCAGCCCCCAAATTATTTACATTTTCTGAAAGAAATGCCATTCATATTTCAGGCTAGAGTGGTTTACCAAAGTGTCATTTTAGGCTTTTGTAGAAATGGAAGTGATGTACAATTTCCCTGTGTTTTCCAAATGTCATTTATTTCCTGGAACAGTACAAAGGTCCCTAGGCAGTACTTCCTGATAGTATTTACATATTACTTCTTTGTAGGATATTATAAAGCAGTTTTCTATGACTACGTTTCATTAATTCTCACCATAGCTCAGTAGAGAAGATATGGTTATCCCCATTTTAAATCTGAGGAAACGGAGGCTTTGACTGACTGAGTGGCTTGCTCAAGGTACTGTAATGAACTCTCTTCATTTAACTCCCCCAGGCAATCCTTAGTTAATTGTGGTTGTTTGGACACTGCCTGCATGTGTTTTCTCCAGAAATCCTTCTTTGATTCTTCATGATTGGCTTGGGAGTCCTCTTTCTGTGCTCCTGTAGCAGCCTGCATGTGTCCAGTATCCAGAGTACCACTTGGGGTTCAATATTACAGCTTTTAAAGATCTGTTTTTGTAACCTGGTGGTTGTGGGGGATTTTACTCTTTGCAAGCTTGTCCATTCGACTCTGCCTACAAGCACCTTGTGAAGTGTCGTGCTTTGATCATTACTGAAGCCCTTAATGGTGTACCTGCCGTGGAGAAGATTTTGTCACCATTTATTGAATTAAAAAACTGAATGATTAAAACCTGGTCACAGTTTAAGTGAGATAATGTATGTGAAAGTGCTTTATAAATGAGATGTGTGAGATATTCTTAGTGAAACCACTGGTAACAAAGTGTTATTTTCCTAAGACATAGTTTCATACTTTGAAAGAGTTCACCTTCTAGCTCAATAAACACATTATTTACATGTTATATAAGACATCTGATTTTTAAAACAAACAGTTGCACTGACTTCTAACTGTTTTTAAAACTATTAGGGGCCGGAGCTGTAGTGTAGTGGGTTAATCCTCTCTCTATGGTGCAGGCATCCCATATGGGTGCCGGTTCTAGTCCTGGCTGTTCCTCTTCCAATCCAGCTCTCTGTTATGGCCTGGGAAAGCAGTGGAAGATGGCCCAAGTGCTTGGGTCCCTGCACCTGCTTGGGAGACCCTGATAAAGCTCCTGGCTCGTGGCTTTGGATTGGCGTGGCTCCGGCCATTGTGGCCATTTGGGGAATGGACCAGCAGAGGGAAGACCTTTCTCTCTATCTCTTACTCTCACTGTCTGTAACTCTACCTCTCAAATAAGTAAATAAATCAACTTAAAAAAAAAGACTCTGTTATTCTGTGTTCTACAGTCTTTTATTGGAAGATGTATCATTTTAAATCACCATTTTTAGATTTCTGTTTTTGGGTATTAAAGCTTTTAATTATAAAGCATGATTAATTGCAAGATATAATTCCATCCATCTGCAGTTTGGATGGCCAACTAAAATTATGAATAAAACATAGAAGAATCTTAAAAGATAAGTGAATAAAAGAATACATAGCATCTGGGACATAAACTAAATCCATTTCTTTCAGAGGGATTTTCTTGGAAGATTGTTATTTTTCTTATAAATTCTCATATATTTGGTAGTTTTAAAAATTATTTATTTATTTGAAAGACAAAATAAGAGAGACAGAGAACTCCAACCTGCTGGATTACTCCTCAATTGCCCACGATAGCCAGGTTTGGGCTGGGCTGAAGCTGGGAGCTAGGAACTCCATCTAGGTCTTCCACATAGGTGGCAGAGGAACCCTAGCACTTGGGCCACTATCCACTGCCTCCCAGACACATTAGTGGAAAGATATATTGAAAGTGGAGGTGCTACTTGATTCAGGATGCAGGTGGTTTCCAAGTGGTGGTTTCACCTGCTATGCCCCAACACCCACCCACATTTGTAATCTAGAACATGTTGATGTTATTTTAGTGTAGAGATGTGTTACTTCTCTCTCTCCTTGTGTAGGAATTATGCCACCATGTTTATCCTGTGGTCTTATACATCTAGGTGCTGGGACACTTTTATGGACAAGAAGAGCCCTCATTGAAGAAGTGAGGTTAGGGCATAAGCATTTGCTGAAGTGGTTAAGTTGCTTCTCAAAAAATGACTGTATCACATATCAAAGTGTATGCTTTGATTTCTGGGTACTCTGCTTCTGATTCAATTTCCTATAATGTGCTTCCTTGGAGGCAGCTGGCTCAAGGACTTGGGTCCCCACCACCAATGTGGAAGACTTGGCTGGAGTTTCCACTTTCAGTTTTGGCTGGCTCTAACCCTCTCTATTGCAGGCATAAAGGGAGTAAATCTGTGAGTAGAAGATTCTCTCTCTTTCTCTCTCTCTCCTTCCCTCTCTCTTCCTTTTCCTTTCCCCTTCTCTGTCTCTGTCTTTGTCTCTCTACCCTTCAAATAAAAAAAAAGAAGAAGAAGAAAAATAATTCTTAGAACATCAAGCACACATAAAGAAGAAGTGGAGGGAGGAAGTCTTTGTTATGCCCCTGCATGTAATACTTCTTCACTTTCTTTAAATCAGTGTTTCTTTCCTCAGGGCAATCATTTGCTACTGCTCCCCACTTGTCCTTAATGTTGAAGACCACCCTGTGTCAGAACCACTCAATACCCTACCTTAGGGCCGGAGCTATCTATGTTCACTGGGTAGTTTTCACTCTCAAACCTGAGCAACTCCAACTTCTGGAAGGAAAATTTTTTCTCCTTATAGTGTATCACAGAAAGAACTATGATGCCATAAACATGAAATAGTTTATAAAACTGTTACATCCTTTTCTAGACCTTCACAAATGTTATTTAGTTTATTCTTGTAACTTTTTTAAATAGAAAAAGGATGTTCAAACCGAAAAGTAAATTGGACAATTGCCTGTATCTCTTTTTTAAAGGCCTATTTATTTGAAAGCCAGAATTACAGAGAGAGAGAGAGAAAGAGAGAGAGACAAACAGAGAGATCTCCCATTCACTGGTTCACTCCCCAAATATCTGCAACAGCTGAAGCTGGGCTGCTCCAAAGCCAGAAGCCAGGAGCTTCCTCCGATCTCCCACATGGGTGGCAAGGGCCCAAGCACTAGGGCCCTCTGCTAATTTCCCAGGAAATTATGAGGGAGCTAGATTGGAGGTTGAGCAGCTGGGACTCGAATCAGTATCCTTATGGGATGCTGGTGCTGCACATGGCGGCTTTACCCGCTGTCCCACAGCACCCACCCCAATCATCTATATCTTTAGGCTCGAGGATATTATAGGGTTCTATGACTGTATTAAAACAAAGAAAAACAAGTAATTAGTGACTTTAGACAACTACAACATTTATTTTACACATAAATCTTCATTATATGAGGGCACTGCAAAAAGTTTTTTTGGATAAAAGTTAAAATATGACTTTAAAACATTTTTAATTTATTATTTTTTTTACTTATTTGAAAGGCAAAGAGACAGAAATAGTCCATCTGTTGGTTCACTCCCCAGATGCCCACAATAGCTGGGTTTGGGCCAGGCCAAAGCCAGGAGTCAGGGACTCCGTCTGGGTCTCCCATGTAGGTGACAAGACCCCCATAAACTTGAGCGATCACCAGCTGCCTCCCAGGGTGTGCATTAGCAGGAAGTTGGATTGGAAGCCAAGGAGCTAGAATTTGAACCCAGGCATTCTGATATGAGATGTGGATGCCCCAGGGTCCAAACCACTGTGCCAAATAACTCTAAAGATGAGTTTATTTTGATGTAAAATATTTAAGTATATGTTTTTAGTGGTTTCTTATTACACATTTTTTCATGAACTTTTTGGACTCTGCATCACTCATCTCAGTCCATTTGTTATCAGCTACACACTGGCATCATCTGAAGGTGCTCACAGGTCTAGGACTGGTCCTGGCTATTGACTGATCCTTCAGTCGCAACTGTGAGTGGGAAACTTAGATGTGTTCTTTCATGAGACTGCATGAATTCCTCACAGCTTGGTGCCTCAACCCCAAAGGAATAACCCAGTAGGATGAGGCAGAAGCCTTTGATCCCATCTCTTGATGGAGCAATGTTAGTGTCACTTTGTCATAAGAGCATGAAACATGGGGTATGGTGAGACTATCTTTGCAATTTGGAGACCATCATTGGGATGTGCACTTTGGAGATTCTATTTGTGATTTAACAAAGTGCTTCTTGTGTCCCCAAGTCGTGCTTTCCTAAATTCTCCCCTAAGTAAATAGTAAATGTGTGTATATGAGTGTGTGTATATGTGTATGTGTTGTTCATTTGTCAGTTAAGGCAGGGAAATACCTATAAAATGTAAATATTATTGTGGAGAGGTTAATGTCTTGAATCAGGATCACAGTTTGATTGAACTTATTTTGTGGGATACTAAAAAAGAGATAAATGTTGATACAGAAGGAAGAATACCAAGGTTCAACTCAGTCTTTTTTAAGATTTATTTATTTATTTGAAAGGCAGGGTTACACACACACACACACACACACACACACACATCTTCCATCTACTGGTTCACTCTCCAACTGACCACAATAGCTAGAGCTCGGCCAATCCAAAGTCAGGAGCCAGGTACTTCTTCCAGGTCTCCCATGTGCGTGCCGAGTCCCAAGCACTTGGGCCATCCTCTGCTGCTTTCCCAGGTGCATTAGCAGGAAGCTGGATCAGATTTGGAGCAGCTGGAATGCAAACCAGCACCCATATGAGATGCTGGCACTGCAGATGGCAGCTTTATCCACTACACCACAGTGCTGGCTGCCCAACTCATCTAGCAGGCAGTGTCCCTGAAGGGTGACAGCTCCTTAGTGAGTCGACCACAATGGAGGAGTCACACTGTTAGGTCCCACTGACAAACTGTACCTCTCTCACAATCTCCCCTCATTGTTTACTCACTGTGTTTCTCCATCACAACTTGATTTTTCAGCTCATAATTCTGACCCATTTTCCAAAAAGAGGACGTGTTCTTGCCAGCTTGGTGAAATGCTGTGATAGGAAGGCTTTCATCTGCACCAGATTTGGCGCACCACACCATGGAGAAGCTAACACAGACGATGGTTTATCTCCTTATCCCATTGCCTACAGATCTTTTGTCAGCCAAAAATAAAAAGGCAGGTTCATGTAGAGAGTTTGAATCTATTTCCCAAACTTAGATGTACAAGAAACACTTGTCTTGTTAACTCAGCTCACATCTGACCTCCAGACCCTGTTGAGATTTTCAGTTCCAGTCATCATTGTGGTTTTCTCTTTCTTGGTGTTGTGCAGAGTTCCTGGGATCTTGGCCTATCAGCAGAACATTGGAGGGGTCCTTCCATTTCTCAATGATAAGACTTCATTTTCATCCCTGACATAACAGTTGTCTGAGTTTGTGTGAGCCCTCAAGTCTGGTGATTCTACTGCTTCTGGCCTACTCTTGGGGCTTAGGAATTTGCCATAAGGCTGGAGTTCCATATCTGGGTTTTGCCTCCCTGGGAAGAACTCATCTCTTAACATCTCCTCTTCAGGGCTCTGCTGCTCTGCTTTGTGAGATCCTGGTCTTGGAGCTCTGTCTCCTTTCCTTTTGCTGCCCCTTCAGGTTCCTCCCCTCTCTACTTTCTTCTGGAGGGGTGAGCTTTTTTTTAATTACTTTTTGAAAGGCAGAATTATAAAGAGAAGGAGAGGGAAAAGGAGAGAGAGAAAAAAGGAGAGAGAGAGAGAGAAAGAGAGAGAGAATCTTCCATCTGCTGGTTCACTCACCAAATGGCTGCAATGGCAAAGGACTAAGCCAGTGCAAAACCTGGGGCCTGGAAGTGTATCTGGGTCTCTCATCTGGGTGCAGGGGCCCAAGCACTTGGACCATCCATCTTCTGTTGCTTTCTCAGGCATAGTACAGGAGTATGGAACAGCCAAGGGGCCAGCATTGTGTTGTATTTGGTTAAGTCATTGCCTGCAATGCTTACATCCCATATCTGTGCTGGTTTGTGTCCTGGCTGATCCACTTCTGATCCAACTCCCTGCTAATAGCCTGGGAAAAGCGGCAGAAGATGGCTCTCTCTCTCTTCTTCCCTCTCTGTTTCCGAAAACTCTGTAATTCTTTCAAATAAATAAATAAATAAATAAATAAATAAATCATTAAAACAAAAAGGTGGAGCAGCCAGAATTCTACTGGTGCCCATATGGGATATCGCTTTTGCAGAGGGTGACTTAATTTACTTTGCCACAGCACCAGCCCTGGGATTATCATTTACTAAAGTTAGAAGAGAATGTCTAGTAGATAACCTATATTTCAGTTCTTCAACACAAGCTTCCCCTGATCCCTAGTGAGCTGTTGGGCATATTGAAAATAAATACAATATAGAAAAAACAAACATACCTTGATATTTGTATAAATTCTTTTGCCCTCAGAGTAAATTCATTTGGAAAAAGAAAAGTCTGGTCCACAGTTACTCTGAGTATGAAAGATAGGAGTATATGTTGATTGATTCAAAGTACAACACAACATTTAATATGTATGATAAAATAATTTTAAATAAGTTAAGATTTAATACACAGGTATCAATGGCATGCAATCTGACAATTCCGGGGGCAGGCTGACTGAATGGAAAAGACATTTGACAGAAGAGAAATGATCTGGACCCTAACACTTGTGCTCTTATTAAACTGCAACCTGGAGGGTTGGAAGAAGAAGGTGGGTGCTTTCAGCCTGCTGTGCCATTTTTGTCATGCTAGGGAGTAAGACTAGTTTACCTCCAATGCCCTGATATTTTGAGGATTTAATGATTCTACCAACCTTCTATGAGTATGAACCATCGTATACTAAATAAAGGGCACTTGTCATAGTTGGCCATGTGAAAAACTCAGCCTGAGCACTGCCTTTTATATGTGCTACACAGCACTTCTGTAGAAACACAGGGAAAGCTGTAGCCCTCTGCAATAACCTGTCCAGTGGGATTTATCTGTAAGGCATTGAGAAATCTGGTACAATAATTGTGTCAAAGGTCAGGCTTGTGAAAGCCAAGTGGAAACCCAAAAAACTACAGGAAGCATGATCTGTGCACCAATATCATGTGGTGTTGACTTTTCTCTTGTTACTGAGTAAATCCACAGAGATGGTTCCAGTAAATCAAATCAAGTGAAGTTGTTTAAATTAATCACTTATATCATGGAGGAATCTGATTAGAAATAAAAATAAATTATGTATAACCTGGGGATTTTCTCTGAGTTTTCAAAATTTATTGCATTTCATAGTTCAATTTTATTTGTATTTAAGCCAAAAATGTCCTGTCATTCTTAGCAAGCTATCTTTAGAGCTTAGATAACACTGTTCATCCGCTGAGAAAAACAAACACAAAGAAAGCCACATAGCCCAAAACAATTTTCACTTTATAATTTAGCCAAGAACATTCAGAACTGGCAGAGATTCTGATATTCCAAACATTTCTAGGCAAATATTACATGCTTTAAGCATTAAGTTTTGATTGATGAAGCAAACATTTATGCCATTTTAATTGGCACTGTCATTTTCAATATATTAGAATAATAGATG
This sequence comes from Oryctolagus cuniculus, assembly GCF_964237555.1. Taxonomy (NCBI): domain Eukaryota; kingdom Metazoa; phylum Chordata; class Mammalia; order Lagomorpha; family Leporidae; genus Oryctolagus; species Oryctolagus cuniculus. Next base: position 44,011,120 of record NC_091446.1, read on the forward strand.
GTATTCAAAATTAGCATCTCCCTTGCTCAGACATAACATCCATATCAGAACTCCAGATGTCCAAGTAGTCCTAACTGCCTAAGGGGGCTGGGTAAGACTTGGTGTTGATTTGCATTTATATGCAAGTCTAAATCAGTATCTTTCTCAGTATTGGTCAGAATTCAGTTCTTACAACAATTTGTATGTTTCCAGTGAGTATTAAGTATGTTTTTTCATTTAAGCCCAAATTATAGCCCATGATGTGTGGTAATTTATGTTTGAGGTTAATGTTAATTGGAACAAATTTTTATTTATTCTCCCTTGTGTTCCAGGAGGGATCTATACCTTCCCCAATTGTAATGATGTTGCCCATGTTGATTAAGCTTATACTGAGTTCTGCAAATTTGATTTGTTACTCAATTTTTATGGTAATGTTATGATGTAGATTTTTTTTTCTAATTTGAGAGACAAATAGAGAACAAGAGAAAAACAGGGATACTCAGAGAGAGAACGAGTGACCTCCCACCCACTGGTTTGCTCTCCCAATGTTTACAACAGCCAGGACTGGGTCTGTGACTTGACTCATCCATGTCTCCTACGTCACTTGTAGGGACCCAACTGCTTGAGCCATCAGCTGCTTTCTCCCAGGCTGTGCATTAGCATGAATCTTGCATGAGGGGAAGAACACGTACTCTGGTATGGGATTCAGGTGTCTCAACTGCATTCTAACCACTAGGCAGTATGTCCACCCTGTAGATACTTTTTAAATGATGGAATTTAGGCTAAGTGTTGAAGTAAATAAAACCAATCTCTTCAGTCACCTGTGCTGATCTCTTGTGTACCTTGCTGTTTTTCCGTGGGCACGCTGAAGTCCAGGTATCCAGGTTATTGACTTAGCTGGAATGGGGATAAGCTTAGCTATTTTTTTTCTTTCACTACTTCTTTCTTAAACTCATTCCATAGACCTGTTCTTCCTCTCACCTGGATGAAATCTGGTGCAGGGATTGCATCACTCTAGTTTCTTTCAATTACAAGAAAAGTCCATTGTAGTAGGCAGGCATACAGGCTGAAATCGGTTAGGCTTGTGAGCTGGAAGACCACGCCTTCACCACGCCCCTATGTGACTTCACATCTTACCTGACACCTTCGCCATGCTCCTGTGTGACCTCACACCCTACCTGATACCCCCACCACACCTCCATGTGACATCAGGCTCTACCTGACCATACCTGAGCACCCACCTGCCCACAAGCTGCTCCCCTGTGGAAAATATATAAAAAGGCAGGGAGTGTCACAAAACGCTCTCTGCCTCTGCTTTGCTGCCAGTTATAAGCAGTGGATAGCAGCTCAAGGCGCTTGCTGCATGTGGCTTTGACCTGCTCTCTGAGTGGTATGGATTGTACCCTAGTTTCCAGACTTTCCCCTCTCTCCAACCTGAACTAAAGCCCTCACTTTCTTATATACCTCTCACACTAAATAAAAGCCTAAAATATACCATGCTGCCTCCTTTATCTGTGCCGATATTTAGAATTCTTCTCCAAGTAATAAGCAAGAACCCTCTTGGGCTTACTAATATTGGGGATTTATTAGTAAGCATATGGTGAAATCATATGGCACCCCAAATTCCGGTAGCATATGTGGCACCCCAGATGGCACTTCTGGGGAACTTTAAAGGGCCACATTTTTGTGTAGATTTTAGGGGGTCATGTCCGATTTCACCATTGCAGTCATTAAAATTTTTCCATATAGTGAAATAACAAAATTTAGACTCGCTCAGAGCCTTCTCCCTCTTTTGGCCATGTTCTGTACCGGGTGAAGTAACATGGAGAAAGGGTGACAAGTCTGGCTTCTTTTCTTTTGCTTGCTTGCCTTCTCTTGTACTCGGTTGCTGCTATGCCTAAAGTGGGAAAGGGCTTGAACTTAACTGGCTGGACCTGGAGTGTGGGATGTGGATCCTCTCTAAGCCTGATCTGCAAAGCTGACTCTGTTTTGGAGACTTACTGGGATTCCTGCAGGGCAGTGGTTGGAAACCTCCCTGACTAGCTTGAATTTCAAGCAGGCACTTTTCTCATCTGGCAAGCTATTAACCTCTGTCAAGCTTAAACCTTGAGCTGGGTCTCTTTGCCCCTCCAGGTGATCTTGGGTTGACTCCAAGTTTGATAAAAATTTATCACAAATTTGGTCCCCCAAAAACACACCTCTTTGTCCTTCTGTCAGTGGAGAAACAAATAGATACCAGAGCAGCCACCTTTGCTCTCTCATCCAATCCAAGCACAGTCTTAGAATCTTCAGACCTTCCAAGTCCTATACATTATAGAAGGCACAAAGTTTTTGAATTTCACGAAGCTGACCTTCTCATTTGGCTTTGAGGAAGGTGTTATGGGCTCAGTTGTATTCCTCCAAATTCATTTTAGAAGTCCGACCCACCATACCTCAGACAGTTGTCTTATTTGGAAATACAGCTGTTACAGAAAAATGAGATCACATTGAACCATGGTGGTCCCTTGACATAATATGACTGGTTTCCTTCTAAAAAGGGGCAATTTGGGTGCTTTTGCACACACAGATAGTGTGCCATGTGAACATGAAGGCTGCGATTGGGATGATGTATCTGTAAAGCCAAGGGGCACTGAAGATGGACAGCAAAGCATCAGAAGCTAGGAGAAATTCATGGAACAAAGGCTACTACATACTTCTCAGAAGGAGCTAACCCTCTCAGCACCTTGACCTGGGTCCCCCTGACCTGAAAGACAATAGATTCCTATTGCTTCAGTCACCCAGTGTACAGTACTTTTCTATGGCAGCACTAGGAAGCTTAAACAGAGGGGAGTGAATAGCCCATGCCCCTGTGTCTTGTCCTCACAGGTAGGAATGGAACAGAGAACACCAAAGTTCTCTTTCTGTCTCTCCAGACTCAACCTCCTTGGATAAGATGGAGTTGAGTGCTCAGTTACAAGTAACAGAACAAATTTTAAACCACTTCCTTTACAAGTCTCGCCTGGATGGCCTAGCACCTCATTATAGAATGCAAAGAAATAAATGCACCTAATGGCAGCTGGCCATAGGTCCAGGCAATGTGCTGACATGTGACTTCATTTTGTTCTCTTTTTCTTTGTTTCTTCCCAAGTCAGGCCAGCTAGTGATGCAGCACTTCAGGATGCTAACTTTACAGTGTAGCTCTTCCTAGCATTAACATCCCTGCAGTAGCTGTCAGTGATGGCAGGGAAATAAATAGGGTGGAGAAGGCAGAGAAATAAATAACATTTGCTAAATACCTGTGTGTGAAAGGGGCTATGCTACCCATTTCATAGGCAGTACTTAATGATTATAACTCTGATAGTGGGTATTACTATTTCCTTTTGAAAAGAGGAAATGGTGGCTTCAGAGATGCCATGCAGACTGTCTGCATCTCCCCGAGGCAGGACCAGACTCAGAATTAGATCTATATCTGTTTGACTCCAAATATGACTTAGGACTGGCTATCTAAATTGTGGAGCCCAGTGTTCAAAATTATAAATAATTTCATGATCTTGGCTGCAGAACCTTAAAATAATCTATCCCAATTGTCTACTCTGGTAGCATATGTCCATCAAGCTGACTCTTTCTGTCTCTCTACAGCATTCTGCTGTGGAAACAATTGATGAAACTGAAAGCTCACAAAATCTTGTTGGAGGATTTTAGCATGCCATTGGTCCTGTCTATTTCAAGGGGGAAGTAAAGTGATATCTATATCACTATTCTTCTCGAAGGTATATTGGCTAGTGCTCTTCCTGCAAGGTTGGTTTTCTTGACTTTTCAGTGGATGGGCTGTTTATTTAGCTTCTGTACAGGCTTTTGGGACACTTTGGGGATGAGATTATTGTGTACTCCATTTTGGTACTTACTCATACCCCTACTCTGTTTGCAGGCCTCCATTGGTTCTATCGACATTAACCTAATTTTTGTTCAGGTCTTTGGAAAACTTGGTGTGCAGAAAAGTTTCCTGGTAGAAATTAAAATGGTCATGTCAAGAGTAGTATCATTAACTATTGCTGTTTCAATATTTTCTTAGAAGGAAAGGAAAAAAAAGCTTTAAAAATATGTAGGAGAATTCTAATTTTTATGAAATCTCTTCAGGGCTCCTACTGGGTGGGAGAATAATCTTGTAGTTTTTAGAACTCATTCAGGCAATCAGATCAGAGCGGTGCCACACCTAGAGGAAAATGACTACTAATGTATTTTGCTCTGTCAGATTCTTAGGGCCTTATAAGCAACCCAGGAGCCACACTCCTTAATTGTCCTCACTGTCAGCTCATTTTGACAGCCATTCAGTCTTTAAAATATCAAACTGAAAAGCAACGATCCTCTAGTTATAATAATTCTATGCAGTTGATTTCTCTCTGGTAGATAATGCTAGACAAAGACAAGGCATTTATCACAGATAAACACACTGAGGCAAGGCCGAGGCAATCAAAGTGAAAGATCTTTTCTCTCGTGAAGCAATTTTATTCCAGTGACCTTATTTCTGTTATTCAAAACCACTAAGAGGAAACTGATGAATATTTGAGGAAGACAGATAGCTCCACTGCCCCATATTAATCCTTAAAAAAGGGTCCTGATTTAAAAATCAGATATGCTAATTTATTAAAAGCAGGAGTTCCAAATGAAAAACATCTTTGAGAAAGCCTCAGCTTATTTTCCTCCTGGCTCTCAATAATGGAATCAAACAATTAAATACCTGAGAGCGAAAAAGAACTTTTTCTTCGTATTTTTTTAATCCCATGAGTTTTAGGTCAAAAGCCAGTGTTATTGTGAAAGTTGAGCGGCACCGTTTCCTTACAGAGCTCCATGTAAGTCTGCCAGTGACTATCTGTTGATTGGATTTGGCTGTATTCTCAATAAAAGCCTAGAGATTTAGAAAGCAAAAAGCTTGGCAGGATGCTGGGACCCAACAATAATAAAATTACAATAATCTCCTTAATCTTATGGCTGAGAAAAGAGAGGGAAGAGAAGCCAAAAAAAAAAAAAAAAAAAAAATAGAAAAAGAGCAAGAATCAGAAAACAGAAAGGAAGAGGTAGATTGGAATAACGAAGAAATAAAATACAAGGTAGAAAATTATTAGGGAGGAAGAATGAGTGTGATGCCAGGAGCTCACACCAAAGATGGATTTAAGTTTCTTGGCTCAAATAAGTAAGATGCCTGTAGATGTTTCTGCCCCAGAGGGCTGACAGAACCAGGCAGAGGGGTTTTTCTTTTGATATATGTCTGAATTTTTAGTTGTTATTTTTGCAGCTATCTACAGTTAGATGTTTGTTCATTCTAGACTATAAACTAAATTTTCAGTTGCCTAAACCTCCTTGCCTTACTAAATTAAAATCTGAGTTTCAAAGACCCATAAGTACTATCCTGTCAATACTTATTTTTAATAAAAATTACATAAAAATAATCACTAGGGGACCTGGCGCCGTGGCTCACTTGGTTAATCCTCCTCCTGCGGCGCCAGCATCCCATATGGGCTCCAGGTTCTAGTCCCGGTTGCTCCTCTTCCAGTCCAGCTCTCTGCTGTGGCCCAGGAAGGCGGTGGAGGATGGCCCAAGAGCTTGGGTGTCTGCTCCCGCATGGGAGACCAGGAGGAGGCACCTGGAGGAGGCACCTGGCTCCTGGCTTCGGATCAGCATAGCTCCATCTGTGGTGGCCATTTGGGGAGTGAACCAATGGAGGGAACACCTTTCTCTCTGTCTCTCTCTCTCATTGTCTAACTCTATCTGTCATATAAATTAAAAAAAAAAAATCACTAGCTATTGACAGCTATCCTCACAATGAACTGAAAATAAATAACTTCCTTTTTTTCTAGTCCTTTCTTTTACCAGCTACCTGGTAGGGATAGGAAGGTCCAAATAAAGCCATGTTGTTATTTCATTCTGAAGTCCAACATTAGATTTGCAGTATAAGGTTACAAAAAGCATAAGCTACCATTTCACTCTGGGCAAATTTACTTTAAAATAATGGCTAAGAAAATGAAGAGTCAACCTTGATGGCAACAATTCAATAACAGGGAGGTGATCAAGGTCACTTGACTGCACCCGCATCCATCACACAGCATGAGCACACAGGTATTGTTCATTTGGCATCACAGAAATGCAGTCATTAGAACCAAGGAATGTGTCACCAGATCAGCGTCTGCTGCTCTGGGAAGATGCTCCTCAGCTTTGCCTAATGGTTTATGTTTGAGAAAGGTGTCAGCACCCGGAGTTTAACAGTCCATGTCATTAACCTGTAACTATTTTTAAAAGAAAGAAGACCTTCCATTTCCTTTATTGCCGTATTTCTTATGCCAGAATGTCAGAAGTCATAAAACTTGTGAGATTTTATTATAAGAGATGCGTCAGAATGTGCTTATTGGATTCAGCTCATGGGAAGAAAGCCCTCCTAAAATAACAGTAGACTTCAAGTGTTGGGCTCCACGGTCCCAGCTGTGACATGAGCAAGTTGTAACCATAGATAAATCATTTAAATTTGTTCTTGGTTTGTTTGAAACAAATTCCTTTCCCATTTCATCAGTTCCTTGAGAGGATCAAATGAAATGGCTTTGATGGAAGTGCAAAACATTACACAAATGTAGGACTCTGAGCCCTACAGCAGGCTCCCTGTGTTCAAACCAGGATTCTACTACTTGCTGGTTGTGTTACCTGGGGAAAATGCTGCTGCTGCTGCTGCTGCTGAATCCCTATCTCCAAGGAATGGTTTTGAGATGAATTAGGATAGTGCCTGTAAAATAATCAGCAGTCTCCTAATAGAGAAAGCAAACAATAAAAATTGTTTCTGTTGTTAGAAAAATGAAATTCAAGTCATTCAATGAATTTAGTTGTGCTTCCTCATAGTACATAGTCAAAATTAATTATTAGGGTAATAAATTGAACACTGTATTTATCATTGGTGTCAAATGAATGTCAATGACAGCATTCACTTTTTTAATAGAATGCTGTGGGTAAGTTATCCATAAATTGCTTCTTTCATACAAAAGTTTTTCTTCCTGAAAAAATGACACTTTATACCACTTATAAGCATTATGAAGATCTAAACAACTGAACCATGGTTACATGTTCCTGTTTACCTTGCCCTGCAAGAGATTGTATCAATTATTAAAATATTTTAAAATCAGAGAAGAAATTGATTCAAAGGATCAGATTTTTCCCGAGTGACTACTAAGCCTTTAAATTTTTGCTTAGATTTTTTAGGATGGAAAGTTCTTCCTGATACAATTCATTCTCCATAACCAAAGAAACATGCATACATGCAAATTTTATAGATGGACCACTGTTTGGTTTCAGAAGTTCCCATTTGATCCATTTTCATTTGTTCACTAATTAGGGACCTGCTGGGAAAAGACTCAAAAGGTCACCTAGTTCCTAGACTGGTTCCCTACCTTCAAGGATTACATTGCCTGAAAAACAACAATCTTGACTTTGCATTTAAAAAGAATATTCATTGATGAACTTTCTAAGTTTTCTCTTCAGAATTCAGTCTCATATCTTACAAATTTCTAGCTTGTAGACTGGAATAAAAAGTTGTTGGAATTCATTTCCCGTTCTTATCTAGAGGAGTATTTATCTTGTTTCTAAGGTATGCCAGCCCTAACTCTTAAATTTGTGTTGGTATTGCTTTCTTCAGTTTAATTGAGGGTTGCTAGAGGGCAACCCCTTTTCATAGACCTTGAACATGGACCAAAGGCTGTAGCAGAAAGATAAGATGACAGATTTTCAACAAATGCTTTAGAGTGGTCACATACCGACAGCCTCCAATCAGTTATTTATTTCTAGGCATAAGGATTAGAGTAGAGGGCAAGGGGTGCATGGGATAGAATGGGGAAGAAGGACAGTGTTCATTAAGCATATTTCTCCTATCTATCTATATAAAGTATCTCATTTTATCTGAGCATCCCTGTGAGGTAGATACTGTGACCCAATTTTATAGGCAAAACTATGTTTCAGAGAGGTTAAGTTACTTATCTAAGATCACAAGGCCAGTGCATGGGAAAGTCAGAGGTAAAATTGCTGGTCTTCTTCATGCCCTCTTGTGTTCTTTTCCTGTTACCACAGGACTATAACATGTAAAGGTTTGCTGTACAATCTCATGTATATTCTATATTAAAATATCGAATTACCAGGAATGTCACCCTCTTACACCTTGAACTAGAAAAATAATTAAGCTGTAATTTTAGGGGTTTTGTCAGTTGAGCAATGGTTCAGACAGCAACATGGAATAATTATGAAGCAAACTTACTTCGGAGCAGCTTGGAGGGTTTTCCTGGGGAAAATATGAAGGTAAGTGGGCAGGTTGAACGGAAGAACTGCAGGTTTGCTGGGCGTTGTTTCTGAGGTTCCATGTATGCAGAGAACATTCTGGTCTCCTGAAGCAGCTGGCAGCATGGCTGGAGACAAGCAGAGGGGTCATGTGGACCTGCCGTCTCCAATACCCTTCTCTCGGACATCCTTTGACTTACTGCTCTTTTTTGGTGTTTGCTTTCTTAACTCAGCTTCTCCTCTGAATTTTTACTCAAAATTCTGCTGGCAACTCTCACCTGCTTTAGTTTCTCTTTTGTCTTCTTGGTCCTCACTGATTTTTTTTTTAATTGCTGCATTTTCAACTTAGTAGATTTAGTTTCTAGAGACAGTGAAGACGAATGAATGTGTTCAATGTAACATAATTGCATACACTGGGATTATTTTTGTTTGTGTGTTCATTCTTTTTTCCCCCTTATAGTTTCTAATTGTTTTAATCTTATTTTTCTTTAGTTTTTCTCCTCTTCCTATTCCTTAGCTTCCGCATCTTTCTATATTCCCTGTCAGAATGTTTGGGGGCCAGTGCTGTGGCGCAGTGGGTTAAAGCCCCAACCTGCAGCACTGGCATCCCATATAGACACTGGTTCGAGTCCTGGCTGCTCCACTTCTGATCTAGCCCCTGCTAATGCACCTGGGAAATCAGTGGAAGATGACCCAAGTGCTTGGGCCCCTGCACCCACGTGGCAGATCCGGAAGAAGCTCCTGGCTCCTGGCTTCAGATTGGTTCAGTTCTGGCTGTTGCAGTCATTTGGAGAGTTAACCAGCAGGTGGAATACCTCTCTCTCTGTCTCTACCTCTCTTTGTAACTCAGTCTTTCTAATAAAATGAAGATCTTTAAAAAATAAATAAATAAAAGTTACAAAAAGGAATATTCATTGTTCTCAAAGCTGACTTTCTCATCTTTCCAGAATTAGTAGCGTTCTCATCATAGAGTCTCCGTCTCCTTTGTCCACCTACTCACTGGGTATCACTGTCTGGATGTGATGCTCTTGCTTCAAGTCTCTAATGCTCATTCCATTATAATCTTTCAAAACTAGCACCCTATTTCCATTTCTGATATCAGCACTTCTTGTTAATAATCATCGTAGTGATGATAATGATAACAGCAAACTTGTATGAGAAACTAACTGGGTCAGCCGTTGTCTAACCTCTTTTGTACTGAGGCAACTGCTTTTGAAGAGCTATCTTGCAGCTAGTAGGTTATAAGTGATGGAGACAGAATTTGAAGTCAGTCTGACTACAGGACATATGAGGATACTTCAAAAAGTTCATGGAAAAGGGAAATTAAGCGACAAGGTTGGCACAAGAAATTTCAAAAATCCTTGCATGGTTTCTTCATAACACCCATTTTCTGCAAGTGTTTTGGGCATAACTCCAATCCCTTTTCTCCCAGCGTTGCTTCCTGCTTGTTGTTGAATGAAAGGAAACCATCCCTCATATCAAGGTAATAGCCCTTAACTTAGTTTATTTAGACATTGCTGTACCCATGGGAGGGATTCAGTAAAGTTGTGTTGTGTCCACCACACAGTCCTGTAGACACATTTAAGAGTGAAGAATTGTGTTTTATTTATTTTTAAAGATTTATCCATCTATTTGAAAGGCAGAGCCCAGAGAGGCAGAGGTAGAGACAGAGAGAGAAGTCCTTCATTCGCTGGCTCACTCCTCAGATGGCCGCAACAGTTGGAGTTGCACTGATCTGAAGCCAGGAGCCTGGAGCCTCTTCTGGGTCTCCCACAGCGGTGCAGGGGCTCAAGGACTTGGACCATCTTCTATTGCTTTCCCAGGCCACAGCAAAGAGCTGGATCAGAAGTAGAGCAGCCAGGTCTCGAACCAGAGCCCACGTGGGATGCCAGCACTGCAGGCAGTCCTCCACCTGCTAGGCCACAGTGCTGGCTCCAAGAATTGTTTTAAACCACATATCTTGTACATGTATGGCTCCCAAACATTATTCATGAAAATAACTGTGGGAAAATATCTGTCAGGTAATGAATTATGTTTGTACAGGATGAAGGAAGAAAGCAAAGACCCTAACCAGTTTTCTTTAAGTATTCCACTCCATTATACCCATAATGTTTGTTCTTAGTTTCAGATGTGTGCTTTGTTCCAATGGCTCTCACTTTCCCTGTTGTCCTTTTTAAGATTTAAAACCTCGCAGCCGGCACCGCAGCTCACTAGGCTAATCCTCCGCCTTGCCGCGCCGGCACACCGGGTTCTAGTCCCGGTCGGGGCGCCGGATTCTGTCCCGGTTGCCCCTCTTCCAGGCCAGCTCTCTGCTGTGGCCAGGGAGTGCAGTGGAGGATGGTCCAAGTGCTTGGGCCCTGCACCCCATGGGAGACCAGGAGAAGTACCTGGCTCCTGGCTTTGGATCAGCGCGGTGCACAGGCTGCAGCGCGCCAGCCGCAGCAGCCATTGGAGGGTAAACCAACGGCAAAAGGAAGACCTTTCTCTCTGTTTCTCTCTCTCTCACTGTCCACTCTGCCTGTCAAAAAAAAAAAAAAAGATTTAAATCATCAAATGGTACCTCTTCTCTTTAACCCACTTTGGATAAGTGTCAGGTGCAGCGTTGTCTCACAGAGATACTTCTAGAAAATGATTAGAATTCAAATGGAAGAAAAGAGATTCAGTGCAATTATTAATAAGTGAAATATGTAATAAATTTCTTTGGTAAATTTAAAACATTAATTTATTTTAAATATTCTTTTAGAATGGCAATTACTGTTCATGGATTTGGGGATTAAGACCCATAATATATTTCTCTATAATCGCTTTCTCTTCTGGATTTGAAAATACCTTTTTTCAGTTTCTGAGCAGTGGTTAAGCTGCAGAGTCCAACAGGACAAGACCTAATGGAAGTAAGTTGATATCTTTATTCCATAGGCTATGAATTATAAGTGGTGTTGGTGATTTATGTTCATCTAAGTATGAGACAAACAGAAATTATCATGCACTTCATGGTTTATGCTCATAATACTGCCATTCCTGAAACATACTATTATCCATGTCTTTTTATAAAAACCTTAATTTGTATAGTCATTGATGGTAATTTAGTTTTGTCCACAATTCATTAAGTTGATTTGTCATAATGCTCCAAGAAAATATGCCCAACTAAAAAAATCTAAATGCAGTGTAATAATGAGAGATTTATTCCTAGAGTTCATAACTTTCTTCTTTCAACAAAATAAGCAAAATTATAGAATAATATGTTATTTTAAATATATATGCCTTTATGATAATTATAAAATTGCCATGTAAAATTCAGAAAAATATTGTTTGGAGCCCTTAGTTAAATAGACCTTCCCCCTTCCTGTACGTATTTTCTAGAAGGAAAAAAAAGAGTGGTTAAAAAAAAAAAGAAGCTGATACTGGCAATAGGGAACTTCAGAAATGTAACTGCTGTCTGAATCATTTTTTTCAGCAAATCATCTATTGAGCCTCCCTGTGTCCCAATCCTGTGCCTGTGCTGGGTGCTAAGGTTACCAGACCTGACTCTGCCCTCAGGCAATCCCCCCCCCCCCCCGCCCCCGCCCACCACGCGTTTGTTCTTTATTTGGATTTCTGATGCGTGATGGGGAGGGAGCAGAGATGAAGGTAATGGATGGTCGCAGAAGGGAGACAGCAAAGTACAAACGACCAGGGATTTGGGCTGTGGGTTTGAACATGTGAGTTTGCCTCTGGGCACTCTTCTCTTTGGGCAATGCAACCTTGACCTGGACCTCTCTTTGCCTCATTTCTGTATCTGTAAAATAGGAATAATAATACTTGTTAATTCATGGGATGGTTTAATGATTATGTGAAATAAGTGCTCAATAAATGTTGGTTATCACATTGTAAACAGCAATGCAGGAGACAGCAGAAGAGTATACTCAACATTCTGTTGTTTCACAATTTGTTATTCACAAAAGACAAATGTAGCACTTGCTTGTCCTGTTGTCTTGGTTGCAGTGATAGGGAAAAATCAGCTCTGGATTAATGACCAGGTTTTATTAACACAATACCTGGGTAAAACCTTACTTACATGGCTGCATCAGGGTACGGCTACCCGCTCAAGGACCTGGAGCATTCTTTACTTAGCACCATAATCTTGTAGCTAGCATAGTCCTTTACACATAGTAGACATGTGAGAAATGCAAATTATAACCATAAGTTCTAAAATATTTTATGTCCTTATTTGAGAGAGAGAGAAAGAGAGAGTGCACGTGGGGAGGGGCAAAGAGAGCTTCCACCAGCTGATTCAGAATTCTCTAAATGCCCCCAACAGCCAGGGATGGACCAGGATGAAGCTGGGAGTTAAGAACTAAATCCAGGTCTCCCATATGGGAATTAGGAATCCAACCACTTGAGCCATCACTGCTTCCTTGTAGGGTGTCCATTATCAGGAAGCTGGAATCAGGTGGAACTGGGTCTCAAACCCAGGCACTCCAATATGGGATGTGGCAATTTATCCCCTGGACCAAATGTCCACACCTCAAACGTTTTTAATTAAAAATATGTTTTTACTGAATTAGCAGAATTACCACATGCTCTTTGTAGAAGATTTAGAAATTATGGATGTTATAAAAAATGAAGTAGTTATAATCCTACTGCCCAGCAATAATCAGTAATAATTATAGATCTATTATTTTTCTATGCATAGACACTGTTTTTTTAAAAATATTTATTTATTTGAAATGGAGAGGGAGAGAGAGCAAGAGAGAGAGAGAGAGGACACTCCCAAATGCTGCAACAGTTGGGGATGGGCCAGGCTAAAGCCAGGAGCCAGAAACTCAATCCAGGTCTCCCCTCTGAGTGACAAAAACCCAAATACTTGAACCATCACTGCCTGCCTCCCTGGGTGGGAATTCGCAGGAAACTGGAATGGAGAGTAGACACTGATGCAGGATGTGTGCCAAATGCCTGCCCCGACCCCTTTTTTTAAAAAAAATGAAAATAATGAAAAGAATAGTTAATAATTTGATAGACTATTCTTTCACTAAATTAGATAGATATAATGTTTATATATATATATATATCTTTCATTTTTATTCTTGCAATTGCATACTCTTCTGTAACATTTTATATTAATGTAATACAAGTTCTAGGAATTTGCATCTGAAATGCTTTAACAGCTGAAATTTTTAAAGCATTATGTCAGCACTCAAAAAGTTTCATATTTTGGATTTCCATGTTAGGGATGCTCAACTGGTAAAGTCTATGCAAATATTCCATAATCCAAAAATCTCCAAAAGCCAGAACACTCTGGTCCTCAGCATTTTGGATAAGGGATAACTGACCTTTACAAGTTCTCTGATACTTTTCCTTGGACAAGTAGATATTATCTAGTATTCCATTCTTGTACTATTATTCTAACCTCACTGTTGCTGAGTACTGGCTTGTTTCTTGCTGTCCCCTGGCCTCTGCCAAGACACTCCTATAGCACTGTGCACTTGGCTTATCACAGTCCTGATTACACTCACAAAGCCCATCTAATTTTCTAATTTGCATTCTCCTCCTCCTTTTTTTTTTCTTTCTTTTTTTTTGCTCACTAGAGACCATACTCCATGCAAACAGAAGAAGTGTCTATTTTCGCAGTCATAACCTGAGTTTCTAGTTACTACTTGGCTCATAAAGGGAGGTCTTTGTTGAATAGATGAATAAAAGGTATGATTATCATGGGATGTGCTAAAAAATCCATTCTGGAATTTCATGTGACGATTGTTGTTTGGCGCTAGGTATGCCTGAAATATGAACCTGGAAGACAGAGAGGAAACTGGAAGTGTAGGGGGGACAGGGAAAATTGAGACGCAACCTGGGGTTAGCTGCTGCTTTTTTTTTTTTTTTTTTTTTTTCTGTATCCTTATCTGGTTTTGGTATCAGTGTAATACCGGTCTCATAAAATGAGTTTGGAAAAATTCCCCTTCTCTTTTATTTTGTGGAATAACTTAAGAAGAATTGGTATTAATTCTCCTTTATGTGTTTGGTAAAATTCAGCAGTGATAATATCTGGTCCTGAGTTTTTCTCTGACGGGAGATTTTAAAATTGATTCTGTTGGGGCCAGTACTGTGGCGCAGTGGGTTAAAGCCCTGGCCTAAAGCGCTGCCATCTCATATGGGCGCCCGTTCTAGTCCTGGCTGCTCCCAGTGGAGGATGGTCCAAGTCCTTGGGCCCCTGCACCCGTGTGGGAGACCAAGAGGAAGCTCCTAGCTCCTGGCTTTGGATTGGCGCAGCTCTGGCCGTTGCAGCCAACTGGGGAGTAAACAACGGATGGAAGACCTCTCTCTGTCTCTCTCTGCCTCTCCTCTCTCTGTGTAACTCTGACTTTCAAATAAATAAATAAATGTTTTTTTTTTTAAAACATTGATTCTGTCTATTCCTCATTATGGGTCTGTTTAGGTATTCTCTTTTGTCATGATTGAACTTGGTAAGGTCCAAGAGTTTGTTTCTTCCAGGCTATCAAATTTGTTGGTATATTGTTGTTCATAATAATCTCATGATTATTCTGTGGTGTCAGTTGCAATGTCTTCCTTTGCATCTTTGATTTTATTGGAGACTTCTTTCTTTTTCATTTTAGTCCAGTTAAGATTTGTCAATTTTGTTTAGCTTTCCAAAGAACTAGTTCATTGTTTCATCGATCTTTTATATATTTTAAGCATCTATTTCACTTATTTCTGCTCTGATATTTATAATTTCTTTCCTTGCATTAGTTTTGGATTTGATTTATTATTATTTTCTAGTTTATTAAGGTGCAGTTAAAGTTTGGGTCTTTTTCATTTTTTGATGTAGACATTGATTGCTGTAAAATTTATTCTTAGTTTTTCTTATGTTTTGTTATGTATATGAAAATAGACATTTTCAGTTGTTTTAAGAGGTTTCTCAAACTTTTTATTTAACTGACAGGCAAAGAGACTGAAATAGATAGAGACAGAGATAGATACATAGATACACAACAACGTAGATATGTCCCATCTGCTAAGTCACTCCCCAAATGCTGTAACAGCCAGGGCTGAATCAGGTTGAAGCTGGGAGCTAAGAACTCAGTCCAGGTGGAAAGTGAGGGAGCGGGAGATGGGAGGGTGCGAGTGGGAGGGAAGTTATGGGGGGGAAGCCATTGTAATCCATAAACTGTACTTTGGAAATTTATATTTACTAAATAAAAGTTAAAAAATAAATTAATTAATTAAAAAACCAATAAAAAACTGTAGACTCACTTTCCATTTCTTCCTCTATTTTGTATTTTTGGTGTCCCATTTTACTATTTTCATAATTCCTACCTCTTGAAATATTTATTTATTTTAATTGTTTTTTCTTTAGTCATCATAACAAAGATATGAATTGTTTACACACCATGTTTACAGTGTAGAGTGTTCTGAAATTTGTTGTTGCTCTTAACCAGTGGCTTATCTATCTTCTGATATTTTCTTTGTATTTGTTAATATATCTTTAAGTTTGAAGAACTTCCTTTAGCATTTCTTGTAGGTAATGTCTGGTAGTGATTAATTTTCTTAGCTTTTGTCTGTCAGAATATGTCTTTAAATTTTCCTGTTTTTAAAAAAAATTTATTTATTTGAAAGGCATACACACACACACACACACACACACACAACTGTACGGAGAGTGGAGAGAGACAAAGACTGAGACAGAGAGAGATGGAGACAAAAAGAGAGAGAGATCTTCCATCCACTCCCCAAATGGCTGCAGTGGCTGAGCTGAATCTAGGAGCCAGGAGATTCTTCCAGGTCTCCCACATGGGTGCAGGAGCCCAAGCGCTTCGGCCATCTTCCACTGGTTTCCCAGGTACGTTAGCAAGAAGCCGAATCAGATGTGGAATGGCCAGGACCCCAACAAGCATCACAGGTGGCAGCTTAACCCACTATACCACAATGCCGGCACCTCCTTGATTTTTAAGAGTAACTTTGCTGGGCACAATATTCTTGATTGGCAGGTTTTTTTTTTTGCCCCCATAGTAGCATGAAATCCTCATCTCATTGTCTCCTGGCCTGTAGTTTTTGAAGTCTACTCAGGTGAATTGGGAGACACTTAAATGTTAATTGTTTCTTTTTTTCTTGAAGTTTTCAGAATCCTCTCTAACTTTGGAGAGCTTGATTACAATTTGTCTTGGGGTAGACTTGATTGAGTTGACTCTGACCTCTGACCTCTGACCTTCCTGTGCCTGGATGGTTGCATTTTGGAAAGTATTCTGTTATCTCTTTGAATATTTGTTTCACCCTTTTGGCATTATCCCATTCCTCTTTAACCTCAATTACTCAAATATTTGCTATTTTCATGCTCTCCAATGTTCCAGAAAGTTTCTTCATTCCTCCCTTTTCTTTCTATGAGTTCCATTCTCCCAGATGATGAGACTGATAGGCCTACTGTTATAGTTTACACCTTTCTTCCAGTAGGAGTTATGAATCTTTTAGACCTCATTCTATGTTTGGATCCTTTTCCTTTCTGTGTATAAATGTCCCTGACTAGGTTGTTGAAGTCATGTGGACGAGGTGACTGAAGACCTTGATTTCACATCCTGTGGATACAGGAGATATTCAAATCATGCTATTTCCTTTGATTAAACCTCAAAGAGGGAGGAGAGGGCAGGGCAGTGAGACCACCTGCTGGAGCTCCCCATGACTCGCAGGATCTTCCTTCTGTCTTCTGGTGGCTGTTCCTTTGCAAGTTATTTACTTTGAAAATCCAACCTCCACCTTTGTCAGTCCAACAGTAGGTAGAGAGGAAATATTTTTTTACTGAGTGTAAAAGTGGACGAGACAGAGAATAGGAGGGCATCTTTCTCTGCACCAGATAGCTCACAAGTTATCCTTCCTAAGGCAGGCAGACTGTGCTGCCTTGGGTTCTTTGCTGACTGATGTCAAGCTGTCTTAACCATAAGCAGTGTTGACTTGGTGGGAGCTCTCCTCTTTCATCTATTTCTAAAACACCCCACTCTTCTCCAAAATATGAGCCTGAAAAAAATCCCGAGGTACTCAGTTTGAGTACCTGATAGTGACACCATCTTCTTTTCATGGAGTCTTAGAAGCTGAATGTCCAGATAGATATTAAAAATATATATATGTATTTGAAAGGCAGAGTGACAGAGAAGGACAGACAGTGAGAAACGCTGAAGAGAGAAAGAGAAAGAAAAAGACAGGGAGCCATCTTCCATCCCTTCGTTCACTGCCTAAATGGCAGCAACAGCCAAAGCTGGGACTGGCTTAAGCCAGGAAGCTGGAATTCCATCTGGGTCTCCCACATGGGTGGCAGGGACCCAAGTACATGGGCTATCCTCCTCTACTTTCCCAGGTACATTTGCCAGAACCCGAATTAGAAGCAGAGCAACCAAGTCTTGAACCAGCATTTCCAAGGGATGGCTTAACCTGCTGCACCACAACACTGGTCTGTCTCATGGATTCAGCTGACTTGTTTCTGAGGAAACGCTTGAGGAAGTTATTAGGCTACATTACATTTTAGTGCGTTTATTTGGTGGCTCGTCCAGTGGTAAGGGAAGTATGTTGTTTCCAGAGATAGACATTTTTGTTCTTGGAAGAAAATTGTCTCTTAAAACACTTTGAGTTTTTTTTTTTTATTCTTATTTTTATTGCTTAGTGAAATAAACAGTAAAATTCACAGTGATAATCAAGAAGTCCTTTGAGGACACAGTTAGAAACTGCTAGAAAACCAAATCTGATGATTATCAGACAATATTTTATTGTAATGACACACTAATACTTCTACAAAGTTTTATTTTAGCTGTGTTGTAGCAGAAATATTTTAAATTATAAATTCTACCACTGTGAAGGGCTGTTTTTAGCTCCCGTGGTTTTTTCCTGTCATTGGCCATCTGTGCGTATACGTTCCCACAGTTGTGCTTATATCTCTGTAACACTTGGTGTTTATCTTTTTAAACTTAATGTTATATCGTAAAGTACTTTCTACATTATTTTAGTCTTCATAATTTATATTTATAAAGGATTAATTTTTCCATTAAATCAATAGGCCATAAGTGACTTAATTACTCCCTATGGTAAAATTTGTTTATAACTTAAACACATAATGTAAATCACCAATACATTTATAGTTTAATTTCTTTCACATTTAGAACATGAACGAATATTCCCAATGTTGAATTGTTTTAAGACTCCATATGGCCACATAAGCGCTAAAGTTACTTTTTTACTAAGCACTAAGGTTTCCTGACAGTTAGTGGTGCACCAGGATCTATACCCAGCCTCAGAAATGCAGCCGCCAAAGTCAACAAGTTTGTGGAATAAAAGAGCATGTGAGAAACTCTTTTGGTATGCAACAGTTGTTTACAAAGGAATCTTAGTGGAATTAAGCTCAAAGATATGCTTTCGCTTCACCAGGGATGGGTTAAATAATTTTAACAAACCAAGTCTGTGCATTCCAGATATTTGATTGAACTCCTTTGAGAGTCCTCTGTACATGGAATCTGATAATTGAGGTTTCGATTCTGGAATCCCAGTTGCTCCTGTAGTACTTTTTTGCTTGGTAGAGGGGGTGCATTCTGAGGAGAATCTAAAAGAGAAGGCAGAGTTGGCACACAGAGTTAGGGCCTTTTGTTGAAAAATGATGTTGAGCATAAATCTTCATTTGACTCTGAAGAAAGCCCAGGTTAATATCAGGATGAAAATCGAGTTATTGTCAGAGAATTTGAGCTGAATCTTTCCTGAGAAAGAAAAATGGTTTTTACTTTGGCATCACGTCTTCAGTCTGCACTGGCTTGAGCTATTGCTTTTGCAAACAGACCACAGGTCTTAAACAGCTGCTGCTGCAAGATCCCTACACACCGAGAGACTGTCAGGCCAGCGGAAATGAAAAAGTTTTCAATATTCAACCTGTGGGATTTGGGTCAGGTGAAAGCCATGGATAGAAAGCATGTGTCAACTCTGCCAGGCAGGGCAGATTGCTGTTAGGCATGACGGGGTCTTGAATGCAAGGCAGAGGATTGGAGGAATAGTAAATGCCCTTATTAGTGTCAGGCGATTCATGCCTGTCGTTGGCAGTTCTCATCCTGTAGCATGCTCAGAATGTGCTTTTTATCAGAAATGTCAGGCTGCTTGCCTGGAGCAGATGTTCATGGGATGTGTAGGGTACACAGCCCTCTACCATAAATTCCCATGTTCCTTTTCTGGCATTTCTGATCAAATGAGATAACAATGGAATATTCATTCTGTAAAACCAGACCACATAAATTTAAGCAAAAGCAGAAAAGAAAGTTAAGTAAAAGGAAAAGGGAATTTTTTTCTCACTTGAAATGTAGAATTTTTCCTTCTTGATGATCAGTTACTGGTCTTTTATTTGGTACTAAGATGGTAGCACCAAGATCTGTGGTCTGAGATAGGCACATAAGCAATGTGAGAGGGATAATACAACAAAGGTGGATAAATGGCTGGGCTACCTCTGGGATTAAATCCCAACTCTGCCATTTATCTTGACCTCAAAGCAAGTTTTTAAAACTCTAGGAGCCTTAATTTCCTTATATGTACTGATGAGGTTCTTGAGAAGAGTAATTGTTCACAAATTAAATAGCTCACTGGCACATCACATGAAATCCATGATGTGAATTAATTGCATTTGATTACTATATGTTTTCCCTTAGTCATGTTTCTAGAAAGGTTATGTTATGGTTTGAGTAGTAGTCTGAGTATTTCCCAAAGACCTATATGATGGAAGCTGGATCCTCACAGTCTTATCAGTAATAGGTTATGGGTAGAAATTTATCCCTTTATGTGGTCTGAAGGCAAGACCTTGGGAAATTATTAAATTGGATTAGGCTATTAAGGCTCAACCCCTATGAAAGAATCATGGTTGCCTTTTAAGGAGAGATCACATAGAATGTAGATGAGTTGTGTGCTGCCTGGCTCACCCTGTGATTCTTCCTCTGCCCTGCTTCCACCAGCCACCTCCTGTCCTCATCAAATACTAGACCAGTCGTGGACTGCAAACTCCAAAAGCATGAGCTGAAATAAATCTCCTTTCCTAAGTATCTCCTCTCAGGTATTTGTTAGAGTGATAGAAAGCTAACAATGCAGATGGCTAGGAGTGATGAAGTAATGGCTTATGAACTAAATTAAGCTAACAGATTTATTTTCTTTTGTCCTGACATTTCTTTTAAATGAGGAACATTTTAAAGTTGGAAGATCTAACTTAAAACCTTGTCTGTTATCATTTCCCAGGAATTAATTGATGGTTCCTTTAGAAAGGGACTGGTACTCCCACTTCACTGTGGTCTCCACTGCTCCCTATTGTCTAGAGTCAAGTGTCAGTTGGAACTCATCATTATGTTTGCTGTTATTTTCTTGCAGAAGAGAAAATATCTGTAACCAAAAGTGAAAAAAAAAAAAAAACAAGATAATTTAAAAGAGAAGAATTTATGTGAAAATTAGGAGAGAGTGTATTACAGAAGTGAGAAATATACTTAGGCATTTAATATGCAAACATAGTATAAAATAATATACTTGGCCCATTTTTTTCCCCACTGGTGATATCTTGGTGGTTCCTGCGGTCAAATTTGCTTGTGATCCATGATCTAAAGGGCTTAATGAAGGATCAGGGAGAGTTCCCTGGAGCCTGGAATGGCCTGAAGTGGCCTGAGATACTTTGCATAAAATCTCCTAGAACCGTCTGCTCTGCTTCATTGAGTTCACACTGCCCCCTTATTCCTAAAGGGACCTTGCTGTTATCGCTAAAAAAATCTGAGGGCTCTTTATATTTTCTTCCCTATCATTTCCATGATATGGATGAGAACCCTCTCAGATTTTCCCTTTCTCTCTCCCTCCTTCTCTCTCTCCCTTCCTATCTGTGTTTCTGTGTCTTTGTTCTCCCTCCTCTCTCTCCCACACCTTTCTCTCCCACACCTTTCTCCCTTTCTCCCTCTACTTCTCTCCCTGCTTTTCATCCTGTACATGTGTATGTTTTTAGTATCATTGTTCCATTGCTTGATTAATCTTCCCTCTAAATTTGTTTTATTTTAAAGATTTATTTATTTATTTGAAAGTCAGAGTTACACAGAGAGAGGAGAGACAGAGAGACAGAGAGGTCTTCTGTCCAATGGTTCACTCCCCAGATGGCCGCAATGGCCAGAGCTGTGCTGATCCGAAGCCAGGAGCCAGGAGCTTCTTCCGGGTCTCCCACATGGGTGCAGGGGCCCAAGGACTTGGGCCATCTTCTACTGCTTCCCCAGGCCATAGCAGAGAGCTGGCTTGGAAGAGGAACAGCCGGGACTAGAACCGGCGCCCATGTGGGATGGCGGCGCTTCAGGCCAGGGCGTTAACCCGATGTGCCACAGCGCTGGCCCCCATCCCTCTAAATTTGCATAACGTGTGTTATGTGTGCTTCTTCCAGGGAAGACTGAACTGAAAAGACAGAGTCCAAAATAAGAGAAGGGAGGGTTATAGCTTGAAAAATTTTTAATGTGTAATGTTGTTACCATGCCCTGTCAGTAAGGCTTGTCTTGGGTATGCTAATAATAATAGTACTACTAATAACTATAATTATAATTATAGACGATCTGAATCCTTCAATGATAGAGCTGAGTCAAGGTTTCTTTCTTGCTCACCTGCCAGTTGTGGACTTACTGGAGCTGTCACCATGAACCAGAGCTGACAGAGGCTCTGTCTGGGCACATGCTTCCATGACCAACATGGCCAGGGAAGAGAGCTCACGTATCACATGCTGGCATCTGAGTGTATCTTCCTGGAAACATGACATGTCATGACTGCTCACCTGTATCAGCCAGATAGTCACATGGCTGTGTCTAAGTTTAAGCAGGTAGGGAAATGCCGTTTTATCATGTGCTTAAAAGAGAAGAAACTTGATATATTTGTGAATATATTTAATAACTACCTCATTCCTAAGTAGTGCTTAGGAATGTACACAAACTAATACTCATAACTATCATTTTTAAAATATTTATTTTATTTATTTGAAAGAGTTACAGAGAGGTAGAGACAGAGAGAGAGAGAGGTCTTCCATCTGCTGGTTCACTCCCCAAATGGCTGCATCGGCTGGAGCTGAGCTGATCCCAAGCCAGGAGCCAGGAGCTTCTTCTGGGTCACCCACAGTGGTGCAGGGGCCCAAGGACGTGGGCCATCTTCTACTGCTATCCCAGGCCATAGCTGAGATCTGGATAGGAAGTGGAGTAGCTGGGTCTCAAACCTGCGCCCATATGGGATGCCGGCGCTTCAGGCCAGGGCTTTAACCTGCTGTGTCACAGCACCGGCCCTCATAACTATCATGTGAGTGTGAGTAACAATGTGTGATCTCATAACTCCTATACTTTTTTAGGTTGATAGAGAAACTTAATATTTAGTACAAGTATTTGAGTACTGATTCTGGGGAATGATTGTCTCCATTTATATCACTCATTTTCATTCCTCGGCTCCTCTGAGAATGATGATCATCTATTTCCATTTGGCACCTCTATAGTATCCTACATAACTTGTTGTAAATATTAAGTTTCTAGATGGTCAGAATTACCTGTTAGTTTAATTTTTAAGCTCTATGCAACTATATCTAAAGGTATTTGTAGTCATCAGCTTTGCATTACTACAACAAAACATCTGAGGAAACTAACTTTGTAAAGAGAAAAGGTTTATTTGGGCCACAGTTTTGCAGGTTCAGAGTCCAAATGGCCTGGCACAGGCTTTGGCTCTGGTGAAGGGCCCACGGTGGATGGCAGATGGCGGAACATGTACAGAGGAAGGATCACAGGGTGAGCTAGCAAGCAGTGGGCAGGCAGGTGGCAAAACCCAGGCTTTTTTAACAACCCTCTCACAAGGACTCACATAAGAACTACCTTCCAGGGGCATGCCCCTGTGACCTGAGAACCTCCCTCTAGGTTCTCACCCACCCACTGCCTTCTAAAAGTTCCACCACCTCCTGATAGCACTACTCTAGAGACCAAGTATTTGACGTATGGGCTTTTGGGGGGACATTCAACATTCAAATCATCGCAGTATTTAAGTACCTGTTTTGTAGTTGCCATGACTAACAATATTTGAAAGTTTTATGTTCTGTCTCATTTGTTTTACCACTCAATGATACCTTTCTCTGGTCTTAAGGCCAAAAACAAAATTTCTACTGACTATAACTGATAATGATTTTTTTGTATTACTGGTTTCTATTTTTGTAATAATGTAATTCCTGCTTTATGAAAATTAAAATCCAAATGTACCAGTATGCATGGTTATTTGAGGTTGAACACAGAGCAATAGAATATAGACTTCGTAAAATTAGGGCTCAGGTAAGCCCACCACTTCCATTTATGGAAGTATATAGCATCTTCCAAGTTTCCTTACCTGTCATTAAATTTAAGTCAAGGGAGATAATTGCTTCCCTAAGTTCAACTGATCTCATTTTTTTGCTACATATTATTTTGTTCTCCATCCCAAAATGGTAAACTTGTTTCTAATACTCTATGCTTCCTTTCCTGAAAACACTAACACAAATTCTATTCCTTTATTGTATTTGTGATAAGTTCACATCTTAAGGTCTACCCTCTTAGTAAATTTTTTAAGTGTATCATTTGTTATTGTTAAGCATAAACCCTGTATTTTACAAATCTCTAAAACATATTCAGAATTTACACCATTTGCCCAATAGCACTCCGTTTCCTCCACCCTCTAATTCTTGGTAAGTGCTGTTCTATTCTGTGCCTCTGCGAGTTTCACTATTTTAGATTCTTTACAAGTGGGGTCATATAATATTTGTCCTTTTATGACAGGGTTTTTTCACATGTTGTTGCATATAACGCAATTTCCTTCATTTTGAAGGCTGAATGACATATCATTGTCATGTTTATGCTATCTTTTCATTATCTACTTATCCATTCATGGATGGTTATGTTTCTTCCATGTCTTGGCTATTGTAAATCATGGAGCAGTGAATATGGACATACAGATGTCGCTTGCAATTCTGATTTCACTTCCTTGGGAAATATACCTAGTAGTGGGATCACTAAATCATATAGTATCTCTTTTTAATTTTTAAAAAACCTCTATACTGTTTTTCATACTGGCTGCACATCTACGTTTTCACTAGCAGTGTACCATGGTTCCAATTTCTCTACATACTCTCCAGTATTAGTCATCTTTTGTTTTTGTTTACTTGTTTTGATTATAGCCATTCCAACAAGTGCGAAGTGATATCCCAGAGTTTTGATTGGAGTTTACTTGGTGATTAATGATGTTGAACATGTTTTCATAATGGGATAGCCACTTGTTTGTCTCTTTTGGAGAAGGGTCTGTTGAAGTTCTTTGCTTGTGTTTTTTATTTATTTGCTATTGAGTTGTGAGAGGTTTTTATTTTTTATATACATTTCAGATCTTAACCCCTTATCAAACATTTGGTTTGCAAGTTTTTTTCTCATACTGTGGGTTGCCTTTGTGGTCTGTTGCTTGTTTACTTTGCTGTGCAGAAATTACTTAGTTTAATGTACTCTCACTTGTCTATATTTGCTTTTGTTGCCTAGACTTTTGATGTTATATCCAAGAAATCCATTGCCAAGGCCAATGTCAAAAAGTTTTTTTCCCACCATTTTCTTCTGAGATTTTTATCTTTTCATGCTTTGTATTTTAGTTTTTGAGTTGAGGGTTTGTATATGGTATGAGATAAAGATCCTTTCACTGTCTTTTACATGTGGACCTGCAGTTTTCTTGGCACCATTTATTGAAGAGACTGTTCTTTCCCCATTGTGTGTTCTTGACACTCTTGTTGAAGATCTGTTAATGTGTTACTTCATTTGAAATTTACTTTTCACTTTCCTGTTTGTCAATCATATTTGTTTTTGTCATTGAGAAAGCTTTATCCTACCACATTTTCAAAGTTAAGTCCTATTTGATTCTGTGATTCCAGCATTAATACCTATGTGTGTTCTAGCTTAGCTGCTCCATGATTTACAATAGCCAAGACATGGAAGAAACATAACCATCCATGAATGGATAAGTAGATAATGAAAAGATGGTGTAAACATGACAATGATATGTCATTGACAAATACTGTTTATAGTTTTATGGGACTCAAAGATTCATTGTCCAAACCTTCTACTTTAAATAAACTAAGAAGGTACTTCCTTTATAATTCCTCAGAATGCACTGACCTGCCTGCTCTAACCCTTTGATATCTTATATGAAGAACAAACATTTAATTCACCTTGCCAAGTTCCACCTCTTTATGTAAATCTTCAAATTAACACATTTCTAAGGCCTAAGAGAAGTTAATCTAGATGATAGTATATATTAGCTTAAAATAACTATTATTAGCCATAATTAACCCTTGTGAGTAAATTGAGCTATATGAAAATACTTTAACAAATAAATACCTGTAATTAACTACAAGTTACTATTATTGGTAAGAAAAATAAGATATAGCATGAACTGAATTATGCTTTTTTGAAGGATGCTTTGAAAGACATTGCAAAATACATACAGATTTTATAGTATAATAAAATAAAAGACAATAAGTGCATTTTATAAAATGATGTTGTTTCTAAAAGCAATTTCAGTGAATAGATTTATATTTCTTTCAGCGGGGTTCAGACAAATTCCAACCACTAATGTTGGCCTCTAAGTTTTTATTTCTTTTTTGCACCAAGGGGAGTAAATCAAATGTAAAATATGGCCAAAGATAATTTTTGGAAAGGAAAACATCTCTTGGCAAGAATCTAACCTGGAATTTTCTTATTAATAAACGAGGAGTGTATTTGGTGGTCTGGATTATGTTGTGCAGGCTTTCCCATGGACCAGTGCCCAGTTTGAATATTCTTGTCTTGAATGCATAAACAGATGTGCACATATTCTTTTTGCCATTTTTCTTTATTCAAAAGTTTTTAGAAGAAACTTCTCCAAATAAAATATTGAATGTAGATAAATAACTTAGAATTCAAATGTGCCCTTTTGTTTTATTTTCACCCAGGCACCCCCCTATTCCATTTTCCACATTATTTTTAATTTGATAAATATACAGCTGTGTTTAAAGTAAAGACTTAACAGCAACCCAAATGCAAGAGAGCAAATGGTGGCTAGGGCTCATTTCTTAATCTCAAACCAGTTCTATCATTGAATACTTGATCAATAGCATTTCTATGCTCAGTATAAAAGTTTGCCTTGTGAGTAAAGATTTTTCACCAAAGTAGTTAATTTTCCACACTGTTTTCTAATTTTGTTGGCTTTGGGTAGATAAAAGATTTGGGCCATCAGATCGACAGGTCTTTAATGACTTTTTGAGTAACCAATAGATGATATTTAAAATGTAATTATTTTTATCTTAATCATTCTCTACCCTACTCCACCCCTGCTTCATAATTCTAAGCAGTAATTACTAAGCTCATATAATAGTATGCGCTTTGATACACTCCCCAAATTAAAAAATGGTGGCAGAGAATGTGATTTTTAGACCAAGTTTTTGAAATTGTATTTATTCCAGCAAATCAGGGGCACGTGGGATCTGTGTAGTTGTCCTTTTTACTTATCCTTGTTCTGGGAATATAATTTTTGTGCTAACTTGGAGTATTCTCATCTTCAGAAGTGAGAGGGCACTTTAAAAAGTTCACGTGTAGAATTTAAAAAATACATTTATTGTGGTACAAAATTTGTTAAAAAATCTTTGCACATGAGGGGTCTTTTAAAAATTCATGGAAAATACACATTAAAATAAACTATATATGGGCTTCAAAATCAACGTATCTTTTCATAATATTTTTCCCAAAACTTTTTGAAGTACCAGTGTGTATATTGTTAACCTTCCATAGGAAATCACCTTCCATCAATTGCCCACGTGTTTATGCATCAGCTTTTGGGTTCCATTTAGTAATACAGCAATGACATTTTAATTTCCACAAATAACAAAGACTAACTTTATTTTTAAAAAGGAGAAAGTTAAAGCCTTTGGTTTAAAATCTGAGAAATTTATAATAAAGTTTAAATTTTAAGATATGATTGTGGTTTAAGTTTTGTAATTGGAAGGCCACACAACATGATAGCATTCAGTAGTTATATCAGTTTTTTTTAATGTTTGAGTATATTGAGACATCGTGGGACTGAAGTTTGGAAAAGTTGGTGGTTTGTGGGTTTGTGTATTGGCAGCTGACTCTTCTCAACCTCTTGCTGAAATGAAGTTATTTATAACTGTTTCTCTAGTGTCCTCTGTTTTATGTTGAGTCCAACTTACAGTTTCCAAAGCTAAGTACAGTAAAAATGATGTAACTAAGTATAAATACTTTATAGTAGCAGAATATACATGAAACCACCATTATTTTAAAAATCTACTTTTTTAAAAATTGGAAATGTCTTATTGTGCCCTTTTGAGCTATAACTTCTGATAATAAGTCCTAGATCTGAGTCCTAGATCTGTCATCTTGTACTAAGCCCAACTTGAACTACACCTCACATACACAAACATTAATTTCTCCACTAAATTTTCATAAGAAAAGAAACAGTCCATGGAGAAGTCTAGCTTTGAGGAATGCTTTTCTCTTGTGTTTTTGAAGTGCAGTTACATGAACATATTAAGAGAGTTATAAAACTAGCAGATGGAAGAATAAAGTATAAAATTAGATCATTCAATTGATTTATTTTTTCCAGTATTTTCTAAGTTCATCATTTACTGATAGAGGAGTTGGTGCTATATAGTTCCATAATTAGCTTAATTAGTTGCTGCAGGTCATGAAGTAGATGTCAAACACTGAAAGTTGGCTCTAGTGCTCCAGGGGAAGCCTTGTGTGCCCTTAGAATTGCAACGAATTCCACATTACAGTTATTGTCATTTAACCCTATGTGGGTGCCAAATATCCAGGAGATGATTGTGAGACATGTTGCCAAAACTTGGGTTTTGGTGATGGGCACACCTGGGTGTACCCAAAGTAGATAATAAAAGCTTCATTTTCATCATCATTATAATTTTTGGATTATCATGCCATATGATAAACACCGTGTCCCTGTGGTCAAGCAGTTCCCGAATTTTGAGCCCAGCTTTTGTACTCACTACCTGTGTGGCCTTAGGTTAGTCACTTAAATGTTCATTATTCTCAGTTTTCTTTCTTTTTTTTTAAATATTTTATTTATTTGTTTGACAGGTAGAGTTACAGACAATGAGAGAGAGAGAGACAGAGAGAAAGGTCTTCCTTTTCCGTTGGTTCACTCCCCAAATGGCCGTCATGCCCAGAACTTTGCCAAATCCAAAGCTAGGAGTCAGGTGCCTCCTCCTGGTCTCCCATGCGGGTGCAGGTGCCCAAGGACCTGGGCCATCCTCTGCTGCCTTCCCGGGCCACAGCAGAGAGCTGGACTGGAAGAGGAGCAGCCGGGACTAGAACCTGGTGCCCATATGGGATGCTGGTGCCGCAGGCAGAGGATTAGCCAAGTGAGCCATGGAGCCAGCCCCTATTCTCAGTTTTCTCACTTTTAAGATGATGATAACAAAAATGCCACCATCATAAGTTTCTGAGTATTGATGAGATCATCTAAAAATTGCTTAGCATGGTCCACATTCCTAAGGAAAAGATACTGTAATAATAAGTACCCAACAGCCGGCGCCGCAGCTCACTACGCTAATCCTCCACCTTGTGGCGCCGCCACACTGGGTTCTAGTCCCGGTCGGGGCGCCGGATTCTGTCCCGGTTGCCCCTCTTCCAGGCCAGCTCTCTGCTGCGGCCAGGGAAGGCAGTGGAGGATGGCCCAGGTACTTGGGCACTGCACCCCATGGGAGACCAGGATAAGTACCTGGCTCCTGCTATCGGATCAGCATGGTGCGCTGGCTGCAGCGCACTGGCCACGGCGGCCATTGGAGAGTGAACCAACGGCAAAAGGAAGACCTTTCTCTCTGTCTCTCTCTCTCACTGTCCACTCTGCCTGTCAAAAAAAAAAAAAAAAAAAAAAAAAAAAAAAAAAAAAAAGAGAGAGAGAGAGAGAATTGGAGTTCCTCTTTGAATGTTTTGTAGAATTCAGTACTAAAGCCATCAGGTCCCAGAGTTTTCCTTGATGGAAGACTTCTGATTATTACTTCAATGTCATTGCTTGTTATGGGCCTGTTTTTTTTTGTCTCTAACTTCTTGAGTTAACCTTCAGTTATATGAATCTTGAGTTATATGAATCCAGGAATTCATCCATTTCTTTGAGGATTTCCAGTTTATTATCATAGTTCTTCAAGATAGTTTCTTATGATCCTTGTATATTAGTGGTGTCAGTTTTAATGTCTCCTTTTTCATCTTTAATTTTGTTTATTTGAATTTTTTCTTTTGTTCTTTGTTAAGTCTACCTAGAGGTGTATCTCTTTTATCTTCTTAAAAATCCAACTTTTTATTTTGTTGATCTTTTGTGTTTTTTCTTTGTTGTTGTTTCAATTTCATTGATTTCTGCTCTGATCCTTATTATTCCTTGCCTCCTGCTGCTTCTAGGTTTGGCTTGTTCTTGTTTTTCTAAGTCCTCAAGATGCATCATTATCTCTTTAATTTGGCACATTTAATTTTTTTTTTTGGACAGGCAGAGTGGACAGTGAGAGAGAGAGAGACAAAGAGAAAGGTCTTCCTTTTGCTGTTGGTTCACCCTCCAATGGCCGCTGCAGCCAGCGCACCGTGCTGATCCAATGGTAGGAGCCAGGTACTTATCCTGGTCTCCCATGGGGTGCAGGGCCCAAGGACTTGGGCCATCCTCCACTGCACTCCCTGGCCATAGCAGAGAGCTGGCCTGGAAGAGGGGCAACCGGGACAGAATCTGGCGCCCCGACCGGAACTAGAACCCGGTGTGCCGGCGCCGCAAAGTGGAGGATTAGCCTATTGAACCACAGTGCCAGCCAACACATTTAATTTTTTAAAAGATTATTTATTTGAAAGTCACAGTTACACAGAGACAGGAAAGGCGAAGAGAGAGAGAGAGAGAGAGAGAGAGAGAGAGAGAGAGGTCTTCCATCCACTGGTTCACTTCCCAGTTGGCTGCAATGGCTGGAGCTGCACATATCTGAAGCCAGGAGCCAGGAGCTTCTTCCACATCTCCCACACGGGTGCAGGAGGTCAAGCACTTGGGCCATCTTCTACTGCTTTCCCAGGCCACAGCAGAGAGCTGGATTGGAAGTGGAGCAGCTGGGTCTTGAGCCCATATGGGATGCCAACGCTTCAGGCCAGGGTGTTAACCCACTGCAACACAGAGCTGGCTCCCTGGCACATTTATTTTAATGTAAGCACTTAATGCTATAAACCTCTCTCTTAATACTGTTTTTGCTATATCCCAGATGTTTTGATATGTTTTCATTTTCATTTTTTTAAGAAAGTTTTTGATTTGCTTTTTAATTTCTTCAACAACCCATTGATCATTCAGTGGCATGTTGTTTAATTTCTGAGTATTTATGAGTGCTCTATTGTTTTTGTTGTTAATTTCTAGTTTCATTCCTTTATGGTTTGATTTCAATATTTTAAAATTTGCTGACTCCTGATTTGTAGCCTAATATGTGGTCTAGTCTAGAAAATGTTTCAGGTGCTAATGAGAAGAAGGTGATGGATATTTTGTCTTTTATCAGTTTTCTCTGTTTTTGATTTTAAGCTATTTCATGATGATATAGCTAAGTATTTAAGATGGCAATTATTGTGCTAGTGTATAGTGTTTCTTGGAAACCATGGCTTGATATTTTTCATCAGTTTGGAAAATTCATAGTGGCTAATTCTTAAAATATTGTATCTGCCCTATTCTGTATTCCTAGCCTATTGGTACTCCAATTATATATAGTTTAGACATTTTCCCATGACTCTACATCTCATTTTTAATTCTTTTTTTCCTATTTCCTTTGGTTTTATTTTACAGTTTACTAATTCTGTTTTTTGCTATCATTTTCAATTTTTAAAGTTGAATTTATTTAGTGTTTCAATTTTCTTTGAAAATTAGCAACATTCTTTCACTTTAGAAAACATATTTTTCATACTTATTGTAAAGTTTGTGTCTGGTAGTCCCAATATCATAATCTTCCATGCATCTGTTTTAGTACATGTTTTTTATTTTCTTAGTTTTAGGTTGTGAGATATATTTGATAAAATCTTGAACTTGTATTTGAAGCATTTTAAAGATCATTTGAGGCCCTTCCCTGAGGAAGGATTTACTTTTGCTCCTGGTAGGCAAGAAGACCAGAGACAGATAAGCTTCATGCAACTGTGGATTGAGCAGACACAAACAAGGGCTCAGTTGTATTGAATATAGGATTATTAGTGGTAAAAGTGTAGCTCCATGGCTCTCAGTTGGTTGAAGCTGAATTCCATTTGCTGTCCCTTCATCCCTATGAGAGTTTTGGAAGCTTTGCTCACCTTCTAAGCCTCTCAGATTCTGGTTTATACTCAATTACCTATTTTTTTAAATTTTCTTTTTTTAACTTTTATTTAATGAATATAAATTTCCGAAGTACAGCTTATGGATTACAATGGCTCCCCCCCATTACGTCCCTCCCACCCGCAACCCTCCCCTTTCCCTCTCCCTCCCCCCTTCCATTCACATCAAGATTCATTTTCGTTTCTCTTTATATACAGAAGATCAGTTTAGCATATATTAAGTAAAGATTTCAACAGTTTGCACCTACATAGAAACACAAAGTGAAAAATACTGTTTGAGTGCTAGTTATAGCATTAAATCACAATGCACAGCACATTAAGGACAGAGGTCCTACATGAGGAGTAAGTGCACAGTGACTCCTGTTGTTGACTTAACAAATTGACACTCTTGTTTATGGCATCAGTAATCACCCTAGGCTCTTGTCATGAGTTTCCAAGGTTATGGAAGCCTTTTGAGTTCACCAACTCTGATCATATTTAGACAAGGTTGTAGTCAAAGTGGAAGTTCTCTCCTCCCTTCAGAGAAAGGTACCTCCTTCTTTGATGACCTGTTCTTTTCTCTGGGATCTCACTCACAGAGATCTTTCATTTCATGTTAAAGTGAAATGAACACTATGACAAACGGTGACTTGATCAGCCCTTGCCCTGACTGTTGATGAACAACTTAATACGTTATCCCTCTTAATATTTTTTGTTTGTTCTACTTAATACTTTTGGTTGAATACTGTAATCAATACACAGTTATTCTCAAGTGTTGAAACTTAACTGAAAAGTGATCGCTGTTAAATATAAGAGTGGGAATAAGAGAGGGAAGAGATGTGCAATTCGGGACATGCTCAAGCTGACTTGCCCCAAACGGTAGAGTTAGAAACATACCAGGGGATTCCAATTCAATCCCATCAAGGTGGCATGTACCAATGCCATCTCACTAGTCCCGGTGATCAATTTCTGTTCACAATTGATCATAATGATAGGACTAAGAGCCAAAGGGAGCACACAAACAAGACTAGTGTCTGCAAATACTAGCTGATAGAATAAAAAAGGGAGAGAACGATCCAACATGGGAAGCGAGATACACAGCAGACCCATAGAATGGCAGATGTCCTAAACAGCACTCTGGCCTCAGAATCAGCCCTTAAGGCACATGGATCTGGCTGAAAAGCCCATGAGAGTATTTTAGGCATGGAAAGCCAAAACACTCTGGCAAAAACAAAAACAAACAAAAACAAACAAACAAAAAAATGTAAATTACCTATTTTCTTAGGAGTATTCGGTAATTGGTAAATTACAACCTCAGAAAGACACTGAATGCTGGACTTTCTGGACTTTTCCTTTCTCTGTAACATTGGCCACTAAGTACATTGTGGCTTGCAGATTTTCAAGTCTTATTTAAGTCAAACTTTTCTTATTATTTATGGTGGAAGGTTGGATTAGCAACAATCTAGCCCCTTATTACCAGAGGAAGAAATGAGTAAGAAAATACTTTGAATAACATTTCATTTTTACTTTAAAACAATTAGACTCTAATTAAAAAGAGGAGTAGGCAGTATCCTAGCAGTTAAGACAATGGGTATGGACAGCTGTATCCCATATGGGAATGCCTGGGAGTGAGTCCTGGCTCTGCTCCTAATTTAAGCTTCCTGCTAATGCATGCCCTGGTATACAGAAGATGATGGCTCATTAGTTGGGGTCCTGCCACCCATGTGGGAAAAATGATGTGATTCTCAGCTCTCAGTTTCAGCCTGGTCCAATCCAGGCCATTGCCGGTATCTGGGAAATAAAACAGAGATTGGCAACTCTGTGTATCTGTCTGCCTGCCTTTCAAATAAATTAATCAATGTTAAAAAAATAAATACAGGATTAAAAGAAAATAACAACTAAACAGTTAATTTTGATACATGGTAGTATCTTAAACTTTGACAATCACAGGAGGAACTCAAAACCTTGCTTTTTAAAAAAACTTTGAAATGCAGTTTTAGAGAAGCATTACTGTTTTTCTGATTTCTAACTTGAAAAAAAATTAGACAAATTTATATAATATTAGAAAAACACTGCAACTTTTATCTTAAATGTTTTGATACTTTTCTTGTTAGACCTAAGTTTACAAAGATGATTAATATTTTTTAAAGATTTATTTATTTTTATTTGAAAGTCAGAGTTATACAGAGAGAGGAGAGGCAGAGCGGTCTTCCTCCTCTGGTTCACTCCCCAATTGGCGCAACCGCTGGAGCTGTGCCAATCCAAAGCCAGGAGCCAGGAGCTTCCTCCGGGTCTCTCATGTGGGTGTAGGAGCCCAAGGACTTGGGCCATCTTCTTACTGCTTTCCCAGGCCACGGCAGAGAGCTGGATTGGAAGAGGAGCAGCCAGGACTAGAACTGGTGCCCATAAGGGATGCAAGCACTTAAGGCCAGGGCGTTAACCCGCTGCGCCACAGCGTCAACCCCAAAAAGATGATTAATATTACCAGTTATTGTCAGTAGGGCAATGACTACTTCATGTTTCAAGTACCCTACAAAGGGTCGTTTTCTGAGTTAGTAGAAATAACTATGTAAATTGGAGCAGTAAGAACTTAATGTTTTTAGAATTTGCTAATGTCCAAAGAAAACCAGTGTGATTTACCTGTTATTTGATAATGAATGTATTAAACACAGTGATTCGTTCAATTTGGAATAGAAAATGTGGACAGTAGAGGGTGCAATTGTACCTTTAGTTCTGTATTTTAGGCATTAAAAATTAGTATTTAATGACTGAGAGGAAAAAATGGAAGGATGTACTGTGTTGCTGAAGCTGTATGCTATTTATGGAAGTGTATTTAAAACAAAATAAATCATGTAAAGAAGTATCAGTCATTTAATAATGTAACGTTTTGCCTAATTTTGTCCTTTTTAGAAGATGACAAATTCAAATATCAATTAGAAGCTTTTTAATAAAAGATACTGTTTTTAGCTGCATAAACTATGTACTTTCTATTTATGGAATGGTATATATGTGAATATACATATATATCATCACAAGAAATTTTTCCTTTTATAGAGCTTAATTACTACTAATTGTATGTATTTTTCCTCTTGGCAAATGCCACTTCCAAAAGGATTATGTGCATTGATAACTGCATCGTGAGACTCCGATTTCTTAGTCAGAAGAAAGGACTAGTGCAGATAAATGACGCAGTGCCAACAGAGTTCTCACATTCAAATCATTACGGGCACTCAGGCTTTGTGAAGGACTCAGATTTGCACATCTGAAACAGAATTCCATGTTCACCCCAAAACAGCAGCATTCTATAGCAGTTTAAAGCTTCACTGACAGAGATTTCTAGGGAATATGTGTGAAAAGTTTTGAATCCTTATGTCTACATTGTTTTTAAAGATTTATTTATTTATGAGAGGCAGAGTTACAGAGAGAGAGAGAGAGAGAGAGAGAGAGATCTAACATCTGCTGGCTCATTCCCCAAATGGCTGCAAAGGCTGGAGCTGGGCCCATCTGAAGCCAGGATCCAGGAGCCAGGAGCTTCTTCCAGGTCTCCTACACGGGTGCAGGAGCCAAATCACTTGGGCTATCTTCCACTGTTTTCCCAGGCACATTAGCAGGGAGCTAGATTGGAAGCGGAGCAGCTGGGGACTTGAATGGATGCCCATATTGGATGCCAGTGCCCTAGGTGAAGGTTTAACCTACTGTTTTAAAGAAGTTTAACCTACTACTAAGCCTACTATGCTGGCCTCTTTTTGTCTAAATTTGACCCTTTCATAGTTAAGAATCTCTTACTTTTTGCAGGAACAATTTGGGCTTTTAAGTTTTTGAAAGTCCGGTGCAAACTGCTTTTTTCACTAATCCTAAATTCATATGTAATAAATCTAAAGAACTTTGGATGTCTTCTTGCTGACTTCTTGAAATTATATGAAACATGTCAGAGAAACATTTCTTTCTTGCATTAAACTATATGTTCTTGCCAGCTACATATTTATTGACTTAACCCTTTAATTTCTACCTTTATTCATTCTATGCAGTAACAAGTACCAGAGTGAGTACCTGCTTGTCCTAGGTGTTGGTGGACAAAATAGCCATTGTTCCATGATGGCTTTTAAATAATTTTAAGTGCTATTAAATGGTAGAATATCATGGGAATGATTCAGAAAGATTATCAGAGGAAGTAATATTTAAGGAAAAAGCTGAAGGGTGAGTTCATTAAGTTTGTGACTCAAAAGATGGAAAGCAGAGATGATGACATAGTGATGGGTTGAGATTTGAAAGCAGTGAATGGAGTCAGAAGAGTTTCACAGGCAGAAAGAGAATTGTCACTGGAAAAGCTCTGAAATGCTGAAAAGAAATTGCTTGGTGCTTGGAGATTTCAAAGAATTAGAAGTAAAAGGTCAATACGACATTCATGGCATTAATTATTAATCAGTTGCTCTTCTGATTTTGATCCCATTGTAATTTCCCCTTGCGCATTTTCCCAACATGAGAGCAGTCTTGCAACCTGGCCTAATTTTAGAGAGGAAATGTAATTATGGGTCAAATGGCAACGCTAGTTCTTCCTGTAGGCACCAAATTTATCATATGTTCGTGTTTTTCTGTCACATCATTGGCTGTGGTAACAGGCGGGCAAATTGTGTTTTTTATGGGGGAGATACTGGTGGTTGGCAGCACTGTTCCTGGGATCAGAACTTTGTGTTCCTGTCCCAGATAGTTCTGTGTATGTAGATGCCGATAGGAAATTTTACAGTTGGGGGAGATGCTGGTGCTTTTCAATAGATTGTTTAATGTCTTTTAAGGAAATTTTATGATCAGTCTGGTTCAGCAGTTAAAATATTAGAGGATAGAAAATTGAGCCATTGAAATAAACTGGATATATCTACTCATCTACTATTTATACAATATATGCATTACTAAATGTTATATATATTTATTGTGCATTTATTTTGGAAATTCACAGTGCATACTGACAAATTTAAATACTAGCAGTAAGGCAGAAAGGAATTTGTTCTGTTGAAGTTTTCTCTGAGTCTCCCACACATTTTGACCGTGGAACTCTTTACCATCATTTTGAGGAGCTTAAATTCTTCAGTTCACATTTTGCGGCAACGCTGGGTTGAGACTCAGTTTTGTTGGTGAGAACTCTGAAATGGGTTGTTCCCAGAGCTTTACTTTGATGACTGTGTTTATCTGTTGCATCAGCCATTACTGTATTCCTTTTCTTAATTTATTTGCGTTTTCCTCTTCAATTATTCCATTTCTCCAGAATGTGAAAATAAGATAAGGTGTTAATAATTAGCTTTATAGGTAAATTAGTTTATTAATTAAATGAGCATATATTTAGAATGTTTAAATATAAAATTATTTTTAAGAAAATATTGACATAAAATTTTTAAATGCTATTTTCAAATGCATTTAAAATACTGCCTTCTTTTTATATAAATGTTTTCTAAAGTACCTCAATAGAAAATCTTCAATAAATAAAAAACTTTTGACATTCTCAAATTATTATACATTAAAAATGTTGCCTGGTCTAAACCTAGTCACATGATTTCAGGTAGTCACCCTTTGAATGCTCAGAGTTATATGTGAGGTTTAGGATTTTGAGGCCTATGAGTTAGAGATACATTTTCTGTTTCTTTTCTATTTTGAGGGTTTTTAAAACCCTATAAAGTGCGGAGGCTTGAACTATATCTATGAAAGAAAAAACTAAGTGACACAGTTTATGCTCTTTCTCCACTTAGGTCTGTTTTAAAGAAGTTGAAATGCAGAAATTTGGATGCATCTGCCTCATGCTGCTATTTTACTTTGCATGAATGAGGGTTGATCAGGAGAGTATGGACATTTTTATATCAAACCTGGCATAATTCCATGTCGATAGGGCAGGTGCAAGCATACTGATGCACACAGTTCTTTAGCTTGCTGTTTTTTTTTAATCTACTAAGAAGCTTCTTATTCTTTTATTTTTACAAGAACATAACCATCAATTTCTTTTTAAAAATTTATTTATTTTTATAAAGGGAACTGATTTCATGTATTTCAAAAAGACTTATTTATTTATTTGATAGGAAGAGTGACTGAATGAATTAGTGAGTGAGAGAGAGAGAGAGAGATATCTTTTATCGCCAGGTTCACTCCCCAATTGTTTCCAACAGCCAGGGCTCAGCCAGGATGAAGCCAGGACTGAGGACCCCCATTCAGGTTTCACACAGGGCTGGCAGGGAGTCAGGTACTTGAGCCATCATCTGCAGCTTCCCAGGTGCATTAGTAGGGAGCTAGGTTGGAAGTGGAGCAGCCGTGACTGAAAGTGGCACTCTAATATGGTTTGTCTCCTTCTAATATGGATGTCTTAAGCAGTGGATAATCTACTGTGCCACAATGCCTGCCCCACAGTTCTTTGTCTGTATGGATTTCCATAGTAGCAACAAAATTTCCATATGGTTGAGTTTATGGAGAGGCATGATAGAACCAACTAGATATTCAATGACCTTTTAGTATATTTTGTTCCCTGTAGTTAACCTAAGTGCTTGGTTTCCTGCCACCATGTGGGAGATTTGAATGAAGTATAAGAATTGGTTTTAATAACTAGTTTTTTTTAAAGATTTATTTATTTACATATTTGAAAGGCTGTGTGAGGTGGGGAGTGGGGTGAGGGTGGGAGAGACAAGGAATCTCTATCCTCTGGTTCACTTCCTGAATGGCCACCATGGCTGGGTCAGGGCAAAGCCAGGAGCCTGGAACTCCATCCAGGTCTCTCACATGGGTGGCAGGGGTCCAAGTACTTGAGCCATCATCCACTACCTTCTCAGATGCATCAGCAGGGAGCTGGATCAGAAGCAGAGCAGCCAGGACTCAAACCCGCACTCTGATATGGGATGCTGGCGTTGCAAGTAGGGGCTTAGCCTGCTGCACCACAATGCTGGCCTCACAGCTATTATTTACCAAGAGATAGGAGGGAGGATGTTCACGTGAACCAAACCAAGCCTCCCTATGTAGAAATACTAAAGATGTCAAGTGAATGAATAAACATTTTTAAGAAGACTGTGCAGCCGGCACCACGGCTCAATAGGCTATCCTCCACCTTGCAGCGCCGGCACACCAGGTTCTAGTCCCGGTCAGGGCGCCGGATTCTGTTCCGGTTGCCCCTCTTCCAGGCCAGCTCTCTGCTGTGGCCAGGGAGTGCAGTGGAGGATGGCCCAAGTGCTTGGGCCCTGCACCCTATGGGAGACCAGGATAAGCCCCTGGCTCCTGCCATCGGATCAGCATGGTGCGCCGGCCGCAGTGCACCAGCCGTGGCGGCCATTGGAGGGTGAACGAATGGCAAAAGGAAGGCCTTTCTTTCTGTCTCTCTCTCTCACTGTCCACTCTGCCTGTCAAAAAAAAAAAAAGGAGGACTGTGCAAAGAATTGGGAGACTTGGATTCTAAACTTGCCTTTGCCCTGAGTAGGTTGTTTCATTTCCTTGGACTTTAGGTTTCCTTAGTTTTAAATTAGGCTGCATTAAATAATCTCCATGGCCCATTGCAACCCAAAATTCCATGCTATAATGACCAGGAGTGAAGAATCAGGACACCTTTGTGTTTTGTGTGCATGTGTGGTTGGAGGGGTAGGGATGAGGAAGGCTGGGATGTCATATCATGTCATATGTTGCTGTCGGTCCTTGCAGTGTGTGTTTTTGTGTGTGTTGCTTTGCATGCCTTTGAGATTCACATAAAACATCTCAGTTAATTGAGTGAAGCAGAAATGCTGTTACATTTGGCAGATTTCATTCTGTGACTGCTGAGAGAATGCTTCTTGCTGTGTGCTAAGGGAGGATCTGACCAGTGGAAACTGGAAAGTGAAAATCAGCAAGTTTTCACTAAGTTCTCTCTGTTCCTGACAGCAGCAATTACTTTTAACATTCTACACATAAATGTTTTGAATATTTTTCACTTAAAATTGATAGTCAACATGGATGATTTTTTAAGGAATATAGTTAAAATTTTGACTGTTTTATAATCTATGGAAAATTCTGATCAATTTTGCATAAATAACTCCCTAAATTACTTTGATCTCTGAGTGAAAACATTCTTACATAATGTAGTGATTCAAGATAGACCCTGAGTATTCTGCAGTAATATCAAAAAAGTGTTACTCCTTAATTTACTTTATTCTGTGGAACATTGAAAGTCTGTGATACTTTATGTTTTGCTGTTATTGGTAGCTTCTTTATTATGATACAGATATTTATGCATTTGTCTTTCAATTTAAATTAGAACTACTACCATGTAAAGTATTTTTACTGTACCACATTCAATACTTACACTTTGAACAATGAATTTTTAAAGATCCAGTCTAGATCAGGAAGGAATTTCTGAGACTTTTCTAGTAAGATACATTGGACAAGATGACTGATAATTTTATAATTGGTTACAAATACACAGCAAATATGGGCGTCTTGTGGATCCCAGCCTGAGGCTCCTATCCTTGTTCCAAGTCACATTATCATACACATCAGGTACCGTATCTTGGCCTTAGAATGATAATTATTTGTTTTATTAGAAATTTGGATTTCTGGATTTCCATTTCATGATAATTGCATAAAAGCCACACAATCAAGAGTTGCCTTAATTTGAAGTTAGGTGACACTTACTTACATAGATGAGAATGATGGCCTCTTTGTATTCCCTACTAAGTTTTTTTTTTTTTTTTTTTTTTTTTTTTTTTTTTTTTTTTTTTTTTGCTGCAGCCTTCTTACCACAATCCCTGGCAGTCTCATGATCTTAACAAATGTATTGGTATTTTGTCTTGCCTAATTCAGTTATTTTGTTTACTGATAAAATTTCAAGTTGTCTAAATTTTATTTTATTGTCTTTCTTATATCTTCAGTATGTTTAACCTTCCTAATTTTATGAGTTCACTAGCAAAATCTAGGTTTCTTTACTTTAAATTTTGGTTACAAAACATGTAGAAGAACGGCCAAGTTATATAAGCTGTTGAATGGTAGTTAATAGAAAAGCAACAACAGTAAAATCAGTGACTACAGAGCTATTCTCCTGTAAGCCACATGATACCTCTGTTTTTCAAAACCAAAATGACTTTTGCTAATATTTTGTGGGAAAACCTGATGCATTAACTTAGTAAATGATGTGTACTTAATACCCCAGAATAATCATCGAAATGGAACCAAGAAGCTGTGAATTATTAATCATATGCAGTGGTACGATATTGTATGCTCATCTAGATAGACACTGGGCTTAAAATGAAGTCAAATAGGAGCAGGAATTGTTGTGTAGTGGGTTAGCCACTGCCTGGAATTCCCATATCCCATATAACAGTGCTGGATTGAATCTCGGCTTCTCCAGGCTTATGATCCAGCTTCCTGCTAATGTGCCCCACAAGGCAGCCAGTGATGACCCAAGTGCTTGGTTTCCTGCCACCATGTGGGAGACTTGAATGGAGTTCTTGCTTCTGGGCTTTGTCCTGGCCCAACCCCAGCTGTTACATGCTTTGGTTAGTGAACAAACTTCCAGAAGATCTTCTTTTTTCTCTTTCTCTCTCTCTTTTTCTGTCACTCTGCCTTTCAAATAAATAGACATATTTTAAAAGTTGCAGTAAATTAGTATTTTTGTGAATAAAGCAATTTAAATTCCATTTTATGCATGTAAAAATCTTCCATGCATGAAAAAAATACAAAA
Organism: Oryctolagus cuniculus; assembly: GCF_964237555.1. Taxonomy (NCBI): domain Eukaryota; kingdom Metazoa; phylum Chordata; class Mammalia; order Lagomorpha; family Leporidae; genus Oryctolagus; species Oryctolagus cuniculus. The sequence continues at coordinate 44,052,361 of NC_091446.1, forward strand.
ACTCTGATTTTTTTTTCTTAAAAAATATTTTATTGCTTTATGGCATTGAAAATGGACATCTTAGTAAAGAGTCCAAAGAAATGTTCATTTTGTTAAATAGTACACGGATTTTCATGAACACTAGTTTAGGCTGAGGCCTAATAATAACTTCCCATTATTTTAAGCTCTAGAATATAAGAATTCATTACCACTCGTATTAGGTATGACACTAATTTCGTATTAAATGCTAAGTGCATTAGCAATTATGGTACAGTGCACTATTACTTTCCAACTCTCTGCAGCAAGTTTTTCTTTGTTAATTGTTAATTTTTTTCTTTTCCATGCAGAACTTATCATTTGAAATTGTATGACTTCAAAATAGCTCTACCATTAGAAGTTTTACTTATATTCATAAAAAATATTCATTTCTATGGCTGACTCTATCCATCAAACCCAGTAGTAATACCAAAGTTATATGAGTTTATCAAATAGCAGATGCTTGAGTCACATGTTCTTAATCTGTAGGAAGCTAATCTACCTGAGTTCTAGTTTTATAAAAACTATAAGCCAAAGGAAACCTTGAATCCTTGTCTAATTTATCAAAGTATAATTAAAGCTCTGTTGTCTGACTCATTCACCTTTACAGTCCAGAGATAATTCCTGTGATGTATTATTTTACATCGGAGCAGGATGATTGCTTTCCTAAAACATAGTCACATCACAAACAAATGTGTATGTGGGTTCATAATGTACCTAAAATGATAGTTGTTATCATTACAGCTATTTGATTTTACTTTTCTATCAGTAATTTTGAAAGAACAATTTGAAAATATTTATAAAACAGAGAGGCTAAAAAAATCTCATGTTAAATAGGCTGACCAGCTGTCTTGGTTTGCCTGGGACTGAGAAATAGTTAGGACTCTAAGTTTTAAAGCCTGAACAATTCCAAGCAATTTTAGTATCAAAACTAGGGCAATTGCAGGCAAATGGGTACAAATTGGTTTCCTTAAACCAGTATAAAATGATGCAGCAACGAAGACTGGGGAAAGGAACTTTTTAAAAAGTCTTGTTCCTGCTCTTTCAGAATTTTCCAAATTTCTTCTATTTTCCCAACACAAAAGTCAAGTGAGTTCTTGATAAGGACGCTCATATTTCTCTAGATCCAAATCTCAGAAGGCAGCAACCCTGGGAGGCCCTGCCAGGAGGCAACAAGAGGCAGGGGTTCATTTCTGCATTAAATGACCTGGATCAGAATCCAGGCTTTATCGTTCATTTTGTGGGAGATTCTGCACCTATTTTCTCAGATATAGTTAAAGTATAACATCATTATATTCCATCATGCTTTAAGAGTTCAAGGAATTTAGTTATTTTTATTGTGTCATGATTATGACCAGCATGTCTGACTTCTAATTAGCCTTCAAATCTGAACTCTCAGGTGTCTTTGTAACTTTTAGCAGTCTGCCACAAATAGTGGCTTCCAAGATCTTGAAATACTTAGCTACATTTTGTTTTTCTGTTTTCTCTGTTCAAGATAAACACATGAAAAGGCAGAAGAAAAATTCAAACTTAGGACTCTTGTATAAAATGTAGTGTCCATGGAACCCACAAGCGAATGAAAAATTAACACAGATCTTTTGAGGAGAATTATGTTTTTAGTGAAGGGAGACAAATTTCACATACTGTTTTTTTAAATAGCTCATATTGTAGTAAACCTACTTTACTGAATCTCATTAAATGACTCAGATTCCACCAAGGAAGGCATGCAGTATTTATTCTCAATCATGAAGACAGGGTACAAAATTGAAGAGCTACTATAGTTCACGGTTTGGTCTGGCTTCCAGTAGAACTTGGCTTTTTAAAAAAGTTACAGTAAAGGGAAACCGCTGAAAATGAGCTTGTGAGTTGACTTTAAAATTGTATTGTTCTGGGGATGGCTTCTGATCCAGCTCCCTGCTAATGCACCTGGGAAAGCAGTGGAAGATGGCCCAAGACCTTGGGCCCCTGTACCCACATGGGAGACCTGGATAGAGTTCCAGGCTCCTGGCTTCAGCCTGGCCCAGCTCTGGCCTTTGTGGCCATTTGGGGAATGAATCACTAGATGGATGATCTCTTCCCCTCTCTTTGACTCTTCTCCCTCTCTGTAACTAACTGCCTTTCAAAAAATAAATAAGTCATTTACAAACATTGCATTGTTCCAAGCGTTTGTATCTATCATCAAGGCCCCATCACACATAGACATTAATGGGGGAGATCAGGCCTTCCCATTCCATTCCACACCATTCGAGGTTTCTCTAGACACTTCCTAATATGCAAAACATACACTTGTGTCTGATCGCTGATCTTGTAATTTGGCCAATTAAGTTTACTGTGGGACAGATAATAAAGATAATTTGTCTGTTGAGTTGAAATTGTGGGTCATTGATTTTTCACATAAAATGTGTTTCTAGTATTTATCAAGTACAATGCAAAAGTCATTTAAGAAATTACTGGAATCATACAAAAGATTGAGATAGAAATGTAGTCCTTTAAGTTCTAAGCTACCAGTCAAAAAAAAAATTTTACTGAAAACCTTACTTAGTGTGTTTGACTTCCACCACACGGGCTTGTGGGTGATCTGGTTTCCTTGTTGAGGAGTCTTCCCTGCCCATGCAGGAGGTAGAGAGGGCATGGCACACTATGCCTCCCGGGAAGGAACCCACAACTTGCCTGCTGGCGGGTGGGAGCCGCAGGCACCCCCGGCCACCCCCACGCACTGTTAAAGGGTCCTGTAATTGCAAATCAGGTAAACAGCTCCCGTGTGTGGCCCAGGTCTATCTGGACAACTTGGAAAGCTATCCTAGCTACGTGACCTTCAAGCTGATTGCAGAAGCATAGCGGTGCCAGTATGGTTCTATCCTATAGAATTAGTGTTGCCTGATTAGTTAAGCCTCTTCTGTCTGCCCTTTAAAAGGTCTCCTTGGTCCTTAACGAAGCGGACATGTTCACCGAAATTTGTCTTGGTGCTTCTTGGCGAAGATGCCATTGCCCCACCATCCCGGCAGGGCACGGGCTTCGCAGGTCGAGCCCGCACCAGCTCCTAGGGATGTGGAGATCCAGATACCTGCTGAAATATGTTTTATTGAAATGCTATGTTTTGAGGGGCAAGAATGCTTGAGTGTCTAATTTCCATGGAATGTGTAGACTACCTTTCTACAAGTAAGGAAAAATCTCAGACATCAAGTAACCCCATTATGCCTCGAATGTACTCTAAAAACAAAATGCTGCTTACCAGGTGTCTAATGTTGAACCTTTCATATTGCTGAATTAACTATTTTTTTTGAAAGGCAGAGGGTCAGAGGGGTTGGGGAGGTATGAGAGAGAGAGAGAGAGAGAGAGAGAGAGAGAGACAGATTGGGGAGAGACATCTTCTATCTGCTGGTTCATTCCCAAATGCCTGCAACAGCCAGAGATGGGCTAGGCTGAAGCCAGGAGCCAGTAAACCTGGTCCAGGTTGCCCATGTGGATGACAGGGACCCAGGTATTTGAACCACTATGTGCTGCCTTTCCTACCTTAGCAGGAAGCTGGATCCTAGGGGAGGAGCCTGACTCCAACCTGGCACTCCGTGGTGTCTCCGTCTCCCAACTGGGGTCTGAAACCTGTGTTTCAAACACTCACCCTGATGTATTTTTTTTTTTTTTTTGACAGGCAGAGTGGACAGTGAGAGAGAGAGAAAGGTCTTCCTTTTGCCATTGGTTCACCCTCCAATGGCTGCCACGGCTGGCGCGCTGCGGCTGGTGCAACGTGCTGATCCGATGGCAGGAGCCAGGTACTTATCCTGGTCTCCCATGGGGTGCAGGGCCCAAGTACTTGGGCCATCCTCCACTGCACTCCCTGGCCACAGCAGAGGGCTGGCCTGGAAGAGGGGCAACCGGGACAGAATCCGGCGCCCCGACCGGGACTAGAACCCGGTGTGCCGGTGCCGCTAGGTGGAGGATTAGCCTATTGAGCCACGGCGCCGGCCCCTGATGTATTTTTAGACATAAATTCCTCTCCTCATGGAACCCAAAAATCAATCTATAGGAAAACGTCACATAGAACTATTTTCCCATGGAAGAATTTCCACAGGTTAAATGAGGTAAAAAGTTGACCTTCTGCATGGAAAGCAATTGTCAGTGTTACAAGGTCCAGTACTTTGGGTTTGGTTTACTTTTAATTACAACACAAAGCTCAGAACTGTTATTTACTGCTGTCAGTATTTGTACATTATTCTTGTTTTTTTTTATTACAAATAAATGTTTCGGGAATTATCCACATTTTATATTACATTCTGAATTAAATGCTCTTCCGAAAATATCTGTGTTGGAAGGCATACAAAGGATACGTCTTATGTCACCAGTACCGAGAATTAGATCAGAATCTATATGGAAGAATGTTTCCCATCGTATACGTATACCCTTTGTCATTTACACCTCTGATTACAAACAAGTACACTTTGAATCACAACACTTGCTACCTTGCCAGAGGCTGCTGCTGCCTTTTCTTTTACTTCAAGTACAAAAAGTGTGTATTCAGAAGCAAAAGTGTGCGAGGTGTTGTTTTGGTTTTGTGAGTGGTATTAGTGTCCCTGGCTAAATTTAGATTGCAGTAAAGAATTCTGTGATGCAACTCAGTTTTAATTTATTTCTATCTACATTGTTTTGGTGTTAAGGGATGATCAAAGAAAAGAGTGAGTATTGATGGTTATAATACTGTGTGCCCAAGAGTGATCATTAAAAGGTTGCTGGTGAAGGTTTAGGGAATGAGTAGGGATTCAGGTGTTAGGTAAATATGTTGGTGATTGAACACATGTATGCCTGTTAATGGGCGAGTGACCGATGGGCAGACAGCATGCTGGAAGCTGTCATTTTAGGGACCAGTGTGCGGGTAGGGATGCGGCCCCAGTGGGTAGAGGTGGGGCGCGGGGCGTTATGGTGTTCAGTGTCCTGCAGCCCGGGTCGCCTCCCCCTTCTCTGTAACGTCTTTTCCTCTTGAAAGTTCGTGTCAGGATTTCTTCCTTGTCATTCCAATGGGAAGATACATTGCTAACAGTTGGGGTTGGGGAGTAACATATTTAAAGGCATGATTCGATTTCAGGACGAACTTTCTGAAGATTCAGAATGATTTTTAACCCCTGCCCCTTCCCCAACCACATTCAGCAAAAGGCAGCAGCGAGGCCCAGCGGCGAACCCCTCCGCAGACCACCTGCTCAGGTGGGAGGCATAACAGAGCAGGGCAGGGGCCTTCCAGGACCCGCATCCTTTACGGCTTTGGCCGGAAAAAGAGTTCGTGGAGCTCAGCGTGGAAGGGGCAGGGTAAGGAGTGACTAGCAGGGGGCGGGCGGCATAGCCACACTTCGCGGGGAGGGGGTCAGGACCCGCACCCGCACGCCACTAGCCCGCCGCCAGCCCGAGGCACCCTCGCAGGCGCGCACTCGCTCGCCTCTACCAGGAGGCAAGTTTCTTCTCCGCCAGCCCGAGCCACCTGTGCGCCGCGCTCCCGCGGGAAAGGCGGCGTGGGAGCAGCGCGGGCGCAGTGTCGCCGCCGCGCGCCCGCCTAGCTCCGTGGGTGAGGCTGGCGGTCAGCGCGCCTCCGGGTCTCGGAGCCTTCGGCCGCCACCGCGCGCGCTGCCCTGCGAAGCCTTCGCCACGCTCCCAGCCCGACATCCGCGAGCCTGGTATGCTCTGCAGCCGGCTGCCGCCTCCTTGCTCCGCCCGGGGTCCTCCCTGGCCTCGCCCTCCCACCTCCCCACCCCCAAAGTAGTGCCCCCGCCTTGCTCCGCCCGCACACCCCGGAGCGCGCCCCACAGGTTTTCCTGGCCGTCCGCTCCCTCCCACACCGCGGGTTTCCTGGGGCGTCCGGCGCCAGCGACCCGCAGACCAGCCGCTGCCTCGGAGCTCCCGACTTAGGTCTCCGCCTCCCGCAACCCGCGCTGCGCCGCGGCTGGCGCCCACCGCGTTCCGGGTTTCCTGCCGAGTTGGACCTGCTGCCTGGCTCATCCCCGCACTCAGCCTCTTCCCGGAGCGCGGAGAAGTGGAATCTGCACACTGAAACTCTCGGTGGCTGGAGCCGGCGGACTGGGCATGCTCAGAAGCCAGGGCTGGCTTTGGTCTCAAGTAGGAAGCTTTTGCACTCGCGAGGCAGCGGCGACTTTGGGGAAAGTTGATCCGAGAGGGGAAGCGGCCCCGAGACGCGAAGCAGCAGCAGGAAGGAGCCCGCGGCAGCCCGGAGGAGCATGGGCACCCTGCGCGACCTGCAGTACGCGCTCCAGGAGAAGATCGAGGAGCTGAGGCAGCGGGATGCCCTCATCGACGAGCTGGAGCTGGAGTTGGACCAGAAAGACGAACTGATCCAGAAGCTGCAGAACGAGCTGGACAAGTACCGCTCGGTGATCCGGCCGGCCACCCAGCAGGCGCAGAAGCAGAGCGCGAGCACCGTGCAGGGCGAGCCGCGCACCAAGCGCCAGGCGATCTCCGCCGAGCCCACCGCCTTCGACATCCAGGATCTCAGCCATGTGACCCTGCCCTTCTACCCCAAGAGCCCACAGTAAGCAGGGGTTGCGCGCCGGGTCGGTGTGGCGCCCTGGCGCTGGGGAGCTGCGGTTCTCTGTGTTGTCTGTCGGCCCCCGCCCCTCCCGCTTGCCTTGTCTGTCCTCATCCTCAGAAATGTTTCATTTTCACCGGCACTTCTTGTCGGGCTGTGCACGTTTCTCAGAGCCAGACTCGCTGCAGCTACGTTGCCTTCGTGTCTTTGTCAGATGTCAAGGTATTTTTTTTTAAAAAAATGCATATACATTCACGTATACCACCTGCCTTAGGCAGAGTTTGCGCCCCAGGTGTGTGCGACCCGTGCGTGTGAGTGATATGTAAAAGGAGGAATAGAAAAAAGGACGAAAAACAGAAAACACCTTGTCTCCCCAAAGCCCAGGCAAACCTGCCAGCAGGAAAACAGTAAGTGCAGGCTAATCACACGTGAAATGAAATGCGTCTGCTCTCACCCTTACTTTCCATGCCTGTGTGGCGCTCCTGGGTTTCTCTACGTGCCAGCGCTTCACGCCAGTACCCTTCAAACCTGACATTCTGTCATCAAAGTGTAAAAGATCAGTCTGTATGCATACAAAAGGGAAGAATTCTTGATTTCTTGAATCGGATGACATTTCCAATCCATCCGTGAAAGCCTAGTCTGTTGATTTTTTTAAACATATTTTTTCCCCATAACATCCAGTGGAGAACGGTGCTTGTTTTCCTTTAAGGGGTTTGCATAATGTCACCAGTGGGGCAGCTCCATCTCCCAAGGGGGTTGCATGTTTCCAGGGTCAAAACTAGAAGCATACCTTTACCTTTATTTACAATGTGGACACATTGTTTGCTTGACTTCTGGCTGCTTCTGCAACCACTCTCATATTGTTCTAGCATTTTAAAGAACTGTGTTGTTCTGATGTCAGTGGGCTTCATAACTTGGGTGGAAAAATTGAATGAAACTTGTTATACAATCCTCAACTCAGAGTCCATGTGGAGAGCAAGGCAGGGGGAACACGAGGTGAACGTAGTATCAGAGTGAGCACCCACATGAGTGGTTTTTTGAATTAATAGATGATGGCATAATTGAAAGAAAACCGAAGACTTTACTACTCCATTTCTAACTGTATCACATTGGCTGGATGACACATGTTACATAATGAGTCACAGTCTCTTGAAGCCCTCCATAAACACAAGAAGTTAATGCAAGGAGAAAGAGTCAGCACAGGATTTTTATGCCCATTTCTCTACTGGATGGTTCAGTCATGAGTATGTACTAATTACAGTTTTGAAAACTTAGGGCTGTACCTAGGTGCGTACACACGTGTTGGTTCCCGTGGGACATGTGCTGTTTCTCATGCAAGTTTAACTAAAGGTGGACGTTTGAAGTCTGCCAAGGGGCTGGAAATAGACAATACAGGTAGACATTCTTGAGATCCTGTCTTTACTGAGTTGCCTTGATAATTTAGCAGGCATAGATTTCCCTTAGAAACCTAAAGTCTCCGAATCCACCTCAACTTTGTCTAGTAAATTAATTTGCAGTCCTGGCGTGCTTGCCTGTTTGAGCTAACGAGGTACATGGCCATCTCTCTCGGGCCAAGCTTTGCATAATGAAAAAATAACTGAAAGATGAACTCTCTGCGTCTTTAAGTATCCTGTAGGACCTCATTTTAGTATCTTCAGGACTTTGGAGTGACACAGAGCAAACTAGACTTTGATAAACATACTATTTTAATAGGTTTTATAATGAAGCATGATCAAGCCAGCTGAGAACTCCAGTTAAACATTCTGTTAGAGAAGATCTAAAGGAATCTAAGCAGTAGGGAATGAACTGTAGAATGTGGTGAGTTTTAGAAGCCTCTTGGTGCTTGGCATGTAGGATAACTAGATTTGAAAAAAACAGGCCATGGTAGAAAATGAAATTAGTGTGGCAAATCATTCACAACATCCCGTTATAATCAACATGTTATCTTTTGAACAATGGGGCGTGTTCTGATATTTGTTTGACAACTTGCATTTTAAAGAACTCTGCTATTAAGGTATTCCCATGATCATTTTGGTGATTCTGAAGGATTATATTGAAGAAAATTATAGAATGTCTTCCAAGCTTAAATAATTTTGGAAAAACATCTGTTCTTTTTTCACACTTACATAAAGAAAACTAGAATAAAACTGGCTTGAGTGGTAGCTGTGTACCTTACTTAGGGAAAAAGAAATACATTGTATGCAAAATGATTTTATCTCAAGTCCTGTGAATGGCTGTACAAACCTTGCAAGTCCAAGACGACTTCTTTTCATTTCATTTTATCTCACTGTGAATAATTTGTTTACTCAGACATATTGGCAATAAGTGTTTGTCTTTATATTTCATCTTTTTGCTACTTAAATTTAGTCATTTTCTTGAGCTTACACATGGATTATTATGAGTTCAATTAAAATTGAAACCATCCAAGTAAAGTCTATTAAAGTTCATGTGCACGATTCAAGATCATGTTCACGGTTGTTTTCAGTTCTTTTTCCATTATATGTAGGTAACTGCCCAGTAATTGTTCTGTTCAGTTATCATAATGTATTGCAGATGTGTTTGTCTAGTTTTTGTTTATTGTTGACTTCCGGGGGCTGTAATTCTTTGAAAATTCTGTTTTCTTTGTTATTTTTGATCACTTGAAAATAGTGGAAAATAGAGGAACTTAATAATGTTAGTCATAACACTTTTGATTTGGAATTTTCCCCTTGATGTGGAGATTGAAGAGAAGCCTCTGTCAGATTCCAGCACAGAGCCAGGGTGCTCCTGCTGCACCTACACGGTAGTGGTGGTTGCAAGTGCTGGGAGAATTTTGTTGGTCTCTTTCACAGCCTCTGTGTACAGAGGTAGTCCGCAAGCTCTTTTTATGTTATGAATGACAGTCAGAGAGCTGTTGTAGTAAAATGGAATCTATATTTCACTGCTACCCTATAGATACTCTGGAATGTAAAACTACCAGATTGAATGTTTTAAAATAAATTGAGCAAATCAACCCATACAAAGAAAAAAGAAAAAAACCCCAAGCACCCATTATATGGGATCAGATAGCCTATTGGTTATATAGAGTGGTTCTTACAGACTTTTAGAAGTAATTTTATTTCTTGACATTTCCTTGCTGAAAATAAGACTACAGTAATTTAGAAGATCCAGTCTCTGATACTTTACCTATTGCAAATATTCCCAAACCTTTTCCATTTTGCTGTCACAGTGCTCCTTGTTATTTGGTTGGAATAAAAGACTTGAATTCCTATCAACAGTTGTTACTGTTCATGTTTTTGTCAAGCTGTTGCTTTTCACCCCAGAGGCAGCTGAATTTCAGAGAATGATGACAATTTTTTGTTTGTTTCACTTTTTGATTGTGAAGTGCAATGGAAGAGCTTGGGATGAAAAGAAAAATATGCTTTTCTTTTTAAGGAGTATTACTTTTGAAAACATCTTCTAAACATTGAGAGTAATATGTCTCAAATTAGAAAGATTTCCTGAAGACTCTGTTGAATTCTGTTGGAAGATGAAAGAATTCTAAAATTCTGCTATATCTTAGATGATATATTAAAACAGGATTCTTTAAAGGTAGGAATTAAATTCCAAATGTGCCCTTTAACTCAATTCAGTACTTCTGTGGGCTGGTCTCCAGGTGCAAAACAGCATAAAGTAGAGGGGAGAGAGATACATAGGTCCTTCCATCGAGGGGTTATCAAGGGGTTAACAAGATCACACAAGTAAATATTCTGGAAATTAGAGTAAGGTGAGTCAGAGAGGTGATAACTAAGGTAGTTGACATTTAATGTTAGCCTATCAGAAATTCTTGTGGAAGTGAAGGTTTTTTGAAGTATTTGAAGGATGACCATGATACAGGTGATTGATCACGAGGTGACACTGGGTGGGGTGGGAAGGGCGGGGGATACTGTCTGTGCCATTTGCAAAGCAACAGAAAAGGAAAGCATCATGTCTGGATGATGGCAGCAACTCGTGGCTGTTCTAGAGTATCCAAGGAGGGATGGAGAGGCGAGTTTAGGCCAGTGAGAATGAGGCTCTCGATCTCTGTGAGTTTATAAAGTATGTGAGAGGGCATCTCCACTTGACTTGGGAATAATTAAGAATCGTGTGTGTGTGTGCACGTGCATGCAAGCGAGTGTGCGTTTCACAAGTACTGATTATTACCCACTAGTAAAACTCTGAGTTTTAGAGTACTGGTCCAGGCCTCTATCCCCGGGCAGCCCAGTCCCAGTGATAATTATAATTATACTAAGTAGGTAAGAACATTTAATTTAAGCAGGCAGCAGATGACTAAAACCCTTAAAGAAACCAAGTTTCCTTTTCCACTGACTTTCACGTGTTCCCATTGAAAATAATCTTATGCCACAGACCAGCACTGCACATTCCACACATACACACGCAAACTGGACATAGATGAAAATGGAACCTGAAGTTGGCTTTTGAAATTCATCTTCCCTGTTTGCATGGAGGAGTTAAATTCTGACCTCACATGAGCCTGACAGTTTCCAGTTTTAAGTTTGATCGTTAATTTGACATTACAGTCTATGCAGCAAAATGAAAGTTGGCGAAGTCTTTATAAAAATGTATGAGACCAGGTTGCTTAAACTCTATTAGAGTGTTTTGAAGCACAGTCAAGTTGTGTGCCCCTAAAATAGGGCTTATAATGAAAATACTGACAAGCCCTTAAATATAGTAGCTCTGGAGACTGCCTGAGAATATAAATGACCGGCTTTCTTGCTCTACTGGGCCGGACTTCTAACCTTCCACCACTTGTTATTTCAGCACAGAGTTGGGTTTGGATTCCTAATGGAAAAGGGTAGAGGAAGACAAGACGATGTTTCTTTCTATTGTTGCTGTTTGTAGGTTAGAAGGCATATGGACACATTCTTTTTTCTAGTCTGCCTAGCAATGGAGGGTCTCCATGGTATCCTAGCAACCATATTCGAACACTAGACTGCTGCTCTTTCTGCCATCTCCACCATAGGTGCTGCTGCCCATCTCGAGAAACTGGGCCTGTGGCTCACAGTGCAGACCCTCTGCTTGCCGAGAATCCAAGGCAAAGTCACAGATACGCACACGCTGGAAACAGCATTTACCAGTATGCTCAACAGCTCATTATACAATCACATCTGTGGCATTTTGAATCCTAATCGGAATTGTGGAACTGGTGCTGTTTGCCACCCCTTCGCTGTCAGTCCCTCTCTGCTTCCTCACATCCAGCCTTCTGACACCAGTTCTACTTCCCTCTCACCATCTTCTGCCACGACTGTGTTCCTCAACATCTCCTTCACATTTCCTGAGGAGTTAAAAGTGTGCAGCCTGTTTGAATCCTCTAAGTATAATTTTGCTTGTAAGAGCAGAGGAATGTTCTCCTCCAAAACTGTCATGTAAATATAAACAAGAGCACAAAAACTGCAGCTACACAAAACAGATGTTTAACACAAGGTGGGACTAATAGTATGTTCTCCAAAGTGTCTTGTTTCTGAATGGGTTTTGTAATTACAGTTATTAATGAAAAAAAAATAGCAAGAGAGTAGAATGCAAAGAGATGTGTATGGGGGTGGGGAGACAGGCAAGGACCAGACAGGACGAGTTGTTAGAGCTATGCCATATTGGCAAGGAAGTTGGAAAGGGGAGATGGTGAGCTTTGTGGGCGAGTAAATAGGCAGTAAGACTGGAACAGAATTTGCAGATAAAATGGTACTTTGTGCACGAAGAGGAAGTAGTGTGAAGCCTTGCCTCCTTACAAAGCCCTGATGAGATAATGGCAGAAAATCATGAAGATATTTTCCCTTACACCAGTGCTTGCTTTGGATTCTTTGTATTTTCCCTTTGAATCTGCTGTCATTGAGGGCTTGGTGGGCTTTGTGCATCAGCATTGCAGAGGAAAGGGAGGAGAGCAGTAAGTCAGTGTGCATCACCGTTTCTGGATTAGGGGGTCCAGAATGGCACTGGCCATCATCGTCGTCATGGCAAACATTTATGGAGCACTTAACTGTGCTCCAGGTATGCTATTGCACCTAATGTGGATCCCATTTCACAGGAATAGAATACTGAGGCTCAGAGGAGTTAAGTAGCTTGCCCAGGATCACCCACATTTAGTAAAAGTCTAAGCCTGAATTTGAAATTCAGAGACTTTTCCCTTAGCCACTAGGAGGATTTGGCACTTACAGGCAAATATAGGCTATTCTCACGGGAATATCTGTTCACTAATAATTAAATAGGAAGCAGAAGTACATTGGGAAAAGTGGAAGAAATAAGACAGTGGTTCCTAAACTTTGCTGCATGTTAGGATCATCTGGGGAACTTTTATGAAAATCCCATGCCTCAGTTTTACCCCAACCCAATTAAAGTTAGAATGTCTAGGGGTAGAAGATAAGTACCAATATTTTTTTAAAGATATCTCAAGTAATTTCAATGTACAACAAAATTTGGAAACCACTCTTACAGGAAGACAACTGGGTGTATGTATTAGAATACATTTTTCTTCTAAAGAGTTCATTCTTTAGAGGTTTGCAGAAGTAGTAATGCATTTTTTTTGCCCAAATTATAGCTGTTCACTATGTAGTTAATGTCTCAGAGTTTATTCTCCCAAATAAGTAGTCGCTATGCTACCTACCCCATTGGTTCTCATCATCCCTAGCTGCATGTTAGAATCATCTAGAGGACTTCAAAACTATCTTTACTGGAATCCTCTCTCTGGACAGTCTGATTTAGTTGCTCTGAGGTGGACCTGGTGTATGGATATATTATTTTAGCTCCTGATGTGATTCTAATATGTGGGCAGGAGTGAGCACCTTTGCCATAGCCTATTCAACTTTGTCTGTTACAAGTTACTTGAATTCCTGTTCTTTGGGGAAATTGCTTCTTTGGTGCTTTCGGACCAACCCTAACTCCCTGCTGGCAGTGGAACCAGGCAACTCCAGCTCTCCAGTCCCTGCAGCATCTAGACCTGTCAGTTTCACTGTGTTATCTGTGGCTGCCTGCTATGGGACATGCCACAGAAGTGGCAGCAGCTGTCTTTAGTGAGTGGGCACGTTTCCCCTTTCCTGCCAGCCGTGAGTGCTGGCCACTGTTCAAATGACCCACATTGGGATCAACCACCCTCCCAAGTTTGTTTTGCAGTCTTACTGAGGGCAGCTGCCTCAATAGCCAGTAAGACCGTTTGGATTCCAGCTGCTGCTATGCAGTATTAAGTCGATGAAGGTAAAACAATGATCCACACGCACCTCCTGGAAGAACAGTACAGGGCTTGTAGTGCCTCTGCTTCTGGTATGTTATGTCTCTGCAGCCAGCTACAGCTTTTTTTTCCCCTACAGATATTTTATCCTTTTAAGGCAAACAGCCTGAGCTCAGGCTGAGGAGTACTTTCGAAGGAGGCTTCAGAGAAAGCAGAGCGAGCACATCAACCTCTCAGCCCACATGCCATACGGTGGCCATGAGTTAACAAATCTGGACATTGCTGCCTGTCTGGTGAGAGGTTTGAGAAGACACTTGCAAGCAGAGATCTTGGAGCATCCCTCAGAAGAGCTCCTGGTGGGGAGGAGAGGAGGATTCTTAAGCCTTGTGGCCAGACCTCACTGTCACCCCTTTGTTGCCAGCTCTTTGTATGTCAAGGTGTTCTAACTCCTCAAGGTGTTCCTCATGTCCACTGATAGGAGTTGCTTACACTTGTAATTTAATCATGGTCTTCTCAGGTGAGAATTAGTCAATAGAGCACTTAATATTAGCAGTAAAAACAGCCAATATAATTTTCAATACTTTTTGGTAAAATTAATCTTGAATCAGAGCCAGTGAGGAGTTTGCTTGTCAGAGCTTCTTCCTTCTAAAATATGAAAATGTATTCCCCTGATAGATAGCATGTTACTGTAGAGGACATGTAATAAGGCTACCCAGAAGATTAGGAACATTAATTACGAAGGGAAGTTAATCATAAGGAAAGTAAACACTTTCATTATGAACTGTGCATTTGTTATTGGATCTAAATGGGAGAGATGTGAAGAATTAACAATAAAGAAACATGACCAAAAGCATGTGTTCACTTAACTACAGCTTTGTGGTTGAAAGCAGAACAATGGACAAAGGTTGGTATAGGACACTGGAAAAATATCAACCTTTGGAGTTGCTTTTTATTCTAAGATATGAAAGTGTGGGAGCAAGTATAAAACTGTTAAAATTTAGTGCCAACATGTGCTGCTTTCACCTGAGTCAAAAAGAAAACAATGTTGATTATCCTTTCATGTCTAAAGATCGTAATACAAATTAAACTTAATCAGGATTACCTTAAGACAGATGTAACTTCTGTTTAGAGCTGGAGTAACTTATGCCTAGACAAAGCATAAATAAATAGCTTAAGTTAAGTTTCTAGGGTTGTAATAAATGTTCTTGATCTTCGAATGTTCGGTTTCACTTTCTCACTTCTAGAAAATCCCTGCTCTTAGAAGTAGCATGGTACTTCTCTGAACATGCAAACATTCTGAAGTAGCCAGTCATTAATTGCATTGAATGTTAGTGATGAGAAATACACCCTAGTTAACCAAAAATACTTTTGTTATATTCTGGAGCAATTATGTTAGAGGGTAATAATATCAAACTTTCACCAGATCTGAGCAAACGACGAATGAAATCATGTGAGGGGAAACATTGTCTTTTCTGGACACACTGTGCATCCCCTTAGTGGTTCAGCTTTATCAATAAATTATGTTTGTGACAGGACTTCTAGGTCTGGAATGAGAGGAATGAAAAAAGGATTGTCATGACAAGAAGAAAAATGGGAATCCCAAGTCTGATCCCTCTGTTACAGATGTACTCAGGGTGCATGGGTTGTCCTCCAGTGCATCTGCAGGTGGCTGGCAAACACACTGACAGGGAGCACAGCTCTACACTGGCATCTCCAGAAGACACAGTTGACCTCCATCGTTGCTGACTGAGTAGCACATTTTGTGTTATGGCAAACCAGAGGAAATGGCCATAGATTAGCTTTGTGCAATTTGACCACGCATTGCTATAGCCTTTACAGTGGAATATTAACTGTCTGAAAGTGACTGGTACCATTTTGCTAAGCCTGTGATGGTAACTGATTATGTCAGTTGGGGGAGAAAAATAGTAGGCAGCAGAATAAACCCTAGAATGTATGTTACATGTACTATTGGAGAATGAGACTTTGGGTGAATCAGGGTCTTCATTCCTTAAAAGAACTGTTTCAGCTCTGAATTGGTAGAGGAAAATCTTTATCTTCCCCCAATAGTGTATGAGTGCATGAGACAGTGCAAAATGAAAGAACTGCTCAACATTTCTAGTCATTCACTTAATACTTAGCTTAAAAAAATGTAATGTTGAACTCAGTCATGCATTTGTTTGTTATGTATCGTGTTATAAATCTGAAAAGCTTTAAAAATATTGTGAAAGAAACTTTTTTTTATAGTTGTAGCCTTGATAAGGAAATAATCATTCTACTTTTCTTCAAATTTTCAGTTCATTTTTTGTTCTTTGTAAAAGGAAAATATGACATGAAAAATTATAATTTGTCTTATTCTGCCTTCCAGATATTTTAGCATCACTTAGTATGGAGACCTGTATTCTGTTTTTGGGAAGCAGAAACAAACAGGAAGCAAATGAGTCCATGTTTGTATAGCACTGAATGGCATAAAACTAAATGGAACCTCTTTGAAGTCATACTCTAGAGGGATGGCAAATAAAAAACAAGCTCATTATTAACTTCTTGTAAACTTTTTATATTTGGAGAAACTTCAAAAAGTTCATGGAAAACGGAATTAAAAGATGTATTTAGAGGAGAGTGTTTGATAGATTCTCGTTAATGCACAGTGTTGGCTCCAGTAGTTGGGTCCCTTTCAACTACCCAGAGGACCCTGCATTGAGTTCCTCACGTCCAGCTTCAACCTGACCCAGCCTCAGCTGTCGTGGGTGTTTCGGGATTGAATCAGCAGATGGGAACACTGCTTATCTTTCTAAAGAAACGTAGTTTATTCTTATGAAAAGGTTTTTGAAATCTAATGAACATTTTCCATGAACGTTTGGAAGACCCCTACTATATATTGATTTCAATATATATTTTGCACCAAAATAGTTATTTTTAATTCCATGTCCCAGATATTTCATGAATTTATATACCCTCATATTTTATGAATTCATGCATCCTTTCTCTTTTCATTGCTTTGCTTAAGGTGTTAACATGCTTATTTCCTTCTCTGTCACCTTTGATGAGAAAACACTAGCCTAAAGAAACTGTTTTCTTTTTGATAAGCAACTGCTAAGTCTATGTCCTTAAAAATAACAGCAGTTAATGAGAAAACATCCAGAAATGGATATTTTAGGCACCTAAAGCATTATGCATGTGTATGTGGCTATTGATTGGAATGTTGATAAAAATTATAAGAAATTATTTTAGAAGATCCTGATATTTGAAAAGTACCCTCTTATTTCCATCAGAAGTTATATCTCATCAATAACATAACCATAATCATTTTAAGCAACCCAACGATAACTCTTCTATGCCTACAGAAATGAAGATATCGAAAGAACCAATATGAACTATTTGGCAAAGCTACCATTGTTAGGTATGCAGAGAGGCAGATAAAGTTGAAGAAGCACATTGTTTGAACCTTCTTTCTAGCCTAATATTTAAGAATCCTTCAAAAATCTTGAGCAAAATGGAATGAAAAGATTGGTTTATTATGTGGTGCAAAAAGTTTTGGAATCATGTATACAAGCATAAAATCAAAGCACTGCTCATTGCAGAGGCTGCTTCTCTGCTCAGCTGAGCCCCTCTCATCTGTGGCTTGTGTTTTGGTGCCACCACTGAAGTCCTATGCCATGTAAGTCATCTATCATAAAGGAGCAGTGCTCCATCTTCTGGATTCCTAAGGGTTATTGTCAGAGTGATGGATGGAAAATGAGTCAACTATACATTTATTTGTCTTGGTGAGAGTGGGATTCTCTGCAGGATGGACTTAGAGGTTATTAAATAATAGCGAGGTGAACTCTTGCTAGTGAGTTTTTAAATCATCTTTGACAGTGTTTCCCTCCTTCTTGACTTCCCTTAACAGATTTCAGTACCTCTTTGTGTAGTTGAGTCTGTTGGTTTATCATCAGGAAGTGGGAGAATATAATATCTAAACCTTCTCGATCAAACTAAGCTCAAATTGTTCATTTTTTTTCTTTTTCTGGACATGAAAAAAACAATTCTTCACAAAACTCCATTATAAAATGAGGGCTACAGTTGTTACTGTTGTTATTGGTCAATCATTGGTGCTGTTCTAATGATAATTACTGAAAATATTTGTCTTGTAACATGTCATATATACTATCATTTAATTCTCACATTAATCTGATAATATAGGCACTGTTATCCAATTATTTTAGATGGAGAAAATGAGAAATTAAATATCTTAAACAAGATAAAATAGTGGGCTGACGTGTTCTAATGGAGATTGGTGTGGCCCCAGAGCACAGGCTCGTTCTGTACGAGGGTGCTCCACAATGTTCATGCAAAAATTGAATTAAAAGTGAGAGTTAAATTTGGAATGTATGTGCTATGAAAAAAACTGCATGAATTTCAGAAATCTTTCTGCACCGAAATAAGCTCATTCTTTACTTTCATTTTTCCATAAACTTAATGAAATGCCCTCCTATATGCAGTGCTGTTTAGGTATTTGTTCCTACAATTAACTTTTTAAGCAGAAGTCCTATTTTGTATTGCTGGGTACAGTTTTATTCCTTTGTGTGGTTCTGTGGTGATTTTTTATATGCCATCTTCTCTCATACCCATCATGGCCATGGGTGCATTCTGTTTTGGAGACCAGCACACCCTAGTATCATGATGGTTTCTCCTTAAACTAATAATGTATTTCTGGTATATTAAAATCACTATCAAATACAGCTACTCAAGCCTATAGAATACTTTGCTGTTTTATATGTAGAAATTTCCCCAATTTGTACTTGTGTATTTTGATTTGTATTTTTTATTTAAGAAATGTTGAGTGTCCTTTGTTTGTCCTCAGTGAATCCATTTCCCATTCTGCAGAAATACTCCCTCATACCAGTGGTTCATTTTCTTATTCTTACTCCCCCAATATTAGCATCCTTAACTGAGTGTTATTAGAACATTTATCAAAACCCACATCATTCCTTATTCTAGTATTTAATAAGGCCTTCTATGAATTGGTTTTCAGTTGTTATCTAATTTTTTTTGGTCAAAACATTTACTAAACCTAAGGCGCTACTGTAGGGTAGTGCTGTACTAGGTATATATTCTTACCCACAAGTTGGTGGTGACTGGAGAGTAGGTGCTCAAAAGACATTGCCTTTTGGGGCTCTTCCCATATGGATTGTGCCTAGCGCATCTGGGCTGGAGTCCTGTTCCCAGGCCTCAGTGTTTGTGTAGTTCTGTGTACTTTTCCTTCATGCTCACCAGAGATTGAATTTCTTTTTTTTTAAAACTTTTATTTAGTAAAGTTAAATTTCCAAAGTACAGTTTATGGATTACAATGCCTCCCCCCCCCCATAACTTTCCTCCCACTCGCACCCCTCCCATCTCCCGCTCCCTCTCCCATTCCATTCACATCAAGATTCATTTTCAATTATCTTTATATACAGAAGATTGATTTAGTATATATTAAGTAAAGATTTCATTAGTTTGCACCCACACAGAACATAAAGTGTAAAATACTGTTTGAGTTCTAGTTATAGCATTAATTCACATTGGACAACACATTAAGGACAGAGATCCCACATGAGGAGTAAGTACAAGTGACTCCTGTTGTTGACTTAACAATTTGACACTCTTGGTTATGGCGTCAGTAATCTCCCTAGACTCTAGTCATGAGTTGCCAAGGCTATGTAAGCCTTTTGAGTTCCCTGACTTTGATCTTATTCAGACAAGGCCATGGTCAAAGTGGAAGTTCTCTCCTCCCTTCAGAGAAAGGTACCTCCTCCTTTGATGACCCGTTCTTTCCACTGGGATCTCACTCGCAGAGATCTTTCATTTAGGTCCTTTTTTTTTTTTTTCCCCCAGAGTGTCTTGGGTTTCCATGCCTAAAATACTCTCATGGGCTTTTCAACCAGATCCAAATGCCTTAAGGGCTGATTCTGAGGCCAGAGTGCTGTTTAGGACATCTGCCATTCTATGAGTCTGCTGTGTATCCTGCTTCCCATGCTGGGTCGTTCTCTCCCTTTTTTATTCTATCAGTTAGTATTAGCAGACACTAGTCTTGTTTTCTGTACTATAGTCATTATGTGGTTAATATCTACTTCCCCAGGAGATAGTAGATTTAAGGGAAAGAAGGCCAGTGTCTCTGTTGCTCATGTTATATTCCTGGAGCCCAGAACAGGACTGGCACACAGCAGATGCTCAAGGATTCTTTTTCAAATGAAGGACAAGATGAAGCCTCTTCATGTTGCTGGCCCTCAGATACTTCATCCTTTAAATTTAAGATTTTGAAAATTGGCAGCTTATGTCACTGGGCTCAGCAGAGCTTCAAGGCATGTTTAGTTTGGCCAGAAAAGGATTGTCCCAGTGTTTGAGTTTGGATGCTTTGCCAAGCCCTTGTAGACTGCCTGGGCTCCACAGGTTCCTCACAGTGGCTGCTGTTCTGTGCTGTCTTCATCTAGCCCATGCCCATTGTTTGTATGCTCTTTGTGGCCTCTGAAGGAATTTCAGCTTTTTAAAATGTCATTATTATTTTTTTGATGAGAAGCAGAGACAGGTGCGTACACACACACACACACACACACACAGCAAGTGCTCCCATTCACTGGCTCAGTGACTCCCCAGATGCTGGAAAGGGACAAAGCCAAGATCAGAAACTCTATCCAGGTCTCCTACATAGGTGGCAGAAACCTAATCACTTGAGCTATCACCACTGCCTCCAAGGGTATGTATTAGCAGGAAGCTGGAATCAGGAGCTGGAGCTAGGTATCAAACTCAGACACAAGTCTTAACTGGCATCTGAACAGCTAAGCTAAGTGCCTGCCCCTAAATTATTGTTTATTTAGTATTTCAGTTTTTTCCCCCTCTGGGTTTGCAAAACATTGAAAAGTCCTTTCTAATTTGAATAATCTGTGATTATTTAATATCTTTGTATGGAAGCACACTTGTCCTCCAACTCTAATAAATGTCTGGTCTCAAGCTCTTCAACATAAAACCTTATAAATTGGTTAACCTTGAAAAGTAAGTGGATTGATTGCCAAGAAATACTAGCATGGAGTTAATGGAAATAGTTACAGGGGAATCTTTTCTATTTATTAATTTCAGTTGCACACAAAGCCAGAACTCTCATTCACAAAATCCTTTCAAACTTAGAATAATAGCTTGCTAATTTTGACTATTCAAAAAATTCTCATCAATCGTAATATTATGAGATGGTAGAAACCATCAAACTCATGATGAAATACTTTTAAATTATGTGTGTAACTCAATACTAACCAGAATAAAACTGGGAAAAAATTAAAGGTTGATATTATTTGCATATTGTCTCTTAGCTATCTAGCATAGAATCTGAGAATACCAATTCCATTAAAAATATCATTTAAAATTTATGCAGTCACTTCTGTGAATGTCTGAGGTTATTTTTTCTGGAAGGCTTATTTGTTGAATAAGAGTGAAGTTTGGTAACAGCTTGTGTTCATTGACTAGAAGAATCAGTATGTCTGTGATTTGATTCATGCCTCCCAATGTCTGTGCGAATAGAGGAGAACAGCACATCTCCATTTTATGATGAGAAAATTAAGGGTCAAAGAGGTGATGTCATATAACCCAAATCCAGTAGTTCTTAAGTAACAACAGTATATTGTCAGAAGGTTATGGGATTCAGTTCAACTCCTTTCTACCCTATGTACAGCATTAATGATTCATGTCATTGCTTAAAGAATCCAGTGAGTTCTGTGGTTCACAGTGTATTTAAGGAAATTAAAAGGAAGTAGTCTTGGGGCCGGCGCCGTGGCACAGTAGATCAATCCTCCGTCTGCCGTGCCGGCATCCTGTTTGGGTGCCGGTTCTAGTCCTGGCTGCTCCTCTTCCAATACAGCTCTCTGCTGTGGCCCGGGAAAGCAGTAGCAGATGGGCCAAGTGCTCCGGCCCCTGCACCCACATGGGAGACTGGGAAGAAGCACCTGGCTCCTGGCTTCAGATCAGCGCAGTGCGCTGGCCATTGCTGCTATTTGGAGAGTGAACCAACGGACGGAGGACCTTTCTCTCTGTCTCTCCCTCTTACTGTCTGTAACTCTATTTCTCTAATAAATAAAATATTTTTTAAAAAGGAAGTAGTTTCAGAACACAATATTTAAAGCAAATACAGGCATTGTTTATAATTCATTTATTTCATCTCTAACCAGGTACCTGATATTGAATATTTCTAAGTATCCATTTCCTATTATATTGTCTGTGGTATATTGCAGCATACACCACAGTTAGAGGTAATGTTTTAAGTTCCTCATAACCCAAAACATAGTATGGGCTCAATAATTTATTGTTGAGGTTACCATTACTATCACTGTGTTAACTGATTTTTGTTACTCCAGTGTTCATTATTAAAGTGATACCTCAAAACCAAACTGAGGAGCATGAGATGGAAAGACAGGTTTAGTAATGACAAGATCCTGGAGCAGAACCTACTGCAATCCAGCCTGGCTTTGCTGGATATGACTCAGAGAAAGACTGATAGAAAGTATCCTATATGACTTCTGTGTGTGCTAACCTTAGACAAGATATGAACATAGGTAAATTTGCAGGTCCACAATCAGTTGATTTCATTCAACAGGCAGTTGTGCTATAGAGAAACCCAGAATGGACTGGCACAGCTTGAACTGAGTATAGGGATTTAAAAACTGTGTGGAAAATTACCATGAGGGCAGTGTTGTGGCACAGTGTGTTAATCTGCCACTTGTGACATGGGGGTCCCATATTGGAACACCAGTTTAAGTCCCAGCTGCTCTACTTCCAGTCCATGTACCTGCTAATGTGCCTGGGAAGGTAATGGATGATGGCCCAGGTCCTTTGGCCCCTGACACATATGTAGAAGATCTAGATGGAGGTCTTGACTTCTGACTTTGGTCTGGGCTAGCCCAGGTTGTTGAAGCCATCTGTGAAGTAAACAAGCAGATGGAAGGTCTCTGTGTCTGTCTCTATCTTTCCCCGTCAGTCAGTCTACCTTTCAAGTAAATAAATAAATTTTTAAAAAAATAAAATGCTCCCATGTTGGTGCAGGGACCAAAACACTTGGGCCATCTTCTGCTTTTTTTTAAAAAAAGATTTATTTTATTTATTTGAAAGACAGAGTTACAGAGAGAGGCAGAGACAGAGAGAGAGGTCTTCCATCCACTGGTTCACTCCCCAGGTGGCTGCAAAGGCCGGAGCTGAGCTGATCTGAAGCCAGGAGCCAAGAGCCTCTTCTGGGTCTCCCATGCGGGTGCAGGGGCCCAAGGACTTGGGCCATCTTCTACTGCTTTCCCAGACCATTGCAGAGAGCTGGATCAGAAGAGGAGCAACCGGGACTAGAATGGGTGTCCCTATGGGATGTCGGTGCTTCAGGCCAGGGTTTTAACCCGCTGCGCCGCAGCGCCGGCCCCAAATAAATAAATCTTTAAAAAATTATGAAAGGAGTGGTTTTATCCCTTAGGAAAGCTGTCTGCGCTCTAAAATAAAGGAAAATATTTAGTAGTCATTCTTTGCATATTAATTTATATGAAATCTTGATCATATTGTCCTTAACATCCATTTTAACACTTAGAGCCATCATAGATATAGATTATGGCATTACTGGTCTGACATACAGTTTTAAAGACCCGCTTGTTAATGATCTGATTTCAGTCCATCAAAAATACTAGAGCAAAGTGGCTTCTCTGTTTCCTGAAATGTTTGTGTAGAAGTTGTTCACTGATGGATTTCTGTTTGAAAACCATTCATTCCCAACTTGAATATTTGTTGGTCAGACCTGAGAAACTACCAGATGCAGAACGTGATCTGAGCCGGTAATGCTTTCTGTTAATGAATGTGATACTGTGTCTCAGGACGTCTTTTCAAAACCAGGATGATTGTGGGTGATAACAATCCTGTTAGTCTGTGAAGAACATGTTAATGATCTTGGACAAATTCTTGACAGTCACGAAGATGAGCTGATAATGGAAATCTTTTGAATAAAAATAAAAATTCAATTCATTTTGAAATGTGTCATGTAGTACAAGACAGTGTTTTAACAGCTGCATTGAGACATTACCATGCTATAAAATTCACCTGCTACATGTGTAAGTAAAAGATTTTTAGTAAAATTATTCAATTTTGCAACTGTCACAAAATTCAGTAGTGGAACATGTCCATGACTATTAGGACATGTCCATGACTATTAGAACATGTCCATGACCCTCTGAAATTGTGGACCACTTGCAGCCACTCCCTGCTCCATCCCTATCTCCAGGCCACCACTGGTCTGCTTTGTGTCTATGATTTGCCTTTTGTATACATTTCATGTAAACAAGCATCTTGTTTTGCAAGTGATATCAATTTACTTGCATGAAAGTATGACATCAATTTATGATTTATTCAATGAACTTTAGAATGTTAAGGTTGTTTTTAGACTCAGGGCATTTGCTGTTACATTAAACATTAAATCTTACAAGTGTTGGAAAAGTTCAAGTGGCTTCACTATATTTTTGTCCACCTTTTTGTTTTTTGGAATACTATAGAGACTAGGAGATTTAGCTTTGTAACTGGATGTGATATATTAGCACAATAATGACCTGGTTAACAGTAACAACAATAATACCATCTTAGTATCAGGTTGCCATTTATGAAGTACTTACTGTGTTTAGGCACTTTACTGGAGGATTAGTATCCATTTTTTTCTAGTCCTCATAATGGTTCTGAAAGGTGAAGTATTTGCTACATTGTAGAGGTAACAAAATTAAAGCAAACTCAAAGAATAAGTAAATGATTTGCTCAAGTCCATAATGCTGTGTAGGTCCAAAGTTTGTGCTTTGGACGGTCATGCTAAGAGTTACATTTCCTGAGATTCCAGGTACTTAGTGGATTATACAGCTTTGTACTTCTTTCTGTTTTCTTCAGCACTAAGATCAAGCCTTGATGTCCTCTTCCAACACAGAATTTTGGCCTCCTATACGTAGTCTATGTGGAATTTGAAAAGAAAGCAAGTTAACAGGTTCAAGATACGTACCAGACCCTGAGATGAACATAGGATTGATCAGGGAGCTGTTTGTGACATGAGGGAGATTTCAGTTATGAAATACAGGCATGAATGAGTGTACATGAGAGGAATGTAGGACCTGAGAACTTTGCAAGGTGAAAGAAAGGGAAAAATTTTAGTTTTTCACATGTGCCTGAAGTGATTTCATGAATAAAGTGGAAGTTTTGATTCAGACTCTCTTTAGAGTGGAGACTATTTTAAAGGAAGTATCCTAATGGCTTCTCATGCCAGTGGGGCTGAAAGCAGATGAAGGCTAAATGGTCTGTAACGCAGGGGGTCCCGACCCCAGTTAGACATCACTCTGTTTTACGTGGCAACAGCTGACTCCACTTTGTCTCACTAAAGATCCTGGCTTGCCACCTGGCTGGCTGTGTTCCCCAAAAGCCTTTGCTCTGATGCCAGTCTATCCTGCCTGGTGCAAAGGCTTCTGGGTTACAAGCCAATCGGGGACATTGCCAAAACTGTTGCTTGTTCAGCAGTGAAATGAGGTGGCTCTGTTAGCTTGCTTTCTTATTGTGCAGGTACCAGGAACGAAGTTTCTGTTTGAGAGGATAAAGAGTAATCTTACTCTGAAGATTCAGTGGGGATTGATAAAAGGGATTTCAGAGATGATAAACCATTTCATAATGATTGCAGTAAGCTGCAGATTCAAGCTTTGGTTGCACAGGTGGTTGTGAAACGTAACTTCCTTTGGCTGAATAAGCAAAAGTGAGGGATGTTTGCATGTGCAAACCAGTTTTGACAAATATATTAGTACAAGATAATTAGGAATGTAAAATTAGAAGTCTGCCTACATACCCATTTCCTCCTATGCTAAGGGTTTTGAGCCATTTCATGAAAATGCATGTGGTACAACAAGCAGACCGTAAAACATGGTGCAGGCTGACCCTGTTTCTGTGTGTTTGCTTAGATTTGTAGAATCTGGAAGAGTGGGCAGAGCAGCATAGACAGAGTCTGTGTGCTTCCCCATGGTCTGGGCCTTCTCAGCAGGGCGAGCATCACCTGGGAACTGGCTGAAAATGCAGATTCTCAGGCAGCCTTCCCATTTATTTGAATCAGAAACCCTAGGGCGGGGCCTGGTCACCTGTATTTTAACTATCCCTCCGAGTGAATCCTGGAGTGTGAGCAGTCCTTTAATGATAGGGTGACAGTATAGCACTGTACAAGGCAGACCATACCGTAAGTACAGCTGCAGGCATTCATCTCACAACCAGAACAATGCACAGAAAGGAGCTGGCTCTGCTGGTCGCCACGGTGACTGGCACGGCCCCTCCTTGTCCAGGCCTAGCTGCCTACCATGGACAGGAGGCCTTCTCCATGCTTGCCAGTTGGAAGTGCTTTCTCTTGTAGGCTGTGTGTAGGTGTGAATTCCTTTTGGTCTCACATTTTTTTGTGTGTTTAACAGCGTCTTTCTTGTTGTGTCAGTTATTTCATGTATTGTTGCAGATTTCTGTATTTACACACACACACACACACACACACACTCTGAAACATACCTTCTCTGCACAGGTCCAGAGTCATTTTCACCCTGCACATTCTCTGTTGCTTCTCCTTCCTTAGGCATTTCATGGCACTTCCCTTACCTGAGATTGTTTGTTTCTGTTTGTTTTCTTGGCTTTTTTTTTTCCTCTCCAGCAAACTCTGTACAAGCTCCCTCTTGGTGATCCAGGTCCCAGACCCCAGCAGTACTTGGCACATGATAGGAGTGCAGTGAACAATGAATGATATTTGCTTATCCTGATCTAGACTATAAGCTACTAGGGGATAGAACTGGTGTTTCCATGCTAAATTAGAAATACACACTGATATACACACACATATGAAACAACTAACATGGTGTAGGGCATAGAAGGCCTTCATGTAATAATTTCTCTCCCTTTGCCCCATTCCTTGTCCCTTTCATTGTGCTTGTTGCTCTCAGCTTCTAACTGTGCTTCATACTGAATCTGTGCTTGAGAGAGATGAACATAATAGTTGAGACAATGAGTTGGAACATGGCATTAGCAATTAGAAAACAAAATGGAATGGATTGGTATTCTCCATGTGTAGACTTAGCATGAATTATTTTTTGAATGAATGTGCTTAGTTTTGAGCTATAAATAGAAATTCTAGAAACTGAAATACACATGAAACAATTACTATGTATAACATAATATAGTTTTTTAATTCTTACCTGAAATCTTTGTATCTCAATGTGCTTGGGAATAAGGATTTTTTTTTTTGCAGAATTTTGAAGGGTAGCATGAAAGTTACATATGGAGTGGATATTCTCACACCCTCAGGGGTCTTGTTAAACAGTCATAACCACATTTGTTTGCCAAAACATTACCTAAATAAAAGCTACAGAAAGACTTGTGATCAGTTTAGGTGGAGTTTTTAACTAAGTGATACTTGAGTAATCATACAAGACTTTGGCTTTTAGATTTTTTTGTTTTGTTTTTGAATTTATCCATAAGAGCTTTTGGAACAAATAGTCTATAGAGGGAAGTAACATATATCAGATGTTTGTGATCTTCAAAAGCCATAGTGCTTCAGAGTTAACATTTGAAGCACTTGAATCTCAGAGTCTCAGCATTTTAGACAAGTGAAATGTGAACTTGAACCTAGATTTGGGTGACTGCACCCTACACTGATTTCACTGGGGAGCATTGTTCCTTAGATAGTATGTTAGAACGGAAAGAGAGCATCATGTTTGACGGTGCACCTCTTATTATACAGTTACTGACAAAGAGGCATAGAAGGTTTGTGGCTTACAGTTACTCAGCCAAGATCCCACACTTTTTCATATCAAGTTCTGTTGTGCTTTCTTTCTTCTTCTTCTTCTTCTTCTTCTTTTTTTTTTTTGACAGGCAGAGTGGACAGTGAGAGAGAGAGACAGAGAGAAAGGTCTTCCTTTGCCGTTGGTTCACCCTCCAATGGCTGCAGCGCACTGGCGCGCTGCGGCTGGCGCACCACGCTGATCTGATGGCAAGAGCCAGGTACTTATCCTGGTCTCCAATGGGGTGCAGGGCCCAAGGACTTGGGCCATCCTCCACTGCACTCCCTGGCCACAGCAGAGAGCTGGCTTGGAAGAGGGGCAACTGGGACAGAATCCGGTGCCAGACCAGGACTAGAACCCGGTGTGGCGGCACCGCAAGGCGGAGGATTAGCCTAGTGAGCCACGGCGCCGGCCGCTGTGCTTTCTTATATTCCGTTTGATTTCTGCTTTCTAAATGTTTCTAAACTGTTGCTCCCAGCAGTCTTGGTTGTTGTAGATGTAAAGGCAGTTTTCTAGTTGTTTTGTTTCCTATGTCAGTCCCTTAATTGTTTTGATCAACTAATTGGACTTTCTGGGTTTTTGTATTCAAATTACCTAAGTGCTGGTAACACATACTTTCTCAAGTCTAAGCCAGAGTTTTATTTACTTGGGCACAGCTAGAGTGCATTGTAATTCCCTGTTTCCTTAGTTGTCTTCAAGGGTAAAATAAGCAATTTCATTTAACATTAATAGCCCCAATCTTACTCCTGCCTTATTCACTCAGGGAAGCCTTAGAGTTAACTGCATTTTCAGTTATTTCCAGTGCAACTTCAAGGGAATTCTTTGATAGCAGCCAACCAGTGTGCTTAGTTTCACTGCTTTTAGACAACCTCGTGTATTTGAGCAGTGAGATGCTCCAGGAAACATGTTTCAAATCAAAGCAAATTGCCTTGTTGTCTGCCTGAGCACTTTTCAGGTTTGCACACCTTTCCGATAAGATTGTAGGTATCAGATTTGTGTAAATCGAGGATTTGAAGAATACTAGAGAACTTCACATTTAAAGTAGAAAAAGATTTCTTCATTTTATTGAAAACGGCTGATTCAGGGGAAAAGCAATTGAGGGCTTTTGGCAGACTGTTGGAAGCAGATCTTAAGTTTAGGTATATTGCTTTTGCCTTTTTTTTTCAGAGATAAAAAAGGAATTCCTTAAATTGTGGGCTTTTATTATGTGTGTGTGTGTGTGTGTGTGTTTATGAGTGTGTATGCATGCGCACATGCATGCCTGGATTTGTATGTTACCAAATTTCATAAAGGATATGTACGTGATGTTATCTAAGAGTTAAAAATAAGCAGTCCAGCATTTTATTTAATACATCTTGTAGGTTACTTTGTAAAAGATACTAATAGTAAAGTCAACAACTTGAGAAAGAGCTGGAGGGAGAGGGTAAGAGAAAGATAAAAGGAGGAAAGGTGGGAGTTTAAACAGCTCCTAGATTCTGAGTAATGAGCTCTTGGTTCTTTATCCCCCATTAAACATTGAAGATAAAGAAAGTAATGCTTGCATTGCAATTGTCCACTGACTAAAGACTGAGCCTGAGCTTAGACATTGTGAGTCATTTCTTGGTCAGCAGCCTCATCAACACTCCTGCTGATCCTTCTCTGACAGAAACTGGAGAGCAGTTGAGATACTGCTTAATGCCTGGGCTCTAGAGTCAAAGAAACCTAGTCCATATTTGAGTTTTGATGCCAGTTTTGTTCTGTAGCTTTCTGCACCTTGGACTTGGAATTCCCATCTT
The DNA here is from genome assembly GCF_964237555.1 of Oryctolagus cuniculus. Classification (NCBI taxonomy): domain Eukaryota; kingdom Metazoa; phylum Chordata; class Mammalia; order Lagomorpha; family Leporidae; genus Oryctolagus; species Oryctolagus cuniculus. The sequence continues at coordinate 44,081,644 of NC_091446.1, forward strand.
GGAGGCAGTGCCCTACACTGAGTAAGGGTGTGGTCTTCAGAAATGGACCACTCAATTGGAATCTCCAGTAGGCATATTGAATCCTGTATTTCTTTAGGTAAATTACTTACCATCTTTGCACTTTCTGTACCCTATCCCCTGTAAACAGTGATGATAACCAGATATATGTTAGGAGAATTTAAAAGACCATTTTTGTCACACATTTGCAACATTGATGGTTGAGTAGAAATCACTAACAGATGCTACATCTCTTCAGCATTCCAGTGACCCAGTGACCTTCAACTGGTAATGACTTTGTTCTCAAGGGGACATTTGCCAATGTCTGGATGTATTTTATTTGTCATAGCTGAGATGGGGGCAGGGTGCTGCTAACCATCCTGTGATGCACAGGTCATCTTTTGCAACAAAAGAATATCTGCCTCCAAGTGTCAATGATGCATTATCCTTTATGGCAGTCTAGTTCTGACTAGGATTCCGCCCCACTCCCCACACCCCAGCTGGGACACTCTGGTGTTTTCAGCTAGTCTTCCCCAAATACCAGTTCTCAGCCTACACTGATCGTCAGCTGTTGCTGAAGACTGGGTAGTTTATTCCCTGGTGTCTGCTCTCATTGGCTCACATTCTGGCATGGGGAGATACCCTGCTGGCTGGCCATCTCAATTTTGACATTTGTGGGCCAGGATCTATGTTAGAGAAAGCCATGAAGGCTACAACCGGAGCATTTTTTTCTCTGAAGCTATCTTAGGGCTGATGGTGTCAGAGAGTTTGTGGTTTACTGGCAGACTAATTCTGAACTCTGCTTCCTTTCACTCTCATCTTTTATCTCCTTTCTATAGGGTTTTCCTCTTTGTTGGAGGTTTTCTTTCTTCCTGTAGGCACTGCAGCGCCCACCCTCCCTCAGAGCAGCTCATCTCAGGAACTTTTGATCCACAGTATCCTTCTGGTAGATGTAGAACATGGGCTTAGTTCCGCACTGATCCTTTTAGAAAGTTCAGTGGCAGGAAGGGATGGAAGCTACTGTTTTCTTCCCACTCCAAGTTAGTTGGGAAAAAGCCAGCCTTCTTTTCCTGGGAAGTATCCAAGGAAAGGCACAGGCTTTGGGTCCTCCGACCTGTATCCAGGGTCTCACTACACCCCTTGTAAGTTAGGTGAACATGGGAAGATGTCAGTCACTTAATTTGATATTAACTTCTGCTGCTGCCGAGTATGAACACTGACACCGATCACAGATTGTTGGGAGAGGCAGTTGGCACAGTCACTATGAGCATGACTCCTGAAGTCTGGCTGTGTGTGAACTCGGGTCCTAATGCCTTAGAGTTGTATGTTCTTCACTTCCTACTTTTGTAGGTTCTTGAGTAAGTTACTCAGATTCTCTGTGTCGTAGTTTCCACATCTGTAAAATATGGGTGGCAATACTACCCATCTCGTACATTAGTTGGGAGGGTTAAATGAATACCTGTTTCTAAATTTCATAGAACAATTCCCCCACTTCCTCATTCTTTCACCTTTCTTGTGTCCCTGAAGTCCTCAGTGCGAGAGGTCCCAGTACAGGGAGTACATGGGAGAGTGGACAAGCCAGGCAGGCCAGGGAGGCTGGACTAGAGGCCAAGTGATGTGGTACAGGTGCTCCTTCAGGAGATGGCTTGCTAGACACAGTGGTAGGATACATAATGAGCATCTTTGGGCCTGTGCTAGCCTTTTAATGGTGTTTTAGAAAAGGAATGCCCATCATCTGCTTAGGTAGAACAGCCAACCTTTGACATAGTCTGTGGGAAAAAGAAAAAAAACCTAAAACCTCTCAGCTTTTTGAAATTGCCAAGTCGTCCATCCATGAAGGATTCTTTCCAGCTTCTAAAGGACACCTTTATTATCTGGTTCCTTTTTACAATTCCTACTTGCCTTCCCTACTTTAAATGCATTTCCCCTTCTACGGCCTGTCTCTGCTGCTCCTCTTTAGAGGACTTGCCCTCAGTTGCTGGCTGTTTGATAGGCATCAGGAGAAGCTGGGAGGGGCTGGGAGATGCCAGTGCTCTAGGACAAACCTTGCCAGGGATTGACAGGCTTGGGAGCTAGCAGCCAGCTCCCTTGCCTCAGAGAGATGCTGTTTTTCCTTTAGAGTTGTACTTGTTTGTACCCTGTGGAACACGCTCTTGAACTTTGTCTAAAATTGTACCTTGCTTGGCTTCACTTTCTGTAGTCCTGGAGAGGGCTTCCTTAACAAATTTCTTTTTAAAGAAGTTATTTATCTATCTTTTAAAAAAAGACTTATTTGTGTATTTGACAATCAAAGTTACAGAGAGAAGGAAAGACAGATACACAGAGACAGATCTTCTATTCGCTGGTTAACTCCCCAGCTGGCTGTAACAGCCAGGACTGGGCCATGCTGAAGCCAGGAGCCAGGAGCTCCACTGGGGTCTCCTAGAAGCTTCATCTGGCCCAAGCACTTGGGCCATCTTCTGTTGCTTTCCCAGGTACATTCAGCAAGGAGCTGAATCAGAAGCAGAGAAGCTAGGACTCGAACCTGTGCCATATAGGATACTGGCATTGCAGGCAGTGGCTTAACCAGTTACGCCACAACGCAGAACCCATGCATTAATATTTTCTGATGATAGGCCTTTCTGTGACTTTAATTCTGTTTATTGTGTTAGGCTCACTAGGAATCCTTTCAATTAAACAAAACTTAGGGTTTTAAATTTGGAATTTTAAGGCCGGCGCCGTGGCTCACTAGGCTAATCCTCCGCCTTGCGGCGCCAGCACACCGGGTTCTAGTCCCCGTCGGGGCGCCAGATTCTGTCCCGGTTGCCCCTCTTCCAGGCCAGCTCTCTGCTGTGGCCAGGGAGTGCAGTGGAGGATGGCCCAGGTGCTTGGGCCCTGCACCCCATGGGAGACCAGGAAAAGCACCTGGCTCCTGGCTCCTGGCTCCTGCCATCGGATCAGCGTGGTGCGCCGGCCGCAGCGCGCCAGCCGCGGCGGCCATTGTAGGGTGAACCAACGGCAAAGGAAGACCTTTCTCTCTGTCTCTCTCTCTCACTGTCCACTCTGCCTGTCAAAAAAAAAAATTTGGAATTTTAAAACACTTATTTAACATGTTTGGATAAGAACATAAGGAGGCAGTTGGAAGATAAAGGTAGAAAATGTCAGGTCTGGCTGTTCACCCTTGAAGTTTGTGAGCATTCTAGAAAACTTCTTGGGCATTCAGTGTTTCAACTATGGCCGTGACTTACAGAATCCATGCTGAGCCACTGTCTGTAAGTTCCATGAGACATTCATTTTCTGTTTTGTTCATTGCTGAACTGCCTTCGTTTTTTGATATGAACCTTCAATTTTTCTAATACGTCACATTGGATGAAGTACAAAGTCCTCCTATTTGATAGGTTACCTAGATTAATACACTGTGACTGCCATGACTGCCAGTGAGGGTAGCCCTTACTCAGCATGTATGTTGTTGTAGACCAAACTCATTGTCTAAAATAACCACACTTTGCTAGGAGCAAAGTCACCAGTGGAAGAAATGGTGGTATTTATTAGCTAGATTGTAGGAGACAAGAAGGGAATGCAGACTTCTGAAGGAGGCTGCAGATAATAATAATGACTTCTAATAGTTAAAAAATGTTGCAAGCAAGAAAAGCTACACCCCTGGGAGATTAGCCCAATGCTTAGGCATTGCTTGAAGAAGCTCCTGGGACTGCACACAACTGGTGATTCTGAGTCTATTTACTCTTCTCTTTCTGACCTTAAGTTGTGAATTCATAGAGGTTTTGAGCCAGTATGACCATGGAGAGATTTTGGCTGAGGGAATAGTTCCTGGCTCAATTTTGTAGCCTGATGCTTCTCCCTAGGTGCTGGGGAAAGTTGTAAAACTACCTTGCTGTTATGAGCTGCATGTTTGTATTCTACCAGAATTTGTATTTTAAAGCCCTGACTTTCTACAATTTCCCTTGCCATTGACTCTTTGGACATAGGTTCTTAAAGAAAGTAACTAAGATTAAATGAGTTCATAAGAAAGGTGCTCTGATACAATAGTATGTATACTATTGTAATTTTTTGCATATTATATATACATGTATACATGTAAATGTGCGTATATATATACACACATATATAAATGTATATATGTTTGAGAGGCAGCAGAGGAGAAAGTGTGAGAGCAAGTGAGAGAGAGAGAATGCTCCATCCACTGCTTTAATTCCCACATGTCCCCAGTGGCTGGGGCTGGTGCTAAACCAGGCCAAATTCTGGAGCTGGAAACTCAGTCTGGTCTCTCACCTGGGTGGCAGGTGATGCTGCCTCCCAGGATCTGCATTAGCAGGAAGCTGGAATTGGAAGTGGAGCTGGGACTCCAATATGGGATACAGGCCTCCCAGATAGTGTCTTGACTGCTGGACCAAGCATCTGCCCCAAGAAGTGGTATCTTCTGAGGCAGACACCAGAGAGCCCTCTTTCCACCTTGTGAAGACACTGTGAGAAGGTAGCTGTCTGCCCCAAGGCAGGAAGAGGGTCCTCACCAGAAACCAACGTGGCGAGCATTTTGACCTTGGACTTTCCAACTTCCAGAACTGTAAAAAGTATATTTCAAAAGCCACTCGGTCCATCGTGTTTTCTTACAGCAACACAAGCAGAGACTAACAGACTCCTTAGAGACAGACTCTAGATTACTTGTCCCGTGTTTCAAGAACTTTGACTTCTGCTTTCAGAAGTTGAAATGCTATCATTTTTGCATACTACATTTCTTGTTACTTTGCCTTACCTAAATGTCACTGAAACAACAGAGTATTTTTTAAAATGTAAATGTCTGATTCCAGAAGGACAAAGAAAACAGAATTGGAGATCATAGTGAGAAGAGTTTGGAACCTGCAAAGAGATGGAAGAGAGGCTTGGGATTTATTAGATCACTGAAAACTCAAATTGGGGAAAGCCAGAAAGCAATTGGATTTTCGTTGTTCAATTTCAGAATTCATAGATTCTGAGGCACTAGTTACTGCTGGATCTGGGAGCGAATGTGAAGGAAAATGAGATGAATTAATTGAAACCATTATTTAAGAAGTAGTTAGAGCCTCAGAACCCCTGCCTAATTTTGGGAGTTTGAACATCTACCCAGTGGTGTCCTGGCAAATGTTTTAACAACCAGTTTTCAAGAAAGGGAGGCAAGGCCAAACATTTGACACAGCAGTTAAAACAACACTTAGATGCCCTCATACCACATTGGAGTACTTATATTCTGGTCCTGGCTCTGCTCCTGATTCCAGCTTCCTGCTAGTAGATAGCCTAGGAGGGTGGGTGATGGCTCAGGTAATTGAGTCCCTTCCACAGCTATGAGAGACTTGGATTGAGTTCTGAACTCCTGGCTTTAACCTGGCCCAACCCTAGCTGTCTTGGGCATTTGGGGAGTGAACCAGTAGATGGGAAATCTGTACCAGTCAGCCACTTGGTCGGTTTGTCTTTCCCTCTGCTTTTCTAAATAAATTAATTTAAAACATATGCTGTATAGTGTGAGTCAAGTTCTGTGGTATAAATGCTACCAACATGACCAATTTCAGGATACCATCCCTGAGAACAGAGTTGGGAAGTGAGTAGAATACCTTTACAAGCACAATGTATAAATAATCTAAAGAGCATAGATAACAGTAGAATAGTAAGTGGTAAGGTTTTAATAATTATTATTTTTGTTTTGACATAAATTTGCTTAATCACATATTTATGTAATTTAGTTTTTAATAATGATAGTGGTTAATAACCAGAATGACACAATCAGGAAATTAAACAAACCATTGTTATGGGACAATAATATCATGCTGTGGCCTCTTCCTCATTCTGGCAGAAGACTTGATTTTTATTATATGCAATTGTCTATGGGCTTGAAAAACCAGTTGGAGTTGAAGGCAGGGTCCCTGAACCTCAAACAGCAGAATTGAATAGAAGTCTACAACTGTATTTAGAACATCTAGTCTTTATCTCCCATTTTACTCTCAATATATCTTCTTCTGGTAGGAGAATGGAAACATCTGTTTTGGGAAATTTGTCCAGCTTAAGAAGGTAGAATGACAAACCCTAAAGAAATTGACATTGAGCTTTGGCAAGAAAATACTCTAGGGTAGATCTGTTTGTGTCAAGGTACATGGTTATGAAGGCTAATCTATTTCCATAGAGGTTCTAATCAGCATTTTTAGTGATTCAAGCATCAATTAGGGTTTGCAAGATTTTTGAGTAAAGCATACACTGTGAAAATGAAACACACACACACACATATACATACAGAGGGCAGAAAATAGCATTTGGAGGAGAGAGAAAGATATGGGGGTAGAAGAAACAATTTTTAAATACAACCACCAATCATAAATAACTATAAAGAGATAAGAGAAATTATTACATGAGTAGAACAGGAAGAGAGTACTGTGACATAGCATAAGACCAGCTCAAGAACACGAAACGAGGAATACTAAAGGGTTAGAAATGAGAGAATCTAGAAAGTTGAACAAATGGCAAATAGTTAAAAAGTAGGAAGTTATAAAACTAGAAGATACATCTAGGAAGTCCAAGAGAAAGAAAGATCCATGATACAGTGTCATTAAAGAAAAAATTCAAAAATTCAAGAAAACTTCCTAGAATTGAAAAACACGAATTTCCATATTATATGGGCCTTTTAAAGGCCTTATTGTGATGAATTATACCAACTAATGAGATGATTTGATGTGAAATTTTAGAATACTGAGTAGGTCTCAAATAGAAATAGATTTATCTGCAAGAAGCAGGATGGCTTTGAGTTAAATAAAAGTTTGAGGTAAGGTGTTTGGCCTGGGAATTAACACACCAGCACTGGCTGCTGATTCCAGCCTCCTGCTAATGCATACCCTGGGAGGCAACAGCTAATCTGCCAACAGCTACCAATGTTGGGGATGTGGGTTGAGTCTTCAACTCCAGGTCCTGCCCTGGCTCGGCTGTTGTCATAGCAGGTATCTGGGGGAGCGAACCAGCAGATGGGAGCTCCCTGTCTCTGTCTCCACCTTGAATTTAAGAAAATGAATAGTATCTTCAAAATTCTGAGGAAGAATGATCCCCCAACATAGAACTCTGGACCCAGTAAAATCACCAGTGATTGTGATAATAGACTGAAGACACTTCCTGTGGTCAAGGTCTAATGTACCCTGCCTTCCACCCTTTCTCTGGGAGGTAAGGGAGGATGTGCTTCCTTGAAGAAGATGGGACAAGGGAGCAGCACAGGATTGTGGTGAGAATTCCAGGTTGGGGGGCGAGGAGACCTCCTGACTATAGTTGGGGATTGAGCCCCAACAGCTCCAGATCCTGACTGAAGTAGGGCCAAGGTCTTTGGGAGTGATTTTGTGTAGATGAGCTTGATAGCCCATCTAACATCAGCGAATATGTTGGGAGGTCTATATACCTAAGGGAGAGTCTACGGTATGTACAAAACAAACATACCAACGAAAAATGTTTACCTTAAAAATAGATGAACACAAAAACTGTCAACAGTAGAAATAAACCTGCTCTTCAGACAAGGACAATTATGTATGCATTTTGGAATGAATAATCTGGCTGGTTAATACATGCTTTACCTCACAGTTACCATTTTTCTGATGAGAACATGTAACAACAACTTTCCTGGCATTTTGCAAGGATATACTATGTTACTAATTATAGTCACCATGTTGTACAATAGATCTCCTGAGCTTATTCCTTACAATTGAAATGTGTATCCTTCAATAAATATCCCCAAGCTGTCCTATAGTAAATATATGTGATTTTTACCTGTCAGTGTGAAGATTAAAATAATTTTCAAAAGTAGATAAGTGAATTAAACAAGTAAAGGTTGGAAAATAAGGAGTCTGATAAATAAAAATCTTATATAATGCCATGTAAATATAGTAAGTAGAAGTAGTTACTCATGCACCACATTGTTGGCTTTGAAACATACATATATGGCCATAATATTGTAAGCATTCAGTAATAATGGGACAAATGTTAACATTTTACAATATTAGAAGGAAGAGGTAAGTGTAAATATTGGAAAAAGGAGAGGGTAGAGGGAGAGGAAGAGAGAAATGTTTCAGAAGGGGAAAATAATTGTTTATTTCTTGTCCTACAGAAGGAAATATATAGATTATTGCTAAGCTGAAAAGAAAAAAGTAGCAATGTAAGTATGTTAGATGGAAGCAAAAAAAGGAATTATATAAAAAACTTTAAAAGTGATTGGTATTTAAGGGATAGAACTGATCTAGAGTGGAAAACTGCTGTTGGAATGGCCCTTATGGAATGGCTTGACTCTTGTAATTATCTTCACATATAAGTTTGTTCAAATCAAAACTAAATTATAGTGTATCAAACACTGAAAGACATTACTGGCAAAGTAATAAGTGACAAGAGATGGTTGCATAAGTATGGTAAGACACTAAGAGGAAGCAGAAAGCACTCAGAACATATTTCTGATGCTTCTGAATAAAACTGCATTTTTCTATTTGCAAAAAATGTTGCATTTCATTTAATTAAAATTTATTCAATGGTAATTTATGAACAAAGTTGAAAACCATTTGGAATGAATAAAGATGTTACAAAAGAATATGTACATTGTGATACCATTTATGTAAAATCTCCAAATATCAAATTATACTATCCAATAAATAGTGATCAGCCAGCTGTCAACCTACATGATAGATAATTATGGATACATGCAGTACAGTTATCAAATCTATATCAGGATAATTTCCATTCTTAGATATGTGGAATTATGTGATGAAGGATAAAAGGTAAGAGAAGTGAGGTGCTAGTTACATCAAATTGTTTGATTCAGAGAGAGAAAAAGGAAAGGGGGACAAGAAAGCTGAGTCCAGTATTGGAAAATGCTAAGATCTATTACTATTGAATAATAGCTAGTTGAGTTTTTGTTATGTAACTTTATGTAGTTATCAGCATTTTTGAAATTTTAAATAATGTTAAAAAGAAATGAATGAGCATGAGTAATCAACAAGCTGTCAACCTAAATCTGGAGATTAGGAACAAATAGTCTAAATTTATTTTTCTTTTATCTAAAAAATGAGTAGATCAGTTGGTTTTATTGAAAATTCTACTTAGTTTTGTCTAGTTATTTCTGGGAAGACATGGCCCCAAATGTAAACTAAACAATGGATAAGATTATAAAAATATAGTGTCCAGGGCTGGCGCTGTGGCTCACTTGGTTAATCCTCTGCCTGTGGCGCCGGCATCCCATATAGGTGCCGAGTTCTAGTCCTGGTTGCTCCTCTTCCAGTCCAGCTCTCTGCTGTGGTCCGGGAGGGCAGTGAAGGATGGCCCAAGGACTCTCTAGTGAAGCATTCTGGGGAGTTTTTCTGCTAAAGCTTTGGTTGACTTTCTCAAAACAATCTCCTAATAAGCAGAGGTTATCCTTCTTAAGATTTCCAGAAAATCAACAAGCAGAATGACTTGAGCATTCTGTTCCTATGACCTTTCCTCTTGGCTGGTCCACTTTTGCTTTGACTAAACCACCTCTACCTCTTGGTAGCCATTGCTTTGATTGTGCATTGTCTTCAGGATTGTACTAATAAAACCTTGTTTCATTTCCTGATTCAGTTCTGCAGGGTTTTGATTTCACTTCTTTTAAACTTCCATTGCAAGCTCTGCTTTTGTTTGCAACTAATGTGGGTGCAGGAGTTTGGAGACTCATTAAGCAGAAAGTTGGCTCTACTTTGTTTTCAGTTAGACTTATATAAGTTGAGCCAACTGAGATATGTATAATATATGTAATTGGTTCTTGTTTCCTTCTGTTAATTATTGATTTTCTTCAATCAGGGTTACCAACAGGATTAATTTTTTTCTTTGCAAATTGATTTGGTTGTTCTTTTGCTGCTGACTTCATCTTCAGCATTATTCTGTTCCTTCTTAAAATAAATCAGCCATTTGTAAACTGCTTGTTTCTTTGAGGGAATTGTTTCAATAAAATTTTCATAAAACATTATTGATTTCACCATTATTCCATCCTACTATCACCATCAATTTGTTGTTCATTCTTGCTTTAATTTTAGAAGAGTTCATGTTGCTCTAAAGGGACTCTTCAAAATGATATCTCATCCTTCCTCGTGCCTCAAACTAGACATATTTTAACAATTTAGTATGAGTTAATTTTGGTGCAGTTTTTGAAACTCATGAATAGTTTTCTTTTCATGATATAGATTTTCCATTAATGTTGGAAATTCCCCTTTGTAGCTAATACCTCCCTGCAAGGAAGACTGTAGGGCCTGAGGGTTTTGCTGTTGCATCCTACCAAACATTCATGGGAAGAAAATGCCAATTTCTATTAACTCTTCCAGAAAACTGAGAAGGGAGAATACTTTCCCACTCAGTTTATGAAGATAGTACTTCCTGGTGTAAAATGAGAAAGAGAAAAAAAATATAGATTAATATCTTTATAAGGATAAGCACACAAATTCTAGACAATATTTTAGCAAATGGAATCTAATAAAAATATGAAAATACTAATTAATCTTGACCAACTGGTTTTTAATCCTCTGAATATAAGGTTGGTTTACCATTTGAAAATATGCCAATGTAATTCACTGAATTAACAAATGAAAAAAATGCCAAAACAACCTGTATGATCATGTAAATGGGCACTAAAAAGCCTTGATGCAGAGCCCTCAGCAGACTAGCAGGAACTTCCTTAACCTGAAGAAGGGCAATTACAAACCTCACAGCTAACATCATACTTAATGGTAAAATAGTTATTATTTTCCCCCTAACATAAGAATCAAGATGAGGAAGGACACCTTTTTCTCTACTCCTATTCAGTGTTCAACTGAAGGTTCTAGAGAGTGGAATATGCAAAATGGAAAAAAAGACACCTGGATTTTTACAAAAGGATAAAGTATAAATGGCTTTATTTGGAAGCAATATTATCATTTATGTAGAAAATCTGATGGAATCTGGAGAAAAGTTAAAGAACTAAGAATGAAGTAAAATTACATCATTGTACAAAATATACTGTAATTCTGTGTGCACAGAAGTTGAAATATGTTTTATAATAATAAAAATATTAACTGCATCTGATGAAAGATGTGAAAGACTATAAACTGCAAATACATCGTTGGTGGGCTAAATTATGGAAGAATAAACAAATGGAGAGTTGTAAGGCATTCATGTTCCATTCATAATATTCTCCTCTGTCTTCCTCAAAATGATCTGTGATTTTAAGACAATCCCAACCAGAATGGCAGCAACACTTGTATACAAACTGTCAAGCTGATTCCAATATTCAGATAGAAATGAAATGGGCATCAAGATAGCCAAAATTTTATTGATATAAGATAATAGATGTCATGTATTTCATAGGTACAGTTCTGAAATGATAACCATACTTCTTTCTCTCCCACTCTACCTCCCTCAATTCCCTTCCTTCCTCCCGTTTTTTTCTTTAGTTTTTTTCAAAGACATAATTTCAGTCCCCTCTAGTTCCATGCATGGAGTAAAAGAATGTGTAATGTGTATTCTTCAGTTGTAGGGTGAAATATTTTGTAGATGTCAGTTAGGTCCTTTTGGTCCATAGTGTAGATTAGCTTTGTTGTTTGTTGATTTTCTGTCTAGTTGATCTGTCCATTGATGAAAGTGGTGTGTTGAAGTCCCTCATTATTACTGTGTCTCTCTTTAGGTCCATTAACATTTGTTTTTTTTTTTTTTTTTTTGTTTTTTTTTTTAGATTTTTCTTTTTTTTTTTTATTGTTTTCACTTTTTTTTTTTTTAACTTTTATTTAATGCATATAATTTTCCAAAGTACGACTTATGGATTACAATGGCTTCCCCCCCATACCGTCCCTCCCACCCACAACCCTCCCCTTTCCCACTCCCTCTCCCCTTCCATTCACATCAAGATTCATTTTCGATTATCTTAATATACAGAAGATCAGCTTAGTATACATTAAGTATGGATTTCAACAGTTTGCTCCCACACAGAAACATAAAGTGAAAAATAATAGATGATTTTTTTAAATGATGATGAAATCAGAGCAGACCTATTGTCATGTTTAATCCCAGTGAGAGTCAAGTTGGGAATTGATAATTTCTTTTCTTTTTTTTTTTTTTTTTACAGAGGATCAGTTTAGTATGCATTAAGTAAGGATTTCAACAGTTTGCACCCCCATAGAAACACAAAGTGAAATATATTGTTTGAGTACTCGTTATAGCATTAAATCTCAATGTACAGCACATTAAGGATAGAGATCCTACATGAGGAGTAAGTGCACAGTGACTCCTGTTGTTGACTTTACCAATTGACACTCCTGTCTATGGCATCAGTAATCTCCCTATGCTCCAGTCATGAGTTTCCAAGGCTATGGAAGCCCTCTGAGTTCTCCGACTCTTATCTTGTTTAGACAAGGTCATAGTCAAAGTGGAGGTTCTCTCCTCCCTTCAGAGAAAGGTACCTCCTTCTTTGATGACCTGTTCTTTCCACTGGGATCTCACTCGCAGAGATCTTTTGCCAGAGTGTCTTGGCTTTCCATGCCTGAAATACTCTCATGAGCTTTTCAGCCAGCTCCGAATGCCTTTAGGGCTGATTCTGAGGCCAGAGTGCATTAACATTTGTTTTAAATAGCCAGGCACACTGGCATTGGGTGTATGTACATTTGCTATAGTCACATTTTCCTGTTGAATTGATCCCTTATTCATTACATAGTGCCCTACTTTGTCTCTTTTTAAAGTTTTTGTGTTAAAGACTATATTGTCTTTTATTAGGGTAGTTGTACTTTCTTTTTTTTCTTTTTTTTTAGTTATACTTTCTTTCTTCCTCCCTCCCTCCCTCCTTCCCTCCCTCCTTCTCTCCATCTCTCCTCTCCATCTCTCCATCTCTCCCTCCCTCCTCTCCCTCTCTCCTTCTCTCCATCTCTCCCTCCTTCCCACTCTCCCACTCTCCCTCCCACCTCATCTGCTTTCTATTAGTATGGAATATCTTTTTCTATTTTTTCACTTTCAGACTGTGTGTATCTTTGTTGGTGAAGTATGTTGTAGGCAGAAAATAGATGGGTCTTATTTTTTTAGCCATTAAGCCAGTCTGTATCTTTTAATTGGAAAATTTAGGCCCCTTACATTCAAGGTTATTATTGATAAATAATAACTCAGTCCTGTCATTTTTCCATAAATATTCCTGTTTGGTTTGTATTTCCTTTGTACCTTTACTGGATTTTCTGCCTTCACACTGTTTCATAATGATGACTATCTTTCTGTGTTTCTGTGTTTTGCACATCACTAAGTATCATTTGTAAGGTGGTAAAAGCTTTGACAGATTTTTTCAACTTCTGTTTTTGAAGGTCTTTATTTCACCTTAATCCATAAGCAAGAGCTTTTCTGGGTACAATATTTTGGGCTGACGGTTTTTTTTTTCTTTTAGGACTTGAACTATATCTCCCCGTTCTCTCTTAGCCTGTAGGGTTTCTGATGAGAAATTTGCTGTCAGCCTAATTGAAGATCCTTTGAAGGTAATCTGGCATTTCTCTCATGCACAGTTTAGATTTTTTTAAAGATTTATTTTATTTAGTTGAAAGGCTGAGTTACAGAGTGAGTTGGGGGAGGGAGTGACAGAGAAACAGAGAGGTCTTATATTCACTGCTTTCTCTCCCTAAAAGGGCACATTGAGGGCTGGGCTAGGTGGAGCCAAAAGCTAGGAGCTTCATCTGGGTCTCCCACCTAGGTGCAGGGGCCCAAGCACTTGGGCCATCCTTTGCTGCTTTCACAGATGCATTAGCCAGGAGCTGAATTTTAAGTGGGGTAGCTGAGAGTTGAGCTGGCACCCATATGGGATGCTGGCTTAACCTGCTATGCCACAGCCCCAGCCACAGAATCTCCTTTATGAAAGTTTCATTGTAATGTGTCATGGTGAGGGTCTTTTCTGATGATGTCTATTAGGAGTTCTATGTGCTTCTTGTATTTGTACATCCCTATTTTTGTCCAAATCAGGAAAATTTTCTGCTATTATTTCACTGACTAGGCCTTCTAATTCTTCTTTCTTTCCACACCTTTAGGAACTTCTAAGACCCATATGTTGGGTCGTTTGATAGTATCCCATAAATCTCGAACACTATTTTCAGTTTTTCTTTTTGTTTGTCTTACTGAAAAATTTCCAAATATTTGTCTTTTATAGCTTAGAAATTCTTTGTTCTGCCTCATGAAGTCTGTTTTTAAGGCTTTCTGTATTTTTTTTGGACATATTGGATTCTTCTTTCTACTATTTCAGTTTGATTTCTCTCTTCTATCTCCCAGCAGAATTTCCATCCACGTCATGTATGGATTTCTTTAACTTATGAATTTGCTTCTCTGTCTTTTTGAGTGCTCCTAAGATCATTCTTTTGAATTTCATTTCAGGCATCAGTCTCTTCACATTCTAATATTGAAGTGTTGTTGTATTCCTTTTGGGAAGTCATATTGTCTTCCTTGTTTGTGTTTCTTTCTACATTTATTTTTAGTCATTTGTAAAAACACTAGTTGGTTTTCTCCTCTAGTGGTTTTTATCTTGAAATATGCCTCTGTGGCTTAGTGGAGTGTCTGCTCCTTAAGTGGGAATCCAGAGGCATGCTGGGTGGGGCCAGGGAGCTCAGGTCAGTGCTTGAGGGTGGTGCAAGAGTCTAGAGTAACACCCAAGCTGGGCATGATAGATGTCCTGTATCATCAGCAGTGGGGAGGGTATGATCAGATAGACTGGTGTGATCACAGCCTCACCTCCTCTCTGCCAAGCTGATCAATGCCCAGGGTGAGGCTACAGAGTCTACCACTCTCTACCCACACAGGTGCATGAACCACACAAAAGATCCACAAAGTTCTTAGTTAAGCACAGAATCCTCTGCAATGACCAGCCCCATGCATTCAGGGAGCTCTGAGCCTCTTAATCCAGGTACGGTGATTGCCCAGAGGTCGAGCCATTCCCCTTGCCCTATTGTACAGCCACAGGACTCCCACAGTCACAGAGCACACAGCTCCCACAGTCACAGGGAGCAGGGGATCCACTCAGCCCCATGAGCCTGCACCATCCAAACAGAGAGCAGAGGCATTCCCAGAGCCAGCTGCCAGTCTGTGTTTCACCTTGGCAGCTAGAGACCTGGCACCTTGATAGAGCAAGGATTGGGGAGACCTTCACAGGCACAAGGGGGCCTCCTGCCCACTGCCAACCTTCCAGGCCAGACTTAAAGTGAGTGGGGACTGCAGATTTATCCCTCGGATAAAATCCCCTAGTTGTGCGTGCGCAAGCCGCAGCAGCCCCTGCTCGCCTTCTTAACAGGGCACTTTCTCTATGCTAGTTGCTGGGTGAACTTTTGAGGGGATGGGAAGATAGCAATGGCTCTCCTTTCATGGGATTAGGTGAGCACCCTGACCCCCTACCAGCTCCAGGCATGGCTTAAACTCAGTAATGGAATATCACCAGTGACATGGGCTGCTATAGACTTCTTTCACCTTGTTCCCAGAAGATGGTGGTCTCCTCCTGCCCCTGACTGTGGGAGTCACTGGTGGGGTCCCCTCTCACTGCTGCGTGTTTGTCCTGTCCATACTGCTCCATGGTGTTTCTCTTCTCTGTAGAATTTCCACTACAAATTTTTCTGCACTGGAAATGCACTTCCTCCACTTTTCTTCTGTTATCTCCCCATTGTCAAAATCAGCACATCTTTTCCCTATTCAGCAGTCTTGGATATCACCAAAAATTACTTAAAAAGAAAATCAAATTGGGTGGAGTAACACTACTTATGCTTATTTTAAAATTATAGAAGCCCAGCAGTGTGGGTTTGGTATAAATGTAGACCAATAGAATAATGGGACCAAAGAGAGCATCCAGAAGGGTGTGCACATGTGCTTGCACACACGCAATTGGTTGAAGATTTAAGTTCTTTTAAAAGAAATTAATTTTGTTGTTTATGAAAGAGAGATAAAGTGGAGGTGGGAGGAAATGGGGGGCAGGGAGAGGGAGACTGAGGGAAAGAAGAAAGAGATCTCTACCAATCATGGATTCACTGCTGAGATGACTGAACAGGTAACACTGGGCCAGGCTGACGCTGGGAGTTGGGAACTCCATCTGGGTCTCTCACATGGTTGGTAGAGAACCAAGTATGTGGGCCATCACCTGTTGCTTCCTAGGAACCTGGAATTGGGTTAGGAACCTTAAACTAGAACACAGATGCTCTGATATGTGTCCCTAGTAGTATTTTAATTGTCATGCCAAATGCCCACCCTAACAAATTATTTTGACAGAATATCAGGGACATTTCAGTGGAAACATGATGTTCTTTTCAACAAGTGAATCCGGAATAATTTGATATCAGCAAAAACGTGAATATACCTCACATAGTATATAAAAACCCAAAGTGGACCATATACTTAAGTATAAAACTAAAACTATAAAATTTCTAGAAGAACATATACTTGGGTTAGAGAAGCCAATAATTTCTTAGATATGACATTAAAAGCACAATCCACAAAAGAATATATTAACAGAATAGACTTTATCAAGTTATAAATTCCATTATTTAAAGAAAAGTAAAGTAACAGACATGATGTTTATATTTGCAAATAATATATCGGAGAAAGAACTTATATGTAGAATATAAAAATAACCTCAAAATTCAAAGATTAAGGAAACAACCCAGTAAAAACTGGCAGAAGTTTAAACAGACGTTTCATGCAAGAGAATATAAAGGCAAGTAAATGTATGAACAAATACTGAAGATTGTGAATCATTAGCAAAGTGAATGTTAAAACATACTGTGGTGTCACCACATTCCTATTAGAATGGTTACTATTAAAAGGATGATTATACCAAGTGTGAAGGACCTGGAACTCATACTCTTATGGTGGGAATATGAGATGCTACAGCCACAATGAAAAACATCGTTTTAAGATTTGTATTTAGTTTATATGAGAGAGAGAGAGAGTTACAGCACCGAGAGGGAGAGATATAGAGAAAGGTCTTCCATCTGCTTGTTCACTCTCCAAATGGCCATAACGGCTGGGACTGAGCAGATCTGAAGCCAGGAGCCATGAGCTTCTTCCTGGTTTCCCATGTGGGTGCAGGAGCCCAAGCACTTGGGCTGTTTTCCACCGCTTTCCCAGGCTGTAAGCAAAGAGTTGTATCAGAAGAAGAGCAGCTGGGGCATGAGCCAGCACCCATAGGGGATGCCAGCACTGTAGGTGAAGGCTTAGCTCACTACACTACAATGCTGGCCCCTACGGAAAACATTTTGACATTTTTGAAAAATATTAAAACTATATCTTCCACATGGTCAACCCTATTCCATTCTTAGGTATTTAATCCAGGAAAGAGGAGAAAACCCAAAAGGTATTCGTACAGACTTGCACATGAATGTTCGTAGAAGTCTAGACATTAGAAATGAGCCAAATGTTCACAAACAGGTGAATGGATAAGCAAACTATAGTTTATGCAAACAATGGAATACTTTTCAGTAATAAAAAGCCATAAACTGTTGATGTGTCCAGAAAGAATATGAACTGTATGATTCCTTTTATACAAAATGCCAGTGAATGCAAACTAATCTATAGTGACACAGAATAAATCTGTGTTTGCCTTGAGCAGGGAATATAGGATGAGAACATGTTAAACTTTCATGAAGACATCTTTGAAGGAGATGGTGTATCAATGATCTATTGCATATCAGTTATACTAAAATAGAGCTATGAAAAAATAGAAATAGATAATTCTGTAGGCTGCATGATAAATGGATTAAGTGGGAGAAGGTGAGACTCAAAGCAGAGCCAAACTACAGGATCCACATAATAGGTGAGAAATAGTTTTCTCTCAGGTGGAGTGCCCTGGTACTTATTTGTGAAATTAATTTCTCTCCATAGATAACTTCATAACTGTATTTAGAAGATTATATGGAAAGGGAGATTTTTTTGTCATCCTTGTATTGGATTTACAAGTACACTTCAACTCTCAGACAAGATGAGAGAGATGAAGCCATATGGTGATTTGGGGAATCATGAATATTTCAGTTCTAGTGAACTGCAGAGTTGATGAGGGTGAGGGCTATGGAGGCTTGGAAATGTAGAACTGAGTGCAATTGTGGAGATCTTTGAATGTCGCTAAAGGATTTAAGACTTTGTGCAGTAGGCAGGTAGTGAGAACCATTGGATAGTTTTGTTAGAGAAGGTAACCTGCTCGTTGATTTTCAGAGATTAATCTGTAGCTGTTTGCCCAACTGAGGTTGGGAGGATGTTTGGGTAGGAAGATTAGGTAAAGAAAACGAATGAAATCTTAATTTTGAGCTGCTGAAGTGGAGCTGGAAAAATGATTGATGCTAAAGGGACTGGGTGCTGGGCTTGTGGCTTCCTATGGATTGACTGGTGGATGAGAAGAGAAAGAGTCGTCAAAGTTGGGCAAGTAGTTGCAAGCAGGATGTTTATAACTTGGGTTGAAATTCAATAGCCTTGTGCATACGTAAGGAACTTGACTTTCTACTAAATTCTTGGATTTGTGTATTTTAAAAAAAAATCTTTTCTCTTTTTTGAATATTTATTTGAAAGAGTTACAGGGAGAGTGGGAGAGACAGAGAGTGAGATCTTAGATCTGCTGGTTCACTCCCCAAATGGCTGCAATGGCCAGGGCTGGGCCACATCAAAGCCAGGAGACTGGAGCTTCTTCTGGGTTTCCTATGTGGGTGCAGGGGCCCAAGGATTCGGGCCATCCTCCACTGCTTTCCCAGATGGCATTAGCAGGGGCCTGGATTGAAAGTGGAGCACCCAGGACTCAAACTGGCACCCATACAGGGTGCTGATGCTGCAGATGGTGGCTTGACTCAGTATGCCATAGCACTGGTCCCAAGAGATCTTTTCAAATATCTCTGATTTAGGCAGAGCATAAGGAAACTGAAATTCTACTCAGAAGTAGAAAACTGAAGCAGCAGAGTCCAGTTTTGTTTTTTTCCCTCTGGATCTGAAGTTCTTTCTTATGAAACCACACTACATGTCCAGAATGAGCAAGACAGGTGCTATCTTTTGCAGCCATGCTGCTGAGTACCACTTACAGAGCCAAACAGACTCATATTTTTTGAAACATTGTTTTATGGTTGCCCTGTTAGGTAGAAAATAGGTTAAGTACAGTAGTGTGTAGGTTTTATGTGTAGAGTTAGGAAAGGCCTTTCCAACATAGTAATTGATTGTGTCTGATTTACTTGTCCTGGGAAAAGGGGTTCTGGCAGTGGAGGTCCCAAGTCATCACTGTATCACAGTGGTAAGCACTAGACTTTGTACGCTTGATACTTTTAAAGCCTCCCCTGGTTTCCTAGGAAACAATGCCTTGAGTACTGTGTAACCAAACTTTCCATAGATGCTAGTTACACAATTTCCTTGCAGCAAGAAAGCTTTTGTGTTTTAAACAGAAATAAAAATGTAGGTTGTTGGAATAGTATATGCTGCCTTTTCTAGTCAAGGATAGAGAAGGAAAAAAAACCCAAAACCTCAAAATGGATCCTTCCACTAAAAATAACTGTTACATGTAATAAAGACCTTGCCAGATTTTATCATCCTCATGCATTTCTGAATCTGGATTTCCTTTTTTGCTTTTCATTAAATTCATAAGCGCATTTGCCAGAGAGGTTGCTAGTTAAAATTTACAAAACTGTTGTGACATATGAGGCTTGAATCAGATCTGGATGTATTATGGAAATGGATTTGATGATTAAAGTGGCAGACCCATTTGTTTTGTTCAGATATTTAATTTCTATTTTATATTAGGAAAATTGGGATGAGGTGGAATTAGAGAACTAAATACAGTATTTTAAATTTGCGGTCTGCTTTTATTCACTCCTAAACACATTTATGTCCTCAGTTACAACAGTTTAGAGTCAACCAGGTAATTTCCATTTCCCACATTCATATGAATGTTATTCTATTTTAACATGATATATAGATGATTTTTGAAAACACTTTCAGCATATTATGTTGTTATTCAATATATACCAGATTGCATTCAGCAGAAATTGGAATCAAAAATTGCAAAAATTCTATGGGCCTCATTTTGGCAGCAGAAGAGCTTAATTTTGATTCAACAGCTAACAAAATCCCTCATTAATAGACGACATGGAACAATGATTTTAGACCTCTGTGCCAACTTGCTGTTTTTCTCATACACTACCAGACACCCATAGAGTTTGCTGTTTGTGGTTTAAACTGTGATACGCAGACCAGCGTGGTGGGAAGAACTGTTGGGCTTTGCAGTAAAACGGGTGAGGATACTGGTTTCAGTCGATTCTGAGTTATGTCCAGAGAGACTGAGTGACCATCTCAGAGACACTAGCTCTTGTCAGTGGCACAGCTTGAGAAAGGAGCTAGTTTCCTGAACTCTTCAGGCTAGAGAAGTTCCCACTATATTTTTACACCTTTCTCTTCCTTCAGAGCTTTTCAATTTAACATAAGGGTGGCAGTGTGTTCTATAGGACGTTAGCTGTGAATAGCTATTATCCCAACCATGGAACCAGTCAGTCTCCCTGTCTTCCCTTCCCACTTCCGCACTACCCCCTCAGTATGTGTTACCCCTTACAGAAAAGAAAGACTATCAGGTAACAATTGTTAATTACTTGATTTTTAAAACAAATTTGTACTCCTACTTAAAATACAAAACAATTACAATTTGTAATTTGCATAATCAGATTACATGAGCCTGTTGAAAGTAGAAGGGAACGGTTTTAAGTATAAATCAGTCAGAGAAGCAGGAATATTTGAGCATTCTGTTTAAAAAAACCTAAAGAAATAAAAAAGCAAAGCCTCAATAGAAAAATGTAATTTTTCCTAAACATAACAAAGTAACTATTTCTGTAGTAGCAGTTGGCATTGCACCTATGAGCTTCATACTCAGAACACAAGATGCATTCAAGGAAGGGGCATTTCCAGAGAAGCATTTCAGAAAAGTCCAACTGTAAGTCTATGATGTGTGTGTATGTGTGGGCTGCTTTGATCATTGTAACTAAATCTATGTCTCCTCCTTGCCCCTTGCTGTTTAATTCATTTTCTTAGCCAACAATATTCTAGAATTTAATATCCTCCAGTATTTGGCTTCACATCATTTGTTCAGCTCTTTCTTGGAGTCTTTCAACATGAAGGTTATACTCAAGATTTTTTTAATTCTTCATTGCTCCTGTATAACAGAATTTAGGTTGGACATGTGAAAGAACATATTGATATAAGAGCCTGGAAGATTGTGGAAACTCCTTCTCGAGAGTTTTTTAGGATGAAGGGAGATGGCTTTTCTTCTCTGCAATAAAGATTAGAAATAGCTTCATTGATTTTTTTTAATGTGATGCCTTCCAGCTCTGTGATTTCCTAAAGAGAGGCCGTCAACAATTTGTCAGCTGTATTGATTGACTGGTTGCTACCCACGAGATTGTGTGTGTTTGGGGTAGAGAGCATGGGGAGGGGAAAGAAGGAGAGGAGGGAAAAGAGGAATGCAAATGACCCTTTTCCACTTTCAACTATTTCTTTTTTGTGTAATTAAAAAATGCACTTATTTAGAAATATTCAGAATGTCAACAAAACAGCCAAAACTTTTTTTTTTTTTGAAATTGCAGAGTGGTAATCAGTTAACAGAACACAATTATCTCATATAAGTTGCAGCAGAGACAACCGAAGATAAAAAAAATTCCCTCCCTCAGTATGTAACTGATTTGTGCAACAAGAACTTGCTTCAAGAACTTGCTTTAAATATCCATGCCAATTTACAAAGCCCATACAGTCCCAAGCAAAGTTAATGCCTCGGACAATACATGGACAGGGCTATCTAAAGACACATTCGGTCATGTGTTAACTATACAAAAAAAGACACTGGACAGTTTAAAAATCAAATCTTACACAGCTTTTCATTTCCATATTTTTCCTTGAAAGGACTGAGTTGCCTACAGGGGGTTTAAATGCTTTATAGACAAGGAAAGATGTGCTAAAGCCAACTATTCAACCAACTTATTCATCGTCTTGTTCATCTTCATCTTCCTCCTCCTCCCCATTCTCATCATCCTTGTAGTCTTCCACCTCTTCCTTTTTTTTCTTGCTGTTTTCAGCCTTGACTCCTTTTTCTGTTTGTTTTGCTGTATCAGGCTTTCTTTTTGCTTTCCGTATGCAGCAGCTTTCCTTCGTAGTTTTCCTTCAGCACAGCAGCCCCCTTTTCATTAGAATACTGTTATCTGAATCAGTGTTACTCCAAATCTCTCCCGGTTCCTTTGCAACATTGCCAATACATAGGCTAGGCCATTATCTTTTGATTTTTGAGTGATATTCAGAACAGAACAAGAAAAAAGCCAAATCAGGCCTCTTGGGTGTGTTGGGATCCTTGAACTTCTTTTTCTCTCCTCTTTATGAGGGTTATAGGTTTTCACTTTTGTTTATAATGAGCCTTGTCCACCCTCTCCTTGTCTGCAAGTTTTCCCTTCTCTTTAGCAGACCTGGTCTTCTACTTGAAGTTGATGAAAGCATCTGGGTCTTCTTCACGTGTGCCTCCTGGCAAGTTTGTGCAAAGAATGCAGATGATGACATTTGCCTCTGGGCTTCTTAGGATCTCCTTTGCCCATGTTTAGTTTTTTCCCCCAAGAGGCACAGTGACCTAGTGCCTGTCCAGCTTACCCTGTGTGGTCTCTGTGCATCTCCGTGTCCACTTTCAGCTATT
This sequence comes from Oryctolagus cuniculus, assembly GCF_964237555.1. Lineage (NCBI taxonomy): Eukaryota > Metazoa > Chordata > Mammalia > Lagomorpha > Leporidae > Oryctolagus > Oryctolagus cuniculus. The sequence goes on from NC_091446.1 coordinate 44,104,283, forward strand.
TCTGAAAAGAGGCTAGAAACACTGAAACAGACATCATCAAGTAAGATGGATGAACTGTTGTTCTAGGTTGTTTTTAAGTATTAAATGTTCTGATTTTCCTGAGAACAGAGGAAGAGGTACCGAAAAATGTGTTTTACCCTGCCTGGTCTACTCTTTCCAATTGGGTAGTAAGTGGATCAGAGGTTAAACAAAACCCATGCTGGGACATTTTGTTGATTTCCACAACTGACGTAGAGCCCAGGTAGCCAGGTAGTTAAATTCAGCTTTTTAAGAATTTACCCATCAGTGGAATGCATAAAATCTGTTCTCTTTATATTAATAAAATTTTTAAAAAGTAAATTTTAGTAAATAAAAAATATTGGACAATTAAAGAATTCACCTATTCAATGGTATTGTCTTCTGAAAATGTATTGGCTACTGCCAGATTTAATGGACACTAACACTTTAATAATTAAAGTATTTGTTTTGACTCATTCAATGAGTATTTACTTATATAGTCTCTTCATAGTACAGAGAAGTTAGTGTTTAAAGAAGGGGAGATGTTATAATAACTGTTAATTTAAAATTATAAAATAGATTTAGACGAAGTACAAGTGATGGATTGGTGACATTGTTCTTTGCAGAAGAATTTAGGAATGATGAGGTATAGATTCTAGATCCCAATAAATCAGTGTATGAGGTTAACTTATAATGAAGAAGGTCTAACAAAAAAATTCCCTTTTAGGAACTGTGACAATGCTGTTATAGAGGATGTTGAGGGAGAGTGTGGCAAAGAAAGTCAAGGCAAGATTGATGGTGGTAGAGGAGATGGAGGGCAGTCCCAGACCAGGGGAATGGAGAGAGCTTCCCTGTGGGGAGGTAGCTCTGGTGGAGTGGTAAGAAAGTATGGGGACTGTACTCAGCAGATTGGGGTCTCTTCATTTCTGCCAATTGGTTCCTAATTCGAAGAGGTGGATGATTTGCTTAATTTATTTAAGACTGAAATTAAATAACTAATGTGGGCCAATTTGTGAATGGTAAAATGCCATATCAATTTGTGGTATTATCCACAATAGATTGGCAGGGCCTACAGGCGCTCTGCCCATCTAAATTATTTCAACCATGTATTCTCTGTCTCCTGCGGAGGAGAAACAAAACAGAGGACACTGGGTGATTTTCACCTCAGAAAGAATGGAATGTGATTATTAAGCTTCCAAATAATGGAAACTCTTCAGTCCCTCAAGTCACGATTTGTTAAGTGAAGGACAAGGGCCAGTTCTGAAAGGACATTCCATTAAGTTTGGGATAAAAAATGTTCATGCATCCACAAGGATTAAATCCATTTGGAAGCAGCATCAATTGAGGTGAATGTTTGTATGATGCAAACAGAATACAGAAAACCTGAAGGTGAGAGAGTGAATAGTAAGTGATGTGTGCAGGAGTTCTTCAGGAATTAAAGTCTGAGCTAGACTTAGGAGAAGTAGGAATAGGCGGGTTTGATGGTAGGAAGCCATTCCATAGGAATCCTTGGGAGTGGCTTAATTCAAGAAGTAGGATAGATGATGGAAAGAAGCTAGAAGGCTAGATTAAGGAGACAAGATCTGGTAAGATGAGCAATATGGACTCACAGGTATTTCTGAGCAGGGAAATGGCGTGGATATCTGAGGAAGAGTGTTCTACAACCTAGAGTTCCCGTGCAGGTTGAGTAGAAATGGAAGGATGGAGAAACACAAAGTTATTGAAGACTTGAGGCAATAGGATTGATGAGGGCTATGGGATCATATTGTTTTTAGCTGTTGTCCATATTCTCGTTAAACTAGGGTTTTTTGCTTTTTAGTTGTTAAACTTATTTGGTGAAATATTAAGCTTTTTTTACTGCAATGTCAAATTAAAATATGTTATCTGAAAAACTGAAGGGGCTAGCGGTGTGGTGCAATAGGTTAATCCTCTGCCTGCGGTGCGGGCGTCCCATATGGGCACTGGTTCTAGTCCCGCTGCTCCTCTTCCAATCCAGCTCTCTGCCTTGGCCTGGGAAAGCGTTAAAAGATGGCCTAAGTCCTTGGGTCCCTGCACCCATGTGGGAAACCTGAAAGAAGCTCCTGGCTCCTGGCTTTGGCGTGGCGCAGCTCCGCCCGTTGCAGCCACCTGGGGAGTGAACCACTGGAAGGAAGACCTTTCTCTCTGTCTCTCCCTCTCACTGTCTGTAACTCTACCTCTCAAATAAATAAATAAATAAACTAAAAAAAAAAAAAAACTAAAAAGAAAAAGAGAAGGAAGGAGGGTAGGAGGAAGAGAAGGGGAGGGAGGAAGGGAATATCATTATGTTCTTAGAATTGTATCTAAAAATCACATTGAATCAGTTAAAAACTAAAAAATTAAGAAAAAGAATTTTAGGTTCAAAGATTTATAACAAAACTACTCAGTCATAAAAAAGGAATGAAATACTGTCTTTCATAACAAAATAGATGCAACTGGAGGCCATTATGAAATAAGCCTGTCACAAAAAGACAAGTATCGTATGTTTTCCCTGACCTGTGGTAGCTAATATACAGAGTACAAAAAAAAAAGGTATATTAACAAAATTTACATTTTAAGATTTGATTATTTTTTTGTAGATCTTATCTGTCCTCTTAAGGAACAGTGGTTTTTCTACTTAATACTTCTTGAACTCTTTATGTAGTGGAGGGTTAAGGTTATGATTGTAAAGTAAATTGAAAGTATGTCATTGTAAAATTTAAAAGAAAAATGAGGAAAGGAGGGAGTGTGGGAGGGAGGAAGGTAGGGTGGGAAATATTATGGTCTTACAAATGAATATATGAAATATATGAAATTTGTTTCTTTTATCTAAATACAAAAGTAAAATTTTTAAAAAAGAGTAGGTAGATCTAAGAGGTGGTGGAAAAGCACGCTTGATATGTTATTTCTGTTTCAGTTAACTTGTTTACATTCATTGGTTCTCCCTATTTTCATGGAGCTAATTTTGAAGAAGTAATATTTTTATATTGCAATGGTGCAGAAAATTTTCATATAAATTCCCCATTTTGAGTTATCCTGTATTGTAATTACAGAAAATAGATAACCTGCATTTTCAACACAATGTAATCTTTAGCTTAGTTGGAAAGCAATAATAGACCTGCTTTTGCCATGAGTTCCATCACACTTTTGTTTTTCATTGGATAATGAAATTATCATTCTTACCAGGAAAGTCTGTAATGGTTTGTATTCTTGTCCTTTAACCAGTTCACTTGCTGTTCATGGATTGTCACTTGTTGAACTACATTTTCTGACAGGCAATCATTGAGTTACTGGATAAAGAAACAAATGGCCTAATGAATAGTGAGCATATATTTGGAATTTACACTATGAGACAGGCATGTTGGTAGATACTTGATGGACATTTTATTCTAGTGCTTACTACCATTTATTGACTATTAGGTGCCTGGTAGTATGTGCTAAACACTGTATGTGAATAATATCATATCATTTCCCTAAAAATTAGGTAGTGGTTAATGTTATTCCATCCATTTTATAAACCAAGGAAATGAGGCACAGTTCTAGTAGATGCACTGCTTTCTTTCAACAGAACCAGTCCTTAATATTTATTTATGACATAATAATTTATTTATACTTTGTATTATTTATAAATTATATTTATTTATTGTTAATTGACACATAGTAATTGTACCTGTCAGAACCAATTCAGAATATTTTATAAGAGGGCTGGGCTCATGTGACATACTTTATTGATTTCTTAATTGAAATACGTTATATAACCACTCCCAGTAAAGTCAGGATGAGCTATGGCTAAGCCTTTAAGTTACTTTCTTAGACATAATTGCAGGTCTATGTTTAAAACTGAGTCAAGAATATCTGCTTCTTTCTGTGGAGATATTTTCTGGCTTCTGAGCAGGGTGCTGGCTCTAATTATTGTGGATGTCCAAAAGTAAGCTGCCTTTCAAGGCAGTGATTTCTTTGTCACTGTTTTCACTCAAAGCTCAATGATGACTTGTTGCTGACTCCTAGATGTTGGATGAGAGGAACGGAAGTTGTATTAAATGGCATTTGAGATCTTTCCCAACCCTGAGATTTTAAGTTCTATTAAAGCTATTTCAGGACACACTTAAGTTTGGAGCAGCAATTTTTAGATCAGTATTTTGTAGCTTTTGGCCAAAGGCCATCTAAAGGTTGATGGAGCAAAGTGAAGTGGATATAATGGAATTTGGAGAAAAAAATTAAAATGAAAATTGGAGTAACTTTCTTTGTGAAGATAGAAGCTTTTGAGAGTGAATTCCAAGAAATAAATCCTAAATCAGTGTGTATAGATCAGATCCTGCAATGCCATGCCACTTTAACTATAAGTGTAGATTAATCTAGTTTTTAGAAAAGACAATAAGAAGTATATTCTGAAAGTGATGTTGAGTTTATTAAGTTTCCAAAGTAGCTTAAGTTCTCAAGGAAGCATTAAATTGATGATATTTATAATAAACATAACAGAGATACCATTACATTTATTTGTGCCACATATGGTACTAAATGTTTTACATGAATTTTCTCCATATTTTTTATACCTAACCCCAAGAGGTAAGGAATAGAATTAGCATCCATTGCAAATGAGTATTTAAAGGCTCAGGAATATAAAGAAACAGTCAAAACACTGCTCTGGTTCCCGTTTCTGCCCTTTGTGTCCTACTAGTGTTCTCATTGTGGAATTTCTATTTCAATTATAGTACTGTCAGTGAGTCCATCTGCTGTGCTTATTTATGCTTTAGGTTTTCATACAGTTAAAGCATCCTCACTTAGGTCAGCTAGGTTAGTTGAAGGGAGAAGCAAAATCATACTGGTTCTGAATGTTAAGCTTCAAGCTACTTTTGAACCTAGTCTCTTAGTAACTGATATGTGACTGTTAATGTTTTAAATGAATAAAAAGGAAATCTAGGTGGATATTTAGCCAGGTGGTTAACATACTTGCTTTTCACAACGGAATACTTGGATTTGAGATCCAGCTGCTGACTGCAAATTTGTGCCAGGGTACACCCTGGGAGGCAGCAGTGAATTGTCAAGTAATTGAGTTCCTAGCACTCACATTGGAGACCTGTACTGGAGTCCTGGTTCCTGGCTTCAGCCTCAGCTAACCTTGTGGACATTTGGGGAGTGAGCCAGTGGAGGGACTGTACTCTTCCTTTCTCTCTTTATCGCCCTCTCTCTGCCTAGCAGATAAATCACTTTAAAAAATTAAAAATCATCAGTTAATGGGATTCTCTCAATTATGTGAACTTCTAAGCCATATCATAAAACTGAAAATAGGTTGCTTTGGCCAGTAAACAGTTGCCCTTCGAAGAGCTCACCAGTTCCTTATCAACTTCAAACACACACCCCCCTACATACTCTATCTTGGTACTTTGAAAATGTTGCCTTCCTGATGTCCATTTGCAAAAGACTGTTATTTTTAACATATGAGCTGTGCTGTCTCTATTCACCAGAATGGTTCAGTTGTCCTATATTATGTCTTAGGTAAATTAAAATTAAGTATTCAGTGAGTGATGGATAAATGTAAGAAAATAGTCACAATCTTCGAGTTGCCTAACATCATAAATTTTCACTCCTTTGTACTTTTGCCTGAAAATGTAAATACATTTTATAACTCTTAAAATCTTTCAATACTTAGAGAAATTTTCTTGGTTGCCTAGCATGCCCAATTAAATTTTTAAGAAAAATCTGAAATGTCAGAAAAAGGAATTTTAGACTCTTGGTACAGACATGTCTATAGTTAAATCTGCTAATCAAGGAAAGAGAATGATGCTTTTGTTTCAGAAAAATCATATTTTCATAGAAAAACTTGTAGCAGATCAAAATATATGAACCCATTTCTACTTTAATTAAATGACCCTGTTCATTTCCTGTTTTGATTATGGACATTATTCCAAGACCATCTCTCTAGAGAGTGTTACAATTCATGGCCTAAAAATATAATGACAATTTTAACCTCACCACCAGACAACTCTTTCCATTTTACAGAAAGATCATGTTGATATTCTTTAAAATAAAATGACATTTAGAGGTTTATTTAGTTTAGAATTTTTTGAATTTTAATAAGATTTTTGGATTTATATAGATAATAATTCACTGCATTTTAAAAAGCCATTAATCTACAAAAACTATAAATTATGCCCATCAATAAAGAAGTTAGTATCCATTTGTAAATACAAAACTCATCTTTCTTTTCATGAAAAGTAATAGTCATCAGGAACTTGGGCATGGAAGTTTACAGATGTAGAGTTGTCAAGTTTCAGCACATTCTCAATATATTGATGTCCTTAAGGCCTTATGTTAAAATTGCCCCTTTTTAAAATAATTTTTTGGAGATTTGCTGGAAGTATTTTTTATCATATAAACAAAACTTTTGGGGGTCAGCCGCTGTGGCACAGTGGGTAAAGCCATCGCCTGGGGAGTGAGCCAGAAGATGGAAGATCTCTCTCTGCCTCTGCCTGTCTGTAACTCTGCCTTTCAAATAAATAAATAAATAAATCTTAAAAAAAGAAAAATTTTTGGAACATTCAATTATTTTATAAAAGTTACTTAATGGGATAGAGTGGTGGAATTTGTTCTGTAGAACTGAGAAGCTTTGTTATATCTAAGTGTGAAAAACAAATGGGTCAGAATGCTTTCTTTTCCTCGGATTGCTTTCATCTTAATAGAGAAAATTTTCTGAAGTTAAATAGTGGTGAACTGTGTAAGTGTTAGGAAGGATGAGACTGTTGGGGAAGAGGAGTTCAGGTTTTTCTGGCAGTACTAAAACCCTAAGAAACTCCACTGCTCATTGTGAACAGGGAAAAAATGTACAGAAATGTTTTAGGCCCCAAAGTCAATCTTGCCCTATGGTGCTGTTTCCTATAAGCTTAGTGTCTTGTTTTGTGCTATAAAAAATGCCTGAGACTGAATCCTTTATTAGAGAAAAGCACTTTATTTTGGCTCAGGATTTTGGAGGTGGCGCCAGCATCTGCTTGGATTTTGGTGAGGGCTTCATGGAGGAAGGACAGCAGGTATGTTTGAGAGACAGATCCCAAGGCAAGAGAGAGACATTGGGGAGGCTGCTTTCATGGTAACTGATCCAGTGCTGGAAGACCTAACTCACTGTTGTGAGACCTGATCACGTCTCAAGAGAACCAACCCAGTCTCTCAAGACATTAATTCATTCAGGAGAATGGTGCCTCTGTGACCTAATCAGCACTCACTGGATCCTACCTCTTAAAGGTTCCACCATTCCTCAATACCATTACATTGGATACCAAGTTCGGCCCATGAACCTTTGAGAGAGAAACCACATCGAAACCCTAGTGCCTGGTATATAACTTTTCCCTCTGTTTTCCTTTTAAATATATTCAAATTATTGTTCTAACATAATACCTGGTTTTTTCTTTTGGATCAACTTGACAACTCTGTCTAACTCAAGATATTTCCCAAATACTTATTGGGGGGAGTTGTATGAGATGATAGGAGTGCCCACCTAAGTGCAACATTCTGTGATGTAAGTTTCTGTAATGAACTTGCTACCCTTAACTGAGATATATAATGGACCAGGCAGATTCTTCAGTAAATGGTATCCTTCTTTCCTATTAGCATGTTTACTGTGTTCTGTAATCATTTTGCAAAGTTTTTTTTTTTTAATTCTAAATTTATTTGAAAGAGTTGGAGAGAGAGAGAGAAAAGAAATCTTCCATTTGCTGGCTCACTGCCCAAATGGCCACCACAAGCTGCAGCTGCACCAGGCTGAAGCCGGGAGCCAGGAACCAGGAGCTTCATCCAACCCTCCCATGTTGGTGCAGGGCCCAAGCACCTGGGCCATCCTCCGCTGATTTCCCAGGCAAACTAGTAGGGAGCTGGGTTGGAAGTGGAGAAGCTTGTATGTGAACTGGTGCCCGTTTAGGATGCTGGCACCACAGATGGCTGCTTAACCCTTTGTGCTGCAGAGTCAGCCCTGCAAAGATGATTTAATGACTGAGAAGCACTGCATTAATTTCCTGTTGCTGCTGATACAGATGATCACAGATTTAGTGGCTAAAAACAAAACATTGTATAGTTTTGTCGGTCAGAAGTCTAATGAGGTCCTTATTGAACTAAAAACAGTGTTGGGGCCTGGGCTGTGACGTAGTAGGTAAAACCACTGCTTGCAGTGCTGGCATCCCATATGGGTGCCGGTTCGAGTCTCAGCTGCTCCTCTTCTGATCCAGCTCTCTGCTATGGCCTGGGAAAAAAGTAGAAGATGGCCCACGTCTTTGGGCCCCTACACCCTCATTGGAGACCCGGAGGAAGCCCTGGCTCCTGGCTTTGGATTGGTGCAGTGCCGGCCATTGTGGCCATCTGGGGAGTGAACTATCGGATGGAAGACCTCTCTCTCTCTCTCTCTGGCTCTCCTCTCTCACCGGCCCCTTCTATGAATCTCTCTTGCCACATAAAGTGTATTAATAATATTCTTAAGTTCCAGGGGTTGGAAAGCCTATGTCTTTGAGGACCCATTATTCTGCCTTCCACAGCCATGGAAAGTTATTTTTTATTGATTAAAAAGGATCTTAGATGGAGAAAATTATATGCATGTATAATTTAATATATAATTAATTAAATAATAGATATAATTTATATAAATCTATAAAATACATTTAGTTATAACTCTTGAAAAATATGATATTTTTCTTTCTTCATACTCTGTATTGTTCAGGACATATTCAAACTAAAATACCAACCATGGTGAAGATGTTTGTTACAAATAAAAATAGATAAAATTTATTAAGTACTAAACTCAGAGCTAAGAATTTTGTATGCCTTACCTTGATTCATTCTCATAGTAACCCTTGACAAAGGCATTATTTTTCTCCATTTTGTAAATGGCAAAATTGAGAATTTGGAATTTTACATGATTTTCTCAAGGCCTCTGACCAGGAAGTGATAGCCATAAGTAAGTACACAGGTCACATGACACCAACACTGTTGTTAGACTAACTCCTTGAGCATAGGATATTTATTTGCAAGTGTCATCATCACCCATTAGCATATCTTCCTCAGCTCATTAAGTGTTCCTAGGATTCATGAATGGTCTTACACACTTAAATACTACATTATTTTCCTGCCTGGTACATTTAATGGATGAGATAAACATGGTCTAAATGGCACAGTATTAAGGAATACTGCTATACCCATTGTACTCCATGTTCTCCATGATGGTGGTTGTTGGCACAGACCTCTAGAGCAGGCCCTCAGCACTGCCAGCCCCGCTCCTCGCATTGTACATACATCTGTCATACCTTCTGCTGCACCTCCAGCATCCTCTTCCCACTAAACATTTTGGCAGGAACTCTAGAAACATCTGTTGCTGTAGCCCAAGAACAAACTAGCTGCTCCCTGTCAAATGAGGATGGCACTTGGCAGTTTTATGCTTTAGTGGTCTTCAAGGTCCCATTTCTCTGTAGCTGTAGGACTCAATTCTTAGAGCACATACTCCTCGTGTATAGCAAAAGGCAAGACAGGGGGGCAGGCACATGGTGGAACAAACACCAGGGGTTCACGGATCTTCCTGGAATGCTACCTGCAAGCAATTGCGGTGCAGCAGTAAGAGGCTCGTAGTCAAACCCCAGTTCCAATCCTAGCTCTGCCACCTAGCAGTCAGTTGAGGTTTGCAGCTTTGGAAAGAGTAAAACCTGACTTGCCTAGGTTGACACTTATGGGTTTCTATTTGTTATCAATGTTTCTTTTCTAATCTCTATGGAAACCATAATTTCCTGAGGGAAAACTCTTAAATCTAAACCTAATTCATGTAAATAAAAATTGCAAGCTCTCAATAATCATTATTAGACATAACCTTCTTGGTTGTCTTCCAAGAAAGAAAGAACAACAGCAAGTGACATCCAGGAACTGATCTATTACTCAGAGCTTTCCTTAAAGTGATTACGGACTGATTAGCTGCTTACAATTGAGCCATGTTTTTCTCAAGCTGAGCATATACATTCTCATAGACTCTCTACTTCAGGCAGTCTACTGTGCAAAACAACAAATATTGGATATCTCTCTTTGTAATGCCTTACTTGTACTTCTGTACTAGTTACAACTTCAGGCTTGCTCTAGCTTGTCCTGTCTATAAATAATATGATTTATGATTATATATGATATTTTGATTATACTTAATATGAACTATCCAGTTGTAGAACTACCCTTGCCTTCTGAGAAGACCCAGTGTCCAATGAGCTACTACTTCTTAGAACTTCTTCAATATTGTCCCACAAAAATCCAAATACCACAATAGCTTCTTTCTAACGCCTTCACTGAGATACCTCATGGTTAGGTCACCGTGCTGTGTGTCCCTTCTCCCCACAGTGAGTAACCAACCTAACCTATTCAAGTAAGTTAGTGTTCTTTAGCAGATGGGTGTAGACACTCCTGTTTGTGGGGGTGGAGCTCATTTTGATCCCTAAATGCCGAAATGCTAAAGATCTTATTCAATAATTGATAAAATGTTGATTATTTTTCCATCAGTTTATAATTCTGTGCTACTGGAAGAATTTGCATATGAAGATTTCACATATGAAAGATTTTATATGTAATAGCAGTCATGTATGAAGAATTTTACATATGAACAATTTTATATAAGCACTTTTTAAAGATTAATCTATAAAACCCTGACTTTCCTATAATCTTTTTGTCTGTGTACATACATAGACACAAAAGGGGAAACTGCAGAAAGGCTCGCTTGAAGATTTGAGTTCAGTTACTCTTTAGTTACTAAGCTAGTTTGCCCATCACTGTTCTCTTTGACCTCTTCGGCCAAACTATTTTAAAAAAACAGCCCTTTGCGGCCAGCGTCATGGCATAGTGGGTTAAGTCACTGCCTGCAATGCTGGCATCCCATATGGGCAGAGGTCCATGTCCCAACTGCTCCACTTCTGATCCAACTCCCTGTGAATGCGCCTGGGAAAGCAACAGAGGATAGCCCAAGTCCTTGGATTCCTGTCACCCACGTGGGAGACCTGAAAGAAGTTCCTGGTTCCTGGCTTCGGCCTGCCTCAGCTCCAGCCGTTGTGGCCATTTGGGGAGTGAACCAGCAAATTGAAGACCTCTCTCTCTCCATCTCTCCCTTTCTCTCTCTCTAACTGTGCATTTCAAATAAACAAATAAATAAAATAAATCTGAAAAAACTTCCTTTAAAAATAGCCTTTTATTGTGCTTTTTTCCAAAGTTCTATTACAAAGGAGCACCCCTTTGAGTTTATATCTAACCTACATTGTTCTAAGTAATTTATATATTTTAATTGAATCCTCACACCAGCCCTGTAGGCCAACTTACACACTTTCTGTATTGATTTTAAAGTACTCTCATTTAATAGTTTCCTTTGCTTAGCAGCAGGCTTTTGGCATAACAGTGGAGATGCCACGTGGGGTGCCTGGACTACAGTTCTGGTTCTGTTCCCATTTCCAGCTTCCTGCTAATGTGCACCCTGGGAGGAAACAGATGATGGCTCAAGTAGTTGGTTCCCTGCCACCCGCATGGGAAACCCGATAGAGTTCCTGGCTCCTGGCCTCAGCTTGGCCCAACCCTGGCAGTACTGGGTATTTGGGATGTGAACCAATGAATGAGACATCTATTTCTGTCTGCCTTTCTGCCCTTCAAATAAGTAAAAAATAAAAAAAAAATTAAGTAAGTCCTCCTTTTCTTTAAAAAAAGGGAGATTTTTATGATACCAAAAGGTCCTGGTTAGATTTATACGTATGGATATCATTTCTCTAACTTAATTTCAGCTGAATCAGAGTTGTGTATACACTCAGTGGTTTTCACATATGGATTTGAACTTTAAGATTATTGTTATATTTTCATGAAAATCAAAGCTATTCCAATTTTAAAAAATAGATGATTTTTATCAATATTTTTGTGGGGGAACAGTAAAATAATCTGGATGTCCACTTACCCTCTTTCTTTGCAAGTTGTTCCATCTTCTTTGCATCTGTGGTTTGGCTTTGAAACTTAATGCTGTGTAAGCTTTCAACTCCTGGTTTGCAAAATAAAGGAAAAAATAATCAATATGGAAAATTTATGGCAGCAGCATGACCCCTAGGCTGAACAGATTCCAAGCTGAACTGCTTACTCTCTGTCTTCCCTTACAGTGGGGAACTTGGAATTGCAAATCAATGCATCTATTTTCTAGGGTCTGATAAACAGTGTTCTGTAAAATCTTAATTTTAATTACCCTGGCAATATATTAAACATTCTTAGTAATTAAAATTAATACTTGGTAATTAGAAATCAGTTTTTATTGCTTGTTTAGTAAGAAAGAATGAGATAGAATGCATAAAAAAAGCTTAGTGGAAATCCAATATTCATGTCTCAAGTTTAGTGCTAATAGGCATTGATTTAGTACCACAGATTTTAATTTGATGAAAACTTATGCTACTATAATAAAAGTACATATATTTTAGTTACACTTTTTAAGTTACTGATAATGGTGACCTGCAAAAAGCCATCTTGACTTCATTTCTTTTTCTTTTGAAATGCCAAGACATGAACACACACAAAGGCAGAGAGAGACAGACACACAAACATCCCGACTCATTCCCCAAGGGCCTGCAATGTCTAGAACCGGGTCAAAGCTGGAGCTAGAGTCAGGAAGCAGGAATAAGATCCAGGTCTGCAATGTAAGTGGTGAGAAAGTAGTCACGTGAGCCTTCACTGTTGCTTCCCAGGGTTGCCTGCTCTGACTTCAGAGTTTTAGTATGACCCTTTCTCTTGTTTCTCAGATATCTGGAGTAGATTCTTGGTCAAATTTTCAGGTAATTTCAAGTACCTCTTGCTGGCCTGGACATGCTCTTCTTGTGAACACTTTGTGGCTTTATGACATGCTTTCATATGTGTCATTTGATTGCCTTTACCACCACTTCCATGTTTTTTAAAGCAAGAAACACAGTGCAAAATATAAATAGCAATATGCCCAGTTCTCTGCCTGCAGGAGAATCTAAGTCTACTTTGGCAACAAATGTCTTTCACTTACGGGTTATACATTAGGTAGAGTCCAATGGGAAATTTAGATATGTTCTCAGGGAGAGAACATCACAGAGCCTTCAGGAAGTTATCCTTGCAAATGACACTAATGTACAAGCATGTCTGAGTAATGCATATATTTTATTATTTCTACCAAGATCTTGAAAATTTTGGATTTAATATAGTTTAATCCTGAATTCCCCCAATCTTAATTCATTTACTTGGTTTGTGTTACTTTACCCAAGCTCTCTACTCTGGAAGGAGGACTACTGAGTTCCTTAACTCTGGTGAATGAGGTTCCTAGGAGCATCAGTGGATTTCTGCAGATGTTTGTGTTTCCTGTCCCTGATAAAAAGGATAGAGAGACCCCATCTCTTTGGTTGCAAGGAAAAGGCTTCAGGGATGGGGTGACTTCTGAGGTGGTACTTCTAGAATGAACCTCTTTCTAATGGTTTGTTCAGATAGTCTGACTCACAAAGCCACTGGAAAATTGTGGAAATGATTTGTTTAAAACTCAAGTAAATCAGGACTTGTATTTATACTACTTAGTCATCCAATCCAATTGTTCAAGTCAGAAGGTTGTGAGTCATCCTAAACCTCTTTTCTCCACCACCTGATTCGGCTGTTACAGACTTCTCTGGCTTCCGAGTCTACATATTTTCCCAGTACAGTCTCCATGTTCCACGTTACAGACCCCGTCATAGTCCAGGCCTTAAGAATTTCATGACAACTGATCTTTCTCTGAGATCCTCTTGCCTAAGGGCTTCCAACATCTCTCTTTAGTCTTAGTGGTAAAGAGAGAAAGTTCCTTAGCACGACATTAAACGTCCAGTAAGACTTGAATCTTCATCTTTCTCTATCATTGTGTCCTGATTCACTGCAAGTGTGCTCATTGTTCCCTCAATGCCTTATTCTTTTTTATGTCCCAAAATTTCTCTTGTAGTATTCCTTAAACAACGTTTTTCTGCTTGATTGACAATGTCTTACTTTCTTCCCTTTAAGACTTATCCAGCATCACCTCTTTGAAGAATTTTTTCCTGGACCTCTTATGTAAGTGGTCTTCATTCAGTGTGGACACTTGAAGATTTTCCAAGAGAATGCCACACATTTCCTGTGCCCACCTTTACATGTTCTCTGTGCAACTTTTCATTTTAACTATTGTTGCAACACCAACTGTGCACAAGTGTAACCCAATTGCACCATTTCAGAGTTGCAACTCACCTTTCTTTCCTTCCACCTAATGCCACTGCTGTGATTTGTCTACATGTTGGAAAGCAATGGGAGTTAACACTTTGTGGGTGAATGGAGAACCCAAGACAAATGGGAGATGGGAAATCTTCTGTGTCTTCCACAGGTAGATCTGATACAGCTTCAATGGAGAGGTCCTTGGCAGCATTGAGTCCCGCTTGCTCAAATCAGTCCCTTCTCCCTGCTGTTCCACCCCGCTTTCTCCTGTGGGACTGCCTACATGCAAGCCCCTTTATCAGGCTCTGTTTTCTGGAGGTCCTAGGCTAAGACAAAACATGCAAGAGCATGGATATCTGTAAAACACTACATTTTCATATCCTCAGATTCCATATGTATTCCTTTCTAAAATCAGTCCATCAGAAAATATATAGGAAAAGCTGATCAATCAATAAAAGACTTTAAAGCACAAAACAGTATATTTTTAAAACTGGGAGAAAATAGAATATTAGAGTCAAAAAAGGAATGACAGAAAATTTCTAAGGTTCAAGAAGGATTAATCCAAGCACTTTTAAAAAGTAGATGATAGTGAGCAATCAGTGACAGAACAGTTTTATTTTATAATGTCAATTTAAAAATATGCACTGAGGCACCTAGTTTGATAAAATTATTTTAGGGGGAATGTGATTAAAATCTGAATATTCTGGGCATAAAGCAGGGAACTTCAATCATAGCTAACTTGGAACCACCTAGGGACTTAAAATGGTCATGCCTGGATCCTTATTTCCAGGGACTTTGATTTAGTTGTTCTGCTGGATTTTTTTTTTAACAAGTGTCTGTTGTGTGTAGCTAAGGGTGAGAGCTGCTATGTTCATCACTTTTTATATATTCCATGTACCAGGCTGTGTGGAAATGTGCATACGTTTACTCAGATGCCTATGGGGAACAGGTAGCAGCTACAAATGAGTCAGTTGGCTCAGGCTGGGAATTGGGATGAGGTGGGGAAGGCAAGCCTCCCGCAGAGGAACCAGCTGAATCTCAGCTCTCTCTGTGATACTTGACCTGTCAGAAAAAGGGCCCAGCAAAGCCAAACAGGCTGACATTTGAAGAAAAGCAGGAAATATGACCCGTTGTGAAATTACATAGTTTTTCAATTTTACAGAAAGCTTTGCTCAGTCCCCCTCCTTTGTGATGTTCTTTAGAATCCCACTGCAGGCCGAATGGGCTGTAACAGTGGGCCAGACTGCATGTGTGGGCACACTTTTTGCAAAATGTTACAGGAGGGCATTGCCTGCCAACCTGTGGGTTCTGCATTGTGGGGCAAACTGGTGCTCTTCCCTTACTGGCACTGGCATTTGAAATAAGAGCCGAGTTGTGTACCTTATGGAAATGACTTTCTTTAAGCTTGTGTGAAGGAGTCTCAAAGATCAGAGTTGCGATGGTCTGCCTTACCCCTTTATAGATTCCTTGTATGTATTCGACTCCATTCTTGTATATAGTTTTCTGCCTCTTTTTTTCTTTATTGGGAGATAGTTCTTTCTTTGTTATTCCAGGGAAGGCAAGCAGCTGTTTGTTGGTGACAACAACAGAAACAACAAGGGAACCTTCCTCAGATATTAAAGTGGAGAGCTGGGCATTGTGGCTTAGTAGGCTAGCTTGCTGCTTGGGATACCCCATCCCATATCTGAGTGCCTGTGACCAAATCTCACCTTCACTTTTGATCTGGTTTCCTGTTTATGTGCCTAAGAGGCAGCAGATGATGGCCCAAGTTCCTGGTTCCTGGCTTTGGCTTAGCCTGGCCCCATCTGTTGTGGGCAGTAGTGGGTGAACCAGCAGTTGTAAGATCTGTCTGTCTCTCTCTCTCTCCCTCTTTCCTTCTTTCTTTCTCTGTGTCACACTGCCTTTCAAATAAGTAAATAAAACCTTAAAAGTAGAATAAACTCTACAAAAATAGCATGCTTAATTTATTTTTTGAGATTATTTAAAAATATAAAATAATTTTAGATATTTCTAATTGTACTTAAAAACATCATTTTATACTTGAATATCAAGAAGTACAAAGGAGGCTAAATATATGAAGGAGACTGAATGAAAACATGCCAGAGAGGTGTCTAGGAGTCTAGAAATTTCTGTATGGAACATTAATCAACACTAAAAAGGAGTTAATGCTTTGACTCTTTAATGGTTCAAATGGCATATTAAAGATATTTGGACTTTTATAAAACTTACTTGTATTCTGTACAGTTTTATTTCCTCAAGTAGAACGTCATTTTATCCAATTTATCATAATCTAGTCTTCTATAGTTTTGTATCTAACCAGGAAATTGACTAAGTGATATATGGGGAAAAATAGCCGATGGAATTTTTTGCTCTGAGATATGATAAAAAGCTATTTTTTGAAGTTTTGTTTGTTAATTTTCATCCCTCAAAGGTCTAATTATCTCAACATATTTAAAACTCCACATGACAGTACTACAAATGACTTTCCTGTTTAGTTAGAATTGACATGTAACTTTTGTTAAAGATGAAAATAAAGTGTGATTTTTTATTTCCTCATACAGTGTAAGTTGTATTGCTAAATTGTCCATTTCCCGTGGTGCTTAATTGTATATGGTTCTTCCTTCCTTTTTCATTTAGACAACTTTCATTGGCCACATACTATGTGGAGTTCCAAAGGCTAAGTATTTAGAGCCTCTCTTGTTATTTTGTGTGTGTGTGTTGGAGATGATCAGTTGGGCAGTTCTGGTAGAATTTTCATGCCAGAATAAGTATTTAATTAAACATTATCTGTAATAAGTTTCCCTAAGAAATGATTCCATGATCAAAAATGTAATAAATCACATTTTTACTTAGCATAAAACACCTAACTCCACCTCACCCTCCTGCCTAAGCCAAAGAAATAAGCAAAAATGAAAATGCTCTATAGACTTAATGGGTGTATTCAAAGGAAAAAAAAAAAAGAGCTGAAACTTTTGCTTGGCAGATATTAGGGACAGGTTCTTTCTAGAAGTAAGGACAGGACCATCATCATTTCTTCTGATTTCCACCTTTGGTTCATCTGGGTTTGGGTTTGACTGGGCTCCGTGTGTAACAGGCTCATTGCCTGCCCAAGGCTACTTTCCCTAATGCAGAGAAATCCTGGTTCTCAGAGTCAGCAGGCAAAATGATTTATGATTATTTATTACAATATCCTATCTACTTTTGGATACAATGTCAAGACAATTTATAGTCTATTTAATAAGATTAGCAAAAGAAACATTGAAAAATGTAGTTGTCAACATCTTACATGTTACAGATGTTGCCATAAGTCTGTTTCCTCTGTCAACTCTGCATAAAAGTTCAATGTTTGCTATTAAAATGTAGCTCTCGGAAGACACATCATTTAGGCATAGTATAGACAGTCTGGAGTCTTCAGTTTCCCCAAGTATGATCTGTGAACATTTACATTTACATACATGTATGTGTGTATACATGTACACACATATATAAATGTTAAATGTTTATTATGTATATACATTTCAGTTATAACTTAAGTTACTCATTTAAATGGCAGATGACTATGTGCAGGCCCAGATGAGTGGAATTGTAATCTTTGGGTTGGAACCTCAGGTCCTGCATTTTAACCTGTACAGCTAAAATTTACAGTAAAATGTGAGCTATAGATCAGTGGATAGCTAGAAGCACTCTGAGTGATCACTGTCTCATAAGTACCTACTATAAGTATCATCCTTTCCCAAGGGAAATCCAAGTGTTGGGGACCAGAGTGCAAATGTTCTCAGTTACCTGAGAAAGGAGCTGCAGGTAAGTAGCAAAACCAAAATTCCACTACACCAATCATGAGGATTTTCTAGCTACACATGCCAACTGCAGCACGTGGCCTCCAAGGAGTTCACTGGCACAACTGTACTGCTCTTTATTTTTTGATTTTAATGTTATTTTAAAACTTACTTCAAAGACAATGAAAGGGGGCAGAGACAGAGAGATATCTGCATCTATCAGCTCACTCCTCAAATGCCTACAACATCCAAGACTGGGCCAGGCTGAAGACGAGAGTCCAGAACCCAGTTTGGTTCTCTCATGTGCCTGAGACCCATGCACTTGAACCATCACTGTTGCCTCCCAGGGTGCATGCCAGCAGAGATGGAGGAGCTGAGATGAGAACAGGGCACTTCGATACGGGTTGTGTGCAGCACAAACTGCATCTTGTCAGCTGTGCCCTAGTGCCTCTCCCAGCTGTGCTGTTCTTGCAAAGAGGGATATTCTTCTCCTGACCATTTCTCCACTACCCCCGCAGTCTGACAACTACCAATGATTTTTCAGTTAACATTTCCAACACCTAAATTGTTTTCCCATTCACTGTGGTTCAATCTTTACAACAACCCTAGAGATAAGTATTAATTTTATGTGATTTTTTTTTTTCAGAAGAGATAACAGGCTTGGAAAGGCTGTGGAATAATGGCCAACTGGTGGGGAAGTGGCAGAAAGGAGACACAAACTCAGATCTTTGTGTAGTTACTGGGCCAGCGACAGCCATGCACACTTTCCCTGCCCGGCTTTCTGGCCTAGAATGTGGAGAGCTTTGATTTCTATAACCTTAGCACAGCTAATGAGAAAAAAATAGATGGGGGGCCTGGCGCTGTGGCGTATCGAGTAAAGCCGCCTGCAGAGCCAGCATCCCCTATGGGTGCCGGTTCAAGTCCCGGCTGCTCCTCTTCCGATCCAGCTCTCTGTATGGCCTGGGGAAGCAGTAGAAGATGGCCTGAGTCCTTGGGCCCCTGCACCTGCATGGGTGACCCGGAAGAAGCTCTTGGCTCCTGGCTTCAGATTGGCACAGCTCCAGCTGTTGCGGCCAATTGGGGAGTGAACCAGCAGATGGAAGACCTCTCTCTCTCTATTTCTCTGCCTCTCCTTCTCTCTGTGTAATTTTGACTTTCAAATAAATAAATAAATTAAAAAACAAGACATGGGGATAGTTTTTTATTTACTTATCCCTTATAAGTTTTTAAGCATGATTTTAGTATCACAGAGACAATATTACATCTCATTCAAGGGAGTTGGATGAACATTAATTCACAGACTAAGATAAAATAAATGGGTAGATAAGATAGGTATGGTATGCCTTTTTGTTTAAGGTTTATTTATTTATTTGAAAGGCAGAGTTACAGAGAGGAAGACACAGAGAGACATATATCTTCCAACCACTGGTTTACTTTCCAAATGGCTAAAACAGCCAGGGGTGGGCATACTGTAGCCAGTAGCTTCATCCTGGTTTTTCATGAGGTGCAGGGGCCCAAGTACTTGGGCCATCTTCTGCTTTCTCTGGTGCATTAGCAAGGAGCTAATTAGTCAGGAGCTGGATTGGAAGTGGAGCAGCCGAGACTCTAACCTGTGTCCAGATAGGATGCTAGTACTGTGGGCAGTGCCTTCTGTGCCACAGTGCTGCCTATGGTATGCCTTTTGTTAAAAAAAAAATTACCATTAAAAATATAAGTGGTACAGATGCCAGTGAGAGAAATAGTGCACTATTAAAGCATTAACTTTTTAAAAAAACTAACAATATCATAACTCTTCTTAATGAATTTCTTCCTTGATCTTGACATAAAACTGTCTGACTTTTATCTTTCTATATTCTCATTTAGAATCTGATTTAAAGCAAACAAAACTTAAGAACTCAAAGTTTTAAAGATCTCAATACTTAATTCAGAGTTTTAATGTTATTCAATTGATCTTATGTCTGCCAGTATCAGAAATCTGAATTATAGTTTTGTTGCTTCCAATTTTTAATTCAATAATTGCATGAACGTCTAAAGACTTCAATAAAATAGAGCCAGTGATTTAATGTGTCAAATAGAAATATTTGCAAATTATTTCACTTACTGAAGTTACTGAAAACCAAGTACAGATGTGAAAAAGTCTTGCATTAGATCAGGCAACCTGTATTCAGATCATGGTGGTAGCGTCAGTTAACTTTGCTCTTGTTTGTGTCCTGAGTTTCAAAACTGGAGATTGAATCAGATGATCTGTAACTGATGATTTCCATTTCTTGGAACTTTTAATTCTTGGAATAATGTAGTACTCATTGTGATATCCATGCAGTAGGCTTAAAAATGCTTTAGAAGGATGCCAAGCACTTTGTGTTTCTGTAAACTGTACTAGGAATGTGGAAAGTTGAGCACATATGGCAGGATAATAGTAGAAGAATTACAGTGAATCTCACCATTTTGTAGTTCCTCTTCTTTCTCATACTTAATGGACTATATGTCCATTGACTTCATATAAATCTATTTCTAGAACAGAAACGTATATTTAGCTATCTTATTCTTTACTACATATTTAAATAACATCATAGTGTATCTTTAAACTACAATCTGCTCTTACTTAACATCTGGTGATCTGCCATTTTCTTCAAAGTCTACCACCACACTGAAATCTTTATTCATAAACAAATGGGAAAATATTGCTAATTATAGGAAGTAGAACATATCTCAGTATATCCACGTATATACAGATCAGAGACTCATTTGGGAAATGACAAAATAGATGAAGAATTTGGATTTTAGCAGCAATTTGAAAAGCTCATTTATTCATTTACTCAACACATATTTTCTTGCCAGGCTTTAATTCCCTGTTCATGTTGGGTTTATAGGCTACTGGTGTGAGGTGAGATCTTGAAGAAGAAATTTCACATATGATGAATTTTATGAAAGAAAAAATTAAAGGGCACTATGAGTACCTAAGAGAGGAGTTAATTCATCAAGTTTAGAGGGATGAATCAGAGAATCAGTATACAATAAAACTTCCTTGTTACAGGGACATTTGGTAGATATCTGAAAGGCAGGCAGATAATAAGCCAGGCAAAGTTTTTGGAAAACTGTTTTAGGCAGAGGAAATAGCTTATTTAAAGCTCACAGGGCAAGAGAAGAGTGTTCTTTTTGAAAAACTGAAAGAAGACTAGTGCAGTTGTAGTACAAGTCCAAGAAGGAAATTAGAGTGTATGATAGATCAGAACTTGAATGGGTGTAAAAATCATTGCAAGAACAGTGATTTTATTTAAGGGTTCTCAGAAGCTAATTAAGGGTTTAAAAAGGGGTGGGGCAGAGAGCAGAGAATATAATTAGAGTTGTATTTTATAAAATGACTTTTTATTTTGAAGTATTTTAAGACTCAGGAGAATTTGCCAAATGGGTATAGAGTGTGTTTGTGTAACTTCCCTCTAGTTTTCCCTGGCAATGATATCATACATAACTATAGTATAGTATCAAAGCCAGGAGTTTTATGTTGTTACAGTGTTAGTAACCCAGCCATAGGCCTTATTCAGATTTTTCAGTTGGCTGGGATTCAAGAAGTATTCAGGAGGTGCACATGATTAGTGAGTTTTGGTGATGAGTTATGGACCACGAGAGAGGGCACAGGGTCAAAAGTGGTCTCTGTATTTCTGTTTTGATCAAATGCATAAGTAAGTGGTGATGCTCCTTGTCCAGGCTGAGAGTCCTAGTGGACAATCAGGATTGCTGAGCAAGGGAGATGCATTCACCTGCAACCATGGTGAACTGTATGCATCTGTTTAGGTAAGAACCCTTCTGGCTGCAGCTTTGCAAAGATTACAGGTATGAGATACAGATGTAGGTATTGTTAGCATGTGGACAGTCATTTCAGCAAGATTATCTAAGGATATTCTGTTAAATGAAAAGCAAGGAAAAAAATGCTTTAGATCCCCTGGAACCACAGATTTGAATTGGATTGGTAAGGAGGAGCTGATGGTAAGGAGAATGAGTGGCAATAGCAGAGAGAAAGGGAGGGGGAGGGGGAGAGAGAAAGAAACAGAGAGAGAGAGAGAGAGAGAAAGAAAATCAGGACAGGTGCTGAAAACTTGCGAATTTTTTTCATGTCAGCAAAAGAAGTAGTGTTTTAAAGAAAAATATCATCGTAGGATCTCTGACTTCATTTGAAGCCTTGTGTTTCTAATAGTTTTCAATGTGTGCCATTCTTTTCCTTTTAAAATTTTGTATTTCTAATGCTAAACTCCATGATAAAATGTGATGTTTTCTGCAACATTTAGAAGTTTACATCTTCCAAAATATTATTTTAGATTGAGAATATTTCCTTATAGTGAACAAAAGCATAAAAGCTATTGGTAGGGAGGGGAGTGGTGAACCATCTATAAAAGTTTATTTAATAAAATTCAAAGTATCTTTACATGTGAATCTTCAATCAAAATTTATTTCCCATGCAGTAAATACCATCCCCTAGGACAATTGAAATCAATTTGGGGCTGAGTTTTGGGTGCCTGTGTTTTTAAAATCTTCCCAGTTGACTCTGATATTCAGTGTAGGGGTGGGAGAGTCACTGGAACAGATAAAATACTGTGATAGTCTTAGGAGTAATGAGAAGATTCTGTACAGCAATTTGGAGAAAGATATGACCCAAAAGAAACCTTTTTTGGTACTGATATAGGAATGGCATGCTAAATAATTATTCATGAAACAAACAGTTGGTAAAGAGGCAAACCATGGGGCTGGTGCTGTGGTTTAGCAGGTAAAGCTGCCACCTGCAGTGCCTGCATGCCATACGGGCACCAGTTCATGTCCTTCTGATCCAGCTGCCCACTGATCCAGCACTTCTGATCCAGCTCCCTGCTAATGCACCTGGGAAATCAGTGGAAGATGGCCCAAGTACTTGGGCCACTGCCTCCACAAGGGAGACCTGGATGAAACTCCTGGCTCAAGCTTCAGCCTTGCCCAACTCTGGCCGTTGTGGCCATTTGGGTAGTGAACCAGCAGATGGAAAATCTCTCTTCTCTGTCTCTCCCTGTCTCTGTCTCTGTCTCTCTCTCTCTCTGAACCTGTGCCTTTAAAATAGATCTTTTTTTTTTTTAAAGAAGAAATATAAGACAAGGAATTTGGAGTTGACCCACTGAATTGGAAAGCCATCATCACAAACCTGAAAGGGTACTGAAAGTTAGAGTTAGTGAGACAAAGTTTGATTTATAGTAGATTGATACTATGACAAGCCAAGTAACAAGGTCAGAATGACACGCTGAAATAGCATCTCTCAAGACCATTTGATATTAGAAGGAGAGAAAAGGTCATACCACTTTACGTAAGAGATACTGAAGGCTGAGCGATGAAATGTTTCAGGAAGAAGCACATTTGAATTTTCTAGATGTTTAACTGTGGGTGATAATAACGTGAAGGTTACTTTGGGGACTTTCACCAGGAAGGGAGGTAACATATGGTGGTTCTCTATGTTCAATGGAAGCTGAATGTTGAGGATCTCAGAGAGAGGATATGGAAAATGTGTGCCAAATGTAGTTTACATGAGAAATGGAGCATCTGGCTTTGTAGTACTTAGGAAGAATTCCACGTGGGCATGAACTTGAGTATGAATAAACAGGTAGCTAAACATAACATCATTTTCCAAAAAGTAAATTCACAAAAAGTATTTACCTTTTGCTTATCTATTTACTCCCCGGCGTGTTTTCAAAAGAATTTAAGGTAGCTAAGAAACCGTGTTTTAGTGTCTAGAGTTATCTACATACAGAATAAACAAACATGGTAGGAACTTCAAGAGTCAAAGTGAAGTGAGGTATTCATTTTACTAACTATGAGGAAAAGCTTTGATTTACTGAGATTTAGAACTCCAAAATACCATATTTGGCACAGAAATCTTAATGATCCTCATGGTGCAGTCATTTCTCTGAATGGTGTCATTTACAATACGATTCTAGGCCTAGGAAATAAATGGAAGGGAGGGTAATGAAGCTTATACGATGTCGAATGACTCAACGTATGATTAATATTGAGTCACTTTCATATTCTCAGTTGCCAGCCTCTCTGCCTAACACCTCCTTATCTGCAGTAACGTAGTATGAGAATTAAATCTGTTAAACGGGTTTCCTGCACGGATTATCCTGTCAGGTTGCTAACAAGTATATTTCCTCAACATTAAGGAATTCATATCAGTACAAAGATGGTAGTGTAATTTTGATTTAGCTCCGCTGGATTGCCATTTTTCAGTGATAAATAGGGAGGAATCCAGGTTATTTGGACATTCAGGGTTTTTTGAACAGATGTGACCCACTCTCTTACCTACCTTACCACACAATAACTTTGCAGGCTTTAGTATGAATTCATTTAGTATAGTATTTGTGTATATATGTGAAATTTTAAAACCATTAGACAGTTAAGTCTTAGTGGGTTTCTTTTTTTATTATATTTACTTGAAAGGCAGAGTTCTAAAGAGAGAGAGGTTTTCCTTCCACTGGCTCATTTCCCAAATGGCACAACTGCTGGGACCAAGCCAGGCCTAAGCCAGGAGCCAGGAGCTTATCCTGGGTCTCCCACGTGGGTGTGGGAGCCCAAGCATTTGGGCCATCTTCCCTGGCACATTAGCAAAGAGCTGGATGGGATGTGGAGCAGCCGGGACTTGAACCAGTGCCCATATGCAACACTGGCCCTCGGGTTCCTTTCTAGGTAATTTTATTTCCAAACAAGTTTCGGTTGCTGGGATATCCTTATGCCTCATATAATCTGAGGAACAAAGCCACAGTGAAAGTGCTAAGCGACTTTTTAAAAAAATAAATTAGCACAGTGACAATGAGGAGCAGTACTTTATGTTACTAGACTAAAACACAATATTCATTTGTACTAAATGATTCGCTGATGTCAAAACTATACAATCTGATGATTTTCAAGTATCCATATTGGGCAAGCATTTGATGCAGCAGTTAAAATGTCAACTGTGGGGGCCGGCACTGTGGCACTGTGGGGTAAAGCCCTGACCTGAAGCATTGGCATTCTGTTTGGACACCGGATCTAGTCCCAGCTGCTCCTCTTCCAATCCAGCTCTATGCTACGGCCTGGGAAAGCAATGAAGATGGCTCGAGTCCTTGGGCCCCTGCACCCATGTGGAAGACCTGGACGAAGCTCCTGGCTCCTGGTTTCGGATCGGCACAGTTCCAGCCGTTGTGGCCATCTGGGGAGTGAACCAGTGGATGGGAGACCTCTCTCTCTGTCTCTATCTCTCTCTGTAACTGTCTTTCAAATAAATAAAATAAACGTTAAAAAAAAAAGATGCCAACTGAGACCCCCATATTGGGGTTCTACTGCCTGTTTAGCTTCCTGCTAATGCACGCCCTGGGAAGCAGCAGATGATGCTTCAAGTACTTGGGTGAACACACTGGAAGACATGCTGGATAACATAGGTGATGTTCCAAGCTCCTGGTATCAACCTTGTCCAGCCATGACTATTTTGGTCATTTGGGGAAGGAGCAACAACCTTGCTTGCTGTCTCTCTCCCTGCCCGCCCCCCCCCCCCCCCCCCACGTAATCGTTCTCTCACATAAAATGAAAACAAAATACATTTTAAAAATGAGAATTAAAACTGTATTGAGGCCGGCGCCATGGCTCAATAGGCTAATCCTCCGCCTGCGGTGCCGGCACCCTGGTTCTAGTCCCGGTCGGGGCGCCAGATTCTGTCCTGGTTGCCCCTCTTCCAGGCCAGCTCTCTGCTGTGGCCAGGGAGTGCAGTGGAGGATGGCCCAAGTGCTTGGGCCCTGCACCTGCATGGGAGACCAGGAGAAGCACCTGGCTCCTGGCTTCGGATCAGCGTGGTGCGCCGGCCGCAGTGCGCCGGCTGCAGTGGCCATTGAGGGGTGAACCTACAGCAAAGGATGACCTTTCTCTCTGTCTCTCTCTCTCACTGCCCACTCTGCCTGTCAAAAAAATATAAAAAATAAAAAACTGTGTTGAGGGGCTGTGGTTTAGAGGGTAAAGACTCCACCCGCAGTGCCACATCCCATATGGATGCCGGTTCAAGTCCAGGTTGTTCCTCTTCCTATCTAGCTCTTTTCTATTGCCTGGGAAAGTAGTGTAAGAAGTCCTTGAGCCCCTGCATCCAGGTGGGAGATCTGGAAGAAGGCTCATGGTTCCTGACTTTGGATCAGCCCAGCTCCAGCTATCGCGGACATTTGGGGAGTGAATCAGTGGATGAAAGAGAGACTCTCTCTCTCTCTCTCTCTCTCTGCCTGCCTCTGCCTCTGCCTCTGCCTCTCTGTAACTGTGCCTTTCAAATAAAATCAATAAATCTAAACAAAAACTATATTGGAAAACACAGCTCTTTCAGGAACTAAAGGAAAACTTAACCATTCCTTCCCCTTGAAATGCCTCCTTTACGCCTCCTTCCTGCCATGATCTGGTTATCTTTCTATGCTCTGGTATCTCTCAGTCTCCTTTATGGTATCTCCCTCCACCCTACCTCTAGGTATTTGAATCCAGAAACCTGTTACTTCTCCAAGTCTACTCCACGTCAAGAGACAGCACTGATATCCATTCAGTCACTCAAGCAGAGAATCTGGGACTGTTCCCCTTCTCTCATCCTCACTTTCATTCTGTCAGTGAGTTCTGTAGCTTCCACTTGCAAAATATGCTTTCAAGTTATCACACTTCCACGCGTCTCTGTGGTCGCTGTCTTAATCCCGGCTATCATTATGCCTTGCTTCAAAGTATCGCAGCAGCATCCTGCCTGCTGGAGCTTTCCCTCCTCTCTTCTTCCACCTGCAGTTACCCCAGTTCATTCACTGAAATCCTAGTGATCTTTTTAAAACATAAATCAGACGGTATCACTCGCTGTCCTTGTTTCACCCTTTTGATAGCTTCCCATTTCACTAAGGATTCAGTTTTTTCTCCACAGTCTAAAAGGTCCCGTCTAAACAAGGTCCTGCTTATGTATCCAGATTTGTCTCCAGCTGTCTTTTCTCTTGACCAGAAGCTCTACCTCACTGCTTCCTTCTCCAACTTTGAGCCTGAAATTATTCTGTTCCTTCTGCTTTGAGTTCCTTTCCCTTACATCTCTTATGGCTTAGCTCATCATATCCTTAAATTTCTGCCTAAACATTAAATTTTCAGACAGGTTTTTATTTCAGATTCCAGGTAGGTACCCCTTTAACTCTTCATTCAGTGTTGTTTCAGTTACCTGCCAAACACCTCCATTCTAATGATATGTTTTCTGGTTTTCTTTGTATTTTCTTTCAACTGTTATGAGAATTTCAGTCCTAGAAAACAGACTCTGTCTACTTCACTTACTTCTGGGTGCCTAATTACAAAGTCAAATATGAGGTGCTTGGAAATGTAGATGCTTGTGGATGAATGTGTTGTGGCAGTTATCTGCTAAAAATTTATATCCAGAGTCAGGTACAGCAGTTAAGACACTGCTTGTAAACACCGTGTTCTATGTCAGCGTGTCATGGTTCAAGTACTGGTTCATCCAGCGTCCAGGTTCCTGCTAATGAGCATCCTGGGAGGCGGTAGGTTTGTGGTCCAAGTGCGTAAGTCCCTGCCACTCTCGTGGGAGATCTGAATTGAGTTCCTGGCTTCTGGTTTTGGTCTGGCCCAGCTTTGGCTTTGTGGACATTTACTCTATGCCTTGCATATAAAATAAAGAAATACTTAAAAATTCAAATTATAATTTTTAGGCAAAATGAATTTTATAGATTTTATAATACTTTGAAATATAATTAGTAAGACTAGAATTAGTGTGATAATTTTCAGCTTTCAAATATTTGAATAAATTTTGGAAGTCCTTACTATTCTGTAGAGTAGTAAGAAACCTTAAGAATGTGACACTGTCCTGGACAGAAGATATTAATAACTCTTTTTTTTCTTCTAGTTTTGTTCAGCCAAATGTCTCAAAATTCCTATATCAATGCCGAGAACCATTGAATTTGCACTATTTTGTATTAGTGCTGTAAATTTTTCTGTTGCCTCAAGTACTTTTTCTACATTGATGATACTCGACCCTAAGAAATACCTTGACAGAATTAAAATGAAATTATTTCCTTTTACTAAAGTGCTCATTAGTTCCCTGATTATACTGGAAGAAGACACTACTTCATGACTAGCATGGGATGTTATATTTTATTCTATGTACAATTTATTAATAAACATACCTTCAATGAATAAAAAAAGAAATGCTTGTTGAATAATGAGTGAACAAACAATATAAGAGTTGGTTGAGGACAGGCATGGTGGCATGGTAAGTAAATCTGCAGCCTGCGGCATTATCATCCCATATGGGTGCTGATTCATGCCCTAGCTGTTTCCCTTCCATTCTAGTTCCCTGCTAATAGCCTGGGAAAAGCAATGAAAGAAAGCCCAAGTGTTTGGGCCTCTGCTACCCATGCAGGAGACCTGAAAGAATCTCCTGGTTCCTAACTTCAGCCTAACCCAGCCCTGGCCATTATGGTCATCTGTTGAGTGAACCAGCAGATGCAAGATCTCTCTCTCTCTCTCTCTCTCTCTCTCTCTCTGTAACTCTAATTTTCAAATACATAATCTTTTTTGTTTAAGTTGGTTGAGCAGACAACTCTACCTGGAACAGTGTGACCTTGAAGAAGAATTATTTAAAAAATTATTTGTTTTTCTTGAAATACAGACACACACACAGACACACACACACACACACAGAGAGAGAGAGAGAGAGAGAGAGAGAGAGAGAGAGAGTTCTATCTATCTGCTGTTTCATTCCCTAAATGCTCACAGTGGCTGGGGGCTGGGTGAGGCTAAAAATCAGGATCTGAACACAATCCAGGTCTCCTATGTGAATGGGTGATAGGTTCCCACTAATTGAGCCATTGACTGCTGCCTTTCAGGGTGCACTTTAGCAGAAAGCTGGAATTGGGTGCGGAACCAGGATTCCAATGCAGGCAGTTCAATGGGAGATGCTGACATCTTAACCACTAGGCCAAATGGCCTTCTCTGCTTGCACTGGTAATAGCACATTCCCACCTGCGCGTAGATCATAACCCAGCCATTCCATAAAAAAAAACCCTGAAATCTTGGGAGCCACTGCCCCAGGAATATTATGAAAGCATTGCCTCCTGTCTGCTCTCTAAAGCCTTTTGTTCCATCCAGCTGCCTCTGATTGAAGATCCAATGCCTTGGGCTTAGCTTCAATTCTCAGCCTGAACTTCTGGATTAATTTTTAAAGTGATTTATTTCTAGACTCATTCGTCTCATTCTTCTCAGTGTCCCATAACCTCAGGGATGAGCTTGCCTTCCTTCTGTCTCCTGGCCCTGACTTCTGGAACCCCTATAGGGCTATGACTTAAGATTTCCCCCTTAACTAATGCAGGCATTCATATGGTGTTAGATCATGCACCTGCAAATAGAACTGAATTGTTTGCAATTCTACCATACTTGGTATTATGAACTCCATGTCTTCTGCATTTATTTATTATGTTAATCTTTTTGGTTTCATGGCCTGCCTAAACTTCTTTATGGCTTTTGTTTCTTTTTATCCCTCTGTCAATGATATTTGCGTCCTTATTTTCACAAAGGATACATTTTTAGGAATAGTTTTTCAGATTGGAGGTAGGACGTACTTTCATAAATACTGCCCATGTCAGCAGCAACTCCAGGTCACTCTTTAAATCACTACATGGATAATTATGGTTGTGTTTTGACCCATCAATCACAGTTGCCTGTATTTATGTACAGTGCTTGATTTTGAATCTAAAATTGTAGTGTTGTAAATATAATAAGTAATAACTATTTGCCCCTGAAAGGGACAAACCTTTAGAGGAGAGCATGGTACATGATGAATAGTGGATTCAAGTTACAAAATCACCTTTATCTTATATGCCTCTTTCCTTTCTTCCTACCTTCTCTGTCTTCTTTGGGGGGAAATTTAGGTAGCTAACTCTTACAGTATATAAATTATTGCACTAAGATGTTTCATTAAGTTTATGAATTTTGTGTATTAGATGTCTGCTAAAATACATATGTAGAGAGGATTTAATGTTTATGTGTAGGGTTCTCAGAAATATATCTCTTATAGGCTGTTAATTATATTAATTGCAGAAGGCAGACATTTTCCAAGTTTTCTTCAAATTTTATATTTTTATTCTAGAAACATAATGGGAACTACCTTTTATTTGGAATTCAAATAAAGAAACTTAGTCAAATTGATAGTAAACTTTTGTATACTTTATTTCTCTTGCATATTTTTATGATGAGGCCATCTGAGTCAGAATGTATGGGGATGGAAAAAATGGGGGGGAATGAATATGAATAGGTATGTGCTGAAATAAGAAAAGGAACAAATATGAACATATTGGATTCCAAGTACGGTGAATGCCATTGCTGAATTCAATAGGTTATCTCTCTGTATAAGCTGCAAAAGTTGTTCAGACTTCTGTAATATGGAGGATGAATTAGATTAAAAAGGAAATATTTCTGAATGAACCATCACAGCATTTTTTAAGCCATAGAATTATTTTGAATGGCCACAGTTCCCTGCTGACACTATTGCAGTGGATTCTTTGGCTCTTTATTAAGGGGAGTTTGAACATTAAAATGGCTGAAATATGAGAAAGAGAAGGAGAGAAGGGCATAAGCAGAGAGAGAAACACACACACACACACACACACACACACACACATAGAACATCAATGAATGAATTAATACAAATGTACATGTAATAAAGGGAGGTTTGAAAAGTGTTTTATTTCAGACTAGTAGTCAGTAGACCTAAATTCTTCTTTAATCTCTAATGTGAACTTTGCAGGCATCTAAACTCTTTGTGCCTTTGTTTTCTTATCTATCAAATAGGGATAATAGTAACATGTGTTCTACCTACTGCATGGGTCTGTGGGAATAATAGAATGAAATGTTAGATGTGGGACTGTTTTGAAAGCATGAAATGCTCTCTGCAGATAAAAGGTCATATTACCCAAGCATAACATTCTTCTCTTTGCACAAGTGGAGATAAGTGAGCAGAACATTTGCTTTTGGATTTTATAATTGGGATAATTTATTCAAATTATCCAATACCATTTAGCATTGTGGGCTTAGAAGTCAAACAGTTTAGTAGACTGTGGGCTTAGAAGTCAAATAGTTTTCCCTTTCAATCCTGACTCTACCTGTCATTTACTGGTTGCGCAACATTGGACAATTTATGTAAGTGTCTGGGTTCTACTATGGCAAATCTAAGGAGTCATAATGAGACTTAAATGAGATAATTCCCTTTGCTCCTTGTGGAACACAGAATAACTACATAATAAATATTAATGATAGCAGTCGTACTGCTGTGATGCTAACTGATTTTGTTGTTAGTGTTGGGTTAACTTTTCACTTTTGTTAAGAAGTTTGAAAACCACTGATCTTTTACAACTTCAATTATGAGTACTTGTTTTAATTTTTTAGTTATTTTAAAAATTGTGTGCTCTCATATATATTAGTATATATGATCAATAGTATAATATACACTTATATATATATATATACATACATATATATATATATATATAATCTCCCTTAAGGAAGACTTAAAGTATCTAATCTAATTAGAGCTCAATGCAAATTAATGTTTGGATATAAAACTTAGCCAACTTCATCAGAATAGGTGGTCTTCCTCCTGAGACATGTAGGACATATAGGACAATATAACAGGGCTAAATTTGACTCTAATTTTCTGTAATTAGGTGAACTGGATAAATTACCTAAGTCACCATTTTCACCCAAGAGAAAATATAAATATTTATGTATGGGGGGGGGGGAAATTGTGTTGGTAGAAAATCTTGTTTTTTTTTTTTTCCCTGCCATTGAATTAAACAAATGTAAAATATAGAACGATTTATTCCAGAGATTAAGTCTGAGAAGCATCTGAAAAACAGAATTGTTCTGAAATGACTTCTTTGATGATCAGTTTTCAGGTCAAACCACTGCAGTAGTTGAAATGACAATGCATAACCTGCAGTCATGTGTGGGCTACTGGTTTCTAAAGACTGACTTCATGGCACCCAACATATGCCCTGAAAGGTGATAAGGAATTTAGTGGATGTTCATGCTAACTTGGTTCCCAGATATTTAGTTGAAAAGGTAAACATGGCTTTAAATCATTTAATTGCAATGAGGCATTTAAAAATATGCCAAATGTTTTCTTCTTAATGATTGTTCTGCTTTGCAGTTTGGGTATCTATATTTCAGAAACAGAATTGATGCTACTTGTTACATTCTAAAATGTAACATGCATAGTCGTCTTTATTCTCTGGTAAAGCAATAGAACTTCTGTGAAACCCCATAGTTCTACTTTTATGATATGAAAGAAGGGATTCAGAGGATAGGAGCTTGATCTGGGTTCTTTTGGAAACTGCTCTATTTTAAGCTAGAGTCACTAGTGTGTATTAGCTATAAAATGCATCTGTGCATTCAATGACTTGAATAGTTGAATGGGAGATTTTTTTCCCAAGCTTGATTGATTTAGCAGAGCATCAGAGAGAGAGAGGAAGAAAGAGACAGAGAAAAATAAGTATATTCCATCTACTGGCTCATCCCCAAATGGCTGCAGCAGCCAGGGCTGGGCCAAGCCAAAGCCAGGAGCCTTGAGCTTCCTCCTATCTCTGATATGGATGGCCAGGGCCCTGGTACTTAGGCCTTCTTCAGTGTTCCCAGGTGCACTAGTAGGAAGCTGGGTCATCTGGGACATGAACCTGTGTTCTGATATGGGATGCCAGCATCAGAACTGGTGGCTTAACCCTCTGTGCGCAACACCAGCCCTGGATGGAAGACTTTTAATGTTGTCTCTTTGCAAGTGGATAAACACAAAGAACAAGAAGTTTCTTTTCTTTGTTTTTAACTTTTATTTAATAAATATAAATTTCCAAAGTACAACTTTTGGATTATAGTGGCTTTTTCCCCCTATAACCTCCCTCCCACCCACAACTGTCCCATCTCCCACTCCCTCTCCCATCCCATTCACATCAAGATTCATTTTCAATTATCTTTATATACAGAAAATCAATTTAGTATATACTAAGTAAAGATTTCAACAGTTTAAACCCACACAGAAACACAAAATATAAAGTACTGATTGAGTACTAGTTATACCGTTAATTGACATAGTACAACACTTTAAGGACAGAGATCCTACATGGGGAGTAAGTGCACAGTGACTCCTGTTGTTGATTTAACAATTGAAACTCTTATTTATGACGTCAGTAATCACCGGAGGCTCTAGTCATGAGCTGCCAAGGCTATGGAAGCCTCTTGAGTTTGCCACCTCTGATCTTATTTAGATAAGGCCATAGTCAAAGCGGAAGTTCTCTCCTCCCTTCAGAGAAAGGTACCTCCTTCTTTGATGGCCCGTTCTTCCCGCTGGAATCACTCACAGAGATCTTTCATTTAGGTCTTCTTTTTTTTTTTTTTTTTTTTTTTTTGGCCAGAGTATTTCATGCCTGATCCAAATGCCTTAAGGGCTGATTCTGAGGCCAAAGTGCTGTTTAGAACATCTGCTATTCTATGAGTCTGCTGTGTACCCCGCTTCCCATGTTGGATCATTCTCTCCTTTTTAATTCTATCAGTATTAGCAGACACTAGTCTTATTTATGTGATCCTTTTGACACTTAATCCTGTCATTTTCTTTTACTTATTACAAGTCCATCCCATCTAGTAACATCAAAGCAGTGATTTCAAGAGCTGCTTAGTGTTCTCCTAGTTAATGAAAGTAGTTGAGGGTATTAGTTAGAAAGGAGAAAGCTCAAGTTACCATCTGAATGACATCTGAACAAGTATTTTATGGCCTAGCCATCTTCTATTTAGAACAGTTTATTCATGATTTTATGATTTAGTTATGTGGAACCAGAAAATTTATTATACAGCTATAGGAAAAAAGTTAGGAGGCAACTGGCAACTGGAAAAGATTTCTGTGTGTGTAATGGACAAAAGATAAATAACATTGGTCACCTAAGAATTATGTTATTGTATTTTGGCTCAATGATTCTCGTGTTTTGTATCAAATGCTACTTATACGTATGCATGCTGCAAATAATTTTGATTTCTTCATCAGTATTCTCTCTGTTATTAACTTGGGATAGCTATACAAAGTGTTGATTGCTGTGAAAATCCAGGCGGAAACTTATTGAAAACTGGTTAACAGTTTTGACAAAGAGTCTAAATTGGCCAATAGCTTTGCAGGATTAAATTTTATCTTTTTAAGTTGTGGGCTGGTGGATGTCTTTTAGCTTCCAGTCATCTTATACCTGTAGAATTCAGGCAGGAAAATTACCTGGCAAAAAATAGTATCCCCTGTTTGGGCGGTATCCCCCAACCTATCAATGTTTGGATCGTATTGTCCTGCAGTCCTCAGCTCACAGAAGCTAGTGTGACCCAGCCTTCAGTGCTCCCTGCAGCAACACTGCTGCCATTGGATATTGCTAGCCTACAATCTGGTAGCCTCAACATAGCATCCCAGTTAAGTAGGTTAAAAAACTAACGAGGGTCTGCTTATTAGCAGGGATCAGTGCTGGCTTCCTTGTTTCTGAAGTAAGTGCATGTTTTCCTGTACTCATCTTAGAATTGCCCATTTTTACCTAAGATTATGTAGAAAGGCGATTTCTATCAACTATTTCTTTTTTTTTTTTTTTTTTTTTTTTGACAGGCAGAGTGGACAGTGAGAGAGAGAGACAGAGAGAAAAGTCTTCCTTTGCAGTTAGTTCACCTTCCAATGGCCGCCGCGGCCGGCCGGCGCGCTGCGGCCGGAGCACCGCGCTGATCCGATGGCAGGAGCCAGGTGCTTCTCCTGGTCTCCCATGGGGTGCAGGGCCCAAGCACTTGGGCCATCCTCCACTGCACTCCCGGGCCACAGCAGAGAGCTGGCCTGGAAGAGGGGCAACCGGGACAGAATCCGGCGCCCCAACCGGGACTAGAACCCGGTGTGCTGGCGCCGCAAGGCGGAGGATTAGCCTAGTGAGCCGCGGCGCCGTCTCAACTATTTCTTGAATCCAGAGAATTTCTCTGCAATAAGCAAATGGGAAAGTGGACTTTTCAATTCATTTTCCTAAAATTGAAAGTTTAGAACAACTCTTGTTAAAGCTGGCATTAAATTTTCTGGGGCTGGTGGCCGGCGCTGTGGTTCACTTGGTTAATCAAACCTCTACCTGTGGCATCGGCATCCCATATGGGCGCCAGGTTCTAGTCCCGGTTGCTCCTCTTCCATTCCAGCTCTCTGCTGTGGCCCGGGAGGGCAGTGGAGGATGGCCCAAGTGCTTGGGCCCCTGCACCCGCATGGGAGATCAGAAAGAAGCACCTGGCTCCTGGCTTCAGATGGGCACAGCTCCGGACATGGCAGCCATTTGGGGAGTGAACCAATGGAGGGAGTGCCTTACTCTCTCTCTCTCTCTCTCTCTCATTGTCTATATTTCTACCTGTCAAATAAATTAAAAAAAAATTTTTTCTGGGGCTATTATACAACCTAGTGAAATTTTTAAGGAAAGAATTATGTTGGTTTCAGCATTTGTAGATTAAGTCACAATAAATTCTTTTTTTAAAAAAAATTATTTGGAAGAATGACAGAGAAATAGAGATAGAGATATATAGAGATTGAGATAGAGAGCTTGAGAGAGACACCTCACTCTACTGGTAAGTTCCCAGAATATCTACAGTGACAGACTGGACCAGGCTGAATTCTATCCAGGTCTCACGTGTGGGTGGTAGGGGCCCGAGTACTTGGGCTATCTTTTGCTGATTTTCTAGCCACATTTTCAGGGAACTGAATTGGAAACACAGCAGCCAAGACTGAAACCATCATTCCCATATGGGATGCTGGTGTCCCAAGCAGCACCTCAATGTACTGTGCCACTACACTGACCCCATAAATTCTTAGGATGTTATAAATATAATCTGGGAATATGCTGGAGCCAAATTCAACTGGTTCATGTCAGATTTACTTGCTAAATTTTAAGGAACTTTGCAAGTGGGTTGACTTTGTGTTAGCTTGACGTTGGCCATGGTATGAGCTTTTACACCACAGAAATTGGCAAATGCTACAAACTAGGGCTCCCATCCACCACCAGGAAGCCACTGTGTCAGCACATCATTATATGTAGCTGATATTCCAGAGACCAACAGTTTGATGATGACAGAAAAATGGGGCTTGTTCCAAAGAACCAAGTTACCTATATGGGTGTTTGAATTGAAAAAGCCACAGCATTTGGACATGGAAAGGGAAAAAAAGGTTTTAAAAATAGATTATTTGTACACAGAGGCAGATAGGAAGAGTCCGAAAAAAAGAATGTTTTTATATTTCCTTCTCATACTTCTGAAATCAGAGTGCTTAATTCTTGCAAGATGTTAAAATTGTTTGGGTAGATAGCTACTTGTGACATCTGCTTTTCCCAGTTATCCTTACTGATAACACAGCTCACCTGATCTTAAGTGCAGCATCGTGGCTTACTTCCAGTGGTTGTCTGAGACCATTTCTTCAGGTTAATGGGAGTTGAGATAAATCTCCCAGCCCTCAATGTAAAAGGACATAAATGAGAATTATATGAAGAGGCAGAGCTTTGAGTGTTACTCACTGACAAGAATGTCTTTGAGTTGCGCAATACAGAGGTGCTAAGTTTCTATCTTGCTGTGAGGGCAGAGGGGGATGACTGATCACATTTCAGAGGCAAAAAAAATGTTGTTATGCTATATAGTGAGATAAATGATAAGGCGTAGGTCCTATATTGATCAGTTTGTTTAACCAAGACTGAAGGTCATATATGAGAGCCTCTAGTTTGTTTCCTCGGTGATTGGGGATGGAAGGACTCCATCGAAAATTAAATGTGACAAGTAACATACTGAAAGCTCTTCCTCCGCCACTGCTTCTCCTCCACAGCCCTGTAATAGACCCTCGGAAGGTTGTGATAATTCTGCAGGATTGTGTTGGAGCTCATTGCTTCATCTTTTCTGATGTCTTCATAAAAGAGGTTAATAGAACTGCTTATGAGTGGAAAGAGAGTGACTTTGTTCATTCATCTTTAGATGGAGCTAATTATTCTCTTGGAAGAGAGATTTATTTCTAATCTGCTACATTTTTAGGACTTGGATCTTTAATGGAGCACTACTAATATTTCCCAAAGGATAATATTGGGCATGTAGCTAAATAAGTTGTGATTCTGGATTGATTACATCCAGTCTGTATTATGTTAGAAATTTTGAATCCACTGAATGGTCTCAATTTTAGACCCAAATAAAATAAAGATTTTTCTTTTAGTAAGGAGAGACTATAATATAACTTGACATAAATTAATTTCCTGAAGATCAACTAAACCCTGGTGTTTGGAAAAATAATCTTAAACAACAGTAGATCTTAGGAATTAACATGCCGATGACACTGATGCTGAAGTCGGTAGTGTTGTGCTTAAGGAACAGGATCACATGGAAATCATGGATGGAGACAAGTTTTGCATCTTGTATTGAAGACTCAATGTGATCAACTCTTTTCTTCAAGGCAAAGTTTTGCAAGCTGGAGTTTTGAATTTGCTTTATTAACGTCAACATCCCAGAAAACGTGCATCTAAAGAGCCCAACTTAATGTTGAAATACCACAAAAGGGACTTTTAAAATGGAAAATGTCCTGAAATTGTCAACCACTGGCCATCCATCATCATCTCTTCATGAACTGACATTTCCTGTCAAACTCCACACGAGCTATAGGAAAGGGAATCTTCTAAAAAGAGCCAAGTAGGGAGCAGGCACAGCAGTAAGGTTGCAGCTTAGGACATCTGCACTCATATCAGAGTGCTTGTTTGAATGCCAGCTACTCCATTTCTAATCCATACTCCTGCTAATGTGCACCCTGGGAGGCAACAGATGATGGCTCCAGAGCCTGGGTTCCCATGTGGGAGACGTAGATTGAGTTCTGGGCCTCTGACTCTGGCCTGGCGCAGCCTTGACTGTTGTGGGTATCTGTGGAGTTCACCAGCAGATGAAAGATCTCTGTCTGTATTTCTCTCTGCCTTTCAGATAAAATGAAAATAAATAAATAAAAGTTAAAAAAATCAGTAATGTTGTATATACCATTAGTAGTGAACCAATATTCAATATCTAGTCATTAATTAAATGTGCAAGAAATTATTTTAATGTTTCCTCACAGGATAGTTATTTTTAATAATTGACATTTGGAATGAAGTTTTTTTTTTTAACATAGAAAACATGCCCAGTATAAGAAATTTTATGGATCTAGAAAAGTAGAAAGAAAATATGTAATCTCAACAGAGACAAGTAATCCCTACCTTTTGTTAATTTCTTTATGTTTCCATTTCAAGTCCTACTGGTATATTCTATTGCCACCTCTTCTATTAGTGCTACTGCTGTTAATACTATTATGTCCGTTGTTAACCACCGTTTATTCAAAGTCACATTATATTCTCCTCAGTCTTCACATACAGACCTGTTAGGTTGATATTTTTAATGTCATTTCAAAGTTGATAAAACAGAGATTCTGAAAAGTAAGACTACCCACTCAAGAGTTTCATGGGTGACAATGTCAGGTTGGGACTCACAGATATGTAATGTCAACACTTATTTTTTTTTACATTTTGTAATATAGATGCTTTCTTAATATAAAAAATAATTCTATATTCTCCCATTTCATTTAAGAACAGTATGAGAATCTTACCCATGGAATTAACACTTTTTATAAGCTTATATTATAATCATATCCTAACAGTGTATCCTAGAAATTTCTTCATAATAATTGTTTTTCATTGTTTTACATATATATTATGTGTATATATATGTATATATACATTTGTATTTCAAACATTTACCACTTAAAGCTAAATTTTTTTAGAGCATAATCTGTGAAGGCTAGGCCTGTTAGACTGAGGTTAAGATGGACTGCAAAGCCCCTAGAAATAAGGAGAGAGGGCTAATTCTTCAGTGTTTGTTCTCCATTTTTTGTCATTCCCTGAAAGCGACATACTAAGCAAATGTAGGAAAAGGCCAGCTTGTGGTCATTTTTAAATTAATACTTTAGTTATAAAATTCCAAAGGTACTGTTGTTGGGTCTTTACTTTTATGTGTCCAAAGTCTGACTTCTCTGATAATACTCTGATTGTCTTCTTCCTCATAAAACACCTCTTAGTATCTCTTCCACTTTGATTTTGATTTCTTAGGAAATAATTTGGAACTTCTTAGCAAAGCAATACAATTATCATCATCTTTTTAAGTTCTGCAAAACTGTCTTCATAACCATTGAATCCCAGTTACAGAATTTGTAAATATCTTTTCTATATCTAAGTCATGGTGCATTTCAAACATCTTGTTCAGTAGAGTTTTATCTGCCTAGTTACCTCTGCTTAATAAATATTCTGTAAAGAAGCATGAGTTGTGGATAAAGAACTCTCACATTTCCACTAGCTGTTTCAAACAGCTAATTAGGAATCCAGTTTCTAACCATTTTTATCCAGCTTATTTCTTGAGCACTTATACTATGCCTAGCATCGGAGTATATCCTAGGCATGCAGTGGGGAACAAATTAAAAATGATTCTTGTTCTTGTAAAGCATAAGCTGTAATGGAAGAAGCATACCAGAAATAAGTAAACACATTTTGTTTTTAAAATATAATTGCATACAGTATAATACATGCCTGATGTTCTCTTATATTACATAAAGAGAATAGTATTTGTTCAGTAAAAATCCTTTTGTATTTTGTTCATATTTATTCTTCAACTAAATTACAGGCTTCAATTTATAATGTTTGTCTATTGGTTTTCCCACAATCTTTGTGGATATTAGAAGTTTCAAAATAAAACACAGTCTTCTGGTTTATTTTGTTGACAACTTCTTTATTAAATGATACTTTACTAAAAGGAAAATTTCTCAGTGCCTATTCTGCTGCCATGAAACTACTTTGTTCTCTGGTCTTTGAGAAAATTACTGGATTCCTAACAAGAAAATGCCTTTATAGTGTGCCAGGGCACTGTGTGGCTCTGCTAGACCTTACCAACTATGAAAGAGCTTGTCATATGTGCCAGTAACTCTTCCCTCTCTTGCCGTAGGTCCAAGGATCTTATAAAGGAAGCTATCCTTGACAATGACTTTATGAAAAACTTGGAGCTGTCACAGATCCAGGAGATTGTGGATTGTATGTACCCGGTGGAGTATGGCAAGGACAGCTGCATCATCAAAGAAGGAGACGTGGGGTCACTGGTGTATGTCATGGAAGGTATGGCTTGTAACCCTGGTCCTCTCGCATTCATCGTATTGCTTTTTCATCTTATCAGCCTACACACAGATGGCAGTGCATTACATGAGGCAATTTCATTTTTCTTTATTTTGTTAAGAAACAGTGTGAAAAGAGATGAAACACTACTTGATACAGTGGTTGACTAATTATGTGAAGTTTTTGTGTTTAGAATATTAATATGAGGATCCAATATTTTGCAGACGTGGAGAAGGATGATAATATAAAAATGCTCTTTATTATACTGAATAATACCATATTCTGTCAGATCATTGAGCAAACTCACAAAATTTCAAAGAGAGTTCAAGGTCGTTGGAAGTGTTTTTGGTCAGGTAATCAGTATCTTCAGCTGAACTTGTGACTTTTAATATATGATGAACGTTTCTGTTATGATGCTTTGAAAGAAAATGCTTTTGCTAGCTTATGTGTATAATAGAGGTGGACTATAAAGGCAGGTAGGCATATTAGCTAGTTAATTTGTAAGAGAGGTAGCTTGTATAAAACTTGCACAAGCTGAGATAAAAAGTTCTGTGGAAGAAAACCAATACACGAATTGTGTAGATGTTTTATGTCTATGTCAGTTTTCATGATGCTTATTTATAACTTGGAATTTATAATAGATTTTTGTGTGTGTGAGAAGAAAGAAGCTTCATCTAATGACTAAACCAGCTAAGAAGAGAGTTCAGAAATGTCTCTAATATCACATAGTTGCCTTATGGGCGCCACAGTCGGTTTATTAGGTGACACTATTTCACGAAAAGATTCATGAGAGTATTCTATAATTGACAAGTTTATAGGTCCTTAAGAGTGGGGGTGTATCTGAGCTGGTCACTTAATTTCCCTGAGTTTCACCCACCCAGTTTTTAAAACGGAGATACTGTTTTTTTCTGTGATCAGTTTTGAACTGGTGGTGGCTGTGAGCTCTGGGGGATGTTTGTCTGTTTCTTGTCACTGTGGGGTCAGGATCGGGTGGTTAGAGGCTTCCAGTGGCTAAAGCCGGTGATGCTGCTCAACAAGATAACCAGAACCCGGAGCGATCTGGCCCACTGCATCTTCAGTGCTGGCGATGGAAGTCTCTGCTTTCTGCCTTCTTTCGGGAGTTAGGAAGTTAAGATGAAATCATTTATGGAAAAATTTGATAGAAGGTATAAGGCATCACAAAATTTTAAACATTGTTTCTACTATACACTTGATAGAATAGGTGTATAAGACCTACTTCTGCATTTGTCTTTTACTTTTCAATTTTTCTTTTAATTTTTGGACATGTGATAGACATTCAATTTTCATATAGTAGTCTCTCATTTGTTTTCTTTATAGTTTTCACCTCTTGTGTCAACATTACAAAGTTCTTCCCCAGGTCAGAGGCTATAAATATTCAGCTAGTCATTCATCTGATAAAGCCAAAACACAACAAACTGAAGCACAAATAGTGTAAATTTGGCAAGAAATATCAGGGAAAAGAGATGAAATTATAAGGCAAAGATGTATGGGGATAATGAACAGGAATGATGAAAAACACAGAAGAAATGTATAGAGGTGAAGTATAGAATGTAAAAATGAGGTAGCATATTAAGAACTACTAATAATTAGAAGCTATGTTTAAAGCATTTCTGAGATTATCATGTATCAGTGACGTCATATGATTTAACTTTTCAGATTTTGTATTGGCAGGCTTCTTTTGAAGAAAGCACGATTGCATAAAGCAGTATGTACCTTTACTTCAGGCTGTTTTTAAATTCTGATTATTGATATTTCATTCACAAAACTAAAATCTGTAAATCCACTGGTTTCATTTTTCCTTTATCTTGAACATTTCTTACAAAAATAGACTTCTGAACAACCTTGTAACTATTTCCTTAAAAATATTCTGTTTATCCATGTCATCCCTGTTTTCTGGGCCTAAATGCGGATTCTCTGGCTATTTTAGAAGAAACATGGAAACAGTAGTATTTGTTGAATATTTAGAACAATGCAAGATATGTAGAGTGTCCTTTTTCTAAATACATTCCATATATAAAATTACTTAATCCTCAAAATCATCCTGTGAGGTAAAGGCTGATAGTTATTATCCTTCTTTTCCAGAGGAGACGATAAGGTTAAGTAATGGGCTCAGGTCTTAGAATTCTTCCAGAGAATCTGGATTTCGAGCCCATGTTCTTAACTATGGGGCCATGTATTACTCAGAGTTCCCCAGCGGAACAGAACAAATACAGTATGTGTGTGTCTGTATAGGAAGAATAAAATACGTATCTTAAGGAATTGGCGCACGTGATTGTGGAGGCCGCCAGTCAGAACCTGCAGAGTAGGTCCAGCAGGTTGGAGACCGGGCAGAGCTGATGCTGCTTGTCAAGGCTGGAGGTGTCTACAGGGACAACTGCCTTTTTGTGGAG
Organism: Oryctolagus cuniculus; assembly: GCF_964237555.1. Classification (NCBI taxonomy): domain Eukaryota; kingdom Metazoa; phylum Chordata; class Mammalia; order Lagomorpha; family Leporidae; genus Oryctolagus; species Oryctolagus cuniculus. The sequence continues at coordinate 44,146,859 of NC_091446.1, forward strand.
TCAGCTTCTTGTCTATCTGGGCTGATTGAATGAGTCAGACCCAAGTTTTGGAGAGTATCAGTTTTACTCAAAATCTATTGATTTAAATATTAATCTCTTCCAAAAAATACTTCTACAGAGTCATGTAGAGAATGTTTGACCAATTATGTGGTATGATCATGTCCTAGCCAAGTTGATGTATAAAATTAAGCATCAAAAGTCCAATCCTTGTCAATTAGGCACCCATACATATCTTGTTAAACTGTACTTCAACTCTAAATAAAAGCAATAAAAAGATTATATTTCCAGCTAACATGATGTGATAACCTCATGTATACCAAGAAATTTGCTACCTTTTCCATAGAAAAATATGTGAAATCTTTGGGTAATATTTACTCATCTGATGGATACCTCATAACTTGTTATGTTGGGCCCTGCACCCCATGGGAGATCAGGATAAGTACCTGGCTCCTGCCATCGGATCAGCGCAGTGCGCTGGCCGCAGCGCGCTGGCCGCGGCGGCCATTGGAGGGTGAACCAACAGCAAAGGAAGACCTTTCTCTCTGTCTCTCTCTCACTGTCCACTCTGCCTGTCAAAATAAATAAATAAATAAATAAAATGAGGAAGAAATACTTGTGACAGTCTTTATTGGTTTTCTAGGTAAAAGATAAATGTAATAAATTTTCCCCATAGCTTCGAAATAATTTTTAAAAATTACATTTATCTTTCTTTTATTGCTAAATTGAATAAATAGCATGTCATCTTAATTATCTCTTAAGAAACCTGTTTTAATTATCCTGCTAAAACCAAGGTTCTAAATAATATATTGATATTCAGAGTCACAGATTTTGCAGGATACTGTTGATTGCCTTCTGCTAAACTCAGTAAAATGACCACAAGCTTACAAACTTATACTGATTCTCCCCTAAAAGGTAGTGCTAACCAATTCAGTGTAACTTTGGTTGATAGGGTACTTTTATTCTTATGTCAAAGCAGTTTAAAACTGAAAAAGGAAACCTCTGTAATTTAAATTTTTGTAAGTTTAATTGAGGAAATTTTTATTGTATTGTATTTTTATCAACGCATTCAGTTTTCTTCAAATTTAGATAGCAGTATTCTTGACATAAACGGGTCCTTTTTCATATGTTAGCATTAATATTTATGAAGAGTGTACCATAGTAACCATTGATAAAGGAATCTCTCACAAACTTGCTTACTATCAAGACACTGAACAAAACATTTAGGGACTTTATGTAGAAAATCAGTCCAATTTTTCATTTTCATCAGTCAGTTTTTCTTTACTGAAATGAAGTGTTCTTCATAAAATGCTTACCATGTGTTTTCAGTGTTTTTTTTAAGCCTGGGCAGTGTCCCAAGTGTTTTTGCCTATCTAAATACCAAAGTTTCTCATGGTTTTAACAAAAGAGAATAGTCATATGGTTAAACTTCACTAATTGGATGTCTAGGGGAGAATAATCTGAGGGTATTGTACATATATTGTCATGCATTTTCAAGCAAGATGAGCTGTGTTACTTTTAGGTACTTAGAGATGCTGCCTAATACAAGTGTTTATTTCAGTTTTTGGTTGGAGTTCTGTAGAATTAACTTCTTAAGGTAGTAATGGAATAGATTAAGTTGTTTATGACACTGTTTACATTTTAATTATGTTCAAATATGTTAAGTGACTTGCAGAATAATTAATACAGTTTATTTAAACAAATAGACATTGGTCTTAATTATGATAGAAATCTGTTAATACTCTTACATTCTTGTCCTCCTTTTTGATTATAAAAATAAACTTTGGTCTACCTTCATCCAAAATAAAACAAATTCTGATTCAGTGATTTAAAATCAGTGATCTTTTATTCTTCGAAAATCTACTCTAACATTCGGTATTGAAATGTTCTAATTTATATCCAATAAAATGGTTTCTTTGCATGGAGGTCTTGGTCTTACACATTTCTTGTGACCTTTTATTGTAGATGCATATAGATGGCATTTTGTTTTTAAAAGTGGCAGATGTCTGTTTGTTTAGTGTTCCATGGCCATTGGTCATTTTGTGTTGAACTTTTTTTTAACAACAGCGAGTTTTTTTTTTTTTTTTAATGAGTTGTTTGCTAGTGATAATTTGTTTTAAGCGCTTACAAGCAAGGTACTGCTTGATCACTATCTAGGTAACTGTTGAATTTTGTATCTTCACAACAACCTTACTAGGTAGGCATTATGTTATCTGCATGTTAATCTGTAATCTGCATTCATGTTGTCTGAATGAAGCTGTGAATGCCTGGAGAAATTAAATAAGATCTTGTAGTAAGTAAACTGGGATGCAGGTTGCAGCTATGGAGTTCTCCTCAAGTGCTGTGCAGTGCTAACTTTTGAAGTGCAGATTAGAAGTACTATAGTTACATATTTATCATGTATCTTCTAGTTTAGGGAATCCCTAAAAATGCACAATTTTAAGTTACAGGAAAAAAAATATTTCATTATTTGAAAGGAGAAAATAAACCTCAACAGCAATAGTTAAAAAGGAAACAATCCAAGGTATTTCCTACAAACACTCAGGCCTCTGCATCCTTTCAACACTGGGATGCTTTCTAACATCCATTCCTCTCCTCTTATGAGGTCTTTTTTTTTTTTTTTCTAATTAAAAATGACTGTGATTTGACTTCATTCTTGGTCTACCTCTCTGTCCTTATTGTTTAGGATTAAATTCCACCATTTACATTGGAGGCCCCATTTTTCTGCCTACAATCAATAGCATTGATTTACCTCACAATTAAAAATGATTTTTAAAGAAGGAACATTCTTTTCAACTTACTCTGCACGTGTCTGTCTGAATAGGGCTTTTGCATACTAACTCTTAAGTGGTATGTCATAATTTACATTCAGCTCTGAGGGGTAAGGGGCTAGTCTCATGTTTAGGCTTGATTGTTCCTGAACTTTAGTTTTGCCTTTTTTTTTGGGGGGGGGGGGGACAGGCAGAGTGGACAGTGAGAGAGAGAGAGAGAGAGAGAAAGGTCTTCTTTTACCGTTGGTTCACCCTCCAATGGCCTCTGCAGCTGGTGCTGCGGCCGGCGCACCGCGCTGGTCCGAAGCCAGGAGCCAGGTGCTTATCCTGGTCTCCCATGAGGTGCAGGGCCCAAGGACTTGGGCCATCCTCCACTGCACTCCCTGGCCACAGCAGAGAGCTGGCCTGGAAGAGGGGCAACCAGGACAGAATCTGGCGCCCCGACCAGGACTAGAACCCGGTATGCCAGTGTTGCAGGCGGAGAATTAGCCTATTGAGCCGTGGTCCCGGCAGTTTTGCCTTTTAAAGACTGGTCAGCTGCTTCCCTTTTCCAGAGAGTTGGTTTATCGGTTATGCTGATGTCCAGCATTATGTATTATTCTGTGCAGACATGACTCGTGTGGCCACCTCCTCTGACTGCAGACATCTACAACCTCATGTTGCGAATTCTGTTTTCCCCCTGAAACATTTTTACTGCCTTGTATGATTAAATGCTGAAGTGAATCCTGACATTCAAAGAGGGATTTTATTTTTTATTAAATTGAACATTGATGATGAGCCCACTATGTCAGGTGGCGTTCCAAACAGTATCTGAGAGGATCAGGGAATTGAATGCATTTTCATATGAATTAGATCTCAGTAAAGTTAACATGAGAAACAGACCATTAAAGTCTCCAGAATCAGGTGCTGCTGTTTGGCCTTCAGAGGTTTGCATGTTGATGGGAAAGCTATCTTCAGCACAGTGGTAGCACTAACACACTGAAAATTATTTTTTGCAGTTCTCTTACAGGGCTGTTTATAATGTTATCTTAAAAGAGCAAGCCTATACATTACTCTTATAAAACAAAACAAAATGTTTATAAAGGGTTGTCACAAGGAAAATCTTGAAATAATAAATATAAATATTAAAATATATTTTAGTAATAGAGGCAGTGGCAAAGAGAGCTGAGATATTTAGGGGACTCATGCGGTATGTTCATTTCAGGTTACAAAGCTTCAAAAAGGTCTTTAATTTTCTTGAGCAAGTTCAGGAAGCATAGTATGTATTTAAAAGATTTGACAGTATTTCAGAAGTAGATAGAAGGTTTAGGAGGAAAGGATAACTATGTTCTAGATACTGAAAACATTGTCTCATGAAAAACATTCTGTATGAATCTAGATGACCATAGAAACAATCGAAGGTTTATGCGAAGTTCAACTGGGGAAGCTGGAGAATCGGTATTCTGCTAATTAAAATGTTCCAAAAGTGAAGTTAGCAGCTTGAGTGATGACAAGAACCCCCTCTCACGAGGCATAGCAGCCATGACTACATAGCACCTGCCTACAGAAATTTTGTGTAGGTGGAAGAGGGATTCCCTGTGACTGAGCCACAGCATATCTTCATTCCCTTCCCTAAACTCCAAGATTGTCTTCAAACTAATATTCTACAAGTTAGATTATAAAAACCTGGTCCTCAAAAGGTTTCTTCTTCAAAACCTTCCCTAGGAGGTAGTGCACACGTTTAATTTTTCTGTTTTGAATGTTACATACATCTAGTAATTCTGCCACTTGAATTTTTTTGTACACTGCTCTATTTTATGTATACCATGTTCCATGTATTTATTTACCCTTTTAGCTCCTGATGGTATTAGATTGCTCCTAGTTATTTTGCTCTCTGCGGTGGTGCTTATATAAATATTGTTACCTGTGTGTCCTGATAAACGTGTTCAGTAAATTCTCTAGTGTACCTCTCCTGGGTCACATGGATTGTGAATCTTCAAATTTGTTGTATAATACCAACTTCCTTTCAAAGTGTTTTTTCCCAATTGTGTCTGATTATAATTGACTCCTAAGTTTTCTATTTATTCCTCATGTTGGCAATAGTTTATATTGACTGTACCACTTGATTATTAATGAGGTCAAACATCTCATTTATTTATGGGGTGTTTGTGTTTATTTTATGAATAATCTTTTGTAATTTTCTATTTTTCTATTGGCTGACTTGACACATTTTGGAGCTTAACCCCAATCAATTATATGCATTGCAAATATTTTTTCCATCTATGACTCTTTTGCAATATCTTCTGATGAACAGAAGTTATTAATTACAGTGTAGTCAAATATATCAATCTTGGTTTGTGCTTTCTGTGTCTTTGTGAGAATTCTTGGAAGGTAGTACTTTTCATGCTATGTACATACTGAAGTAACCATGAAGGCACATGCATAGGTTGGGTATGGGAGGTGTTATTTATAAAAGAAAGTCTCTATGTACACAATCAAAAGGATAGTTGTCTATTTCAAAATAAGAAACTAGAAAAGCAATAATTTTTGTTTTTGTATTTTTCCAACATATTTTAAGAATTATCTATAACTTGTCCTTAGTGACAGTAAAAGTGCTTTTGAAAAAACTTGGTTATACCAATTTCTTTTTTTATGAGTGTAGATTTAATATTTAGAAGCAATCAAATTATTTAGTTCCATATTTGGTTAATATGGATACGTAGTTGAGTAATACTTTTTTGTCTAAAATATATAAGGATATATATATATATATATACACACTAGAATATAATGGTGTTCAGCAATTTAAGAATTATCCAGCTGTTTTAATCAACATCATTATTTGAAACTGACGTATTTTGAAGGGTAGTGTTCTTCATATTCATTTGGTTCCTAAGAGATTATGTGATTCTATAAAATAAAGCCTTACCCCATTGTGGTTTTACTGACATATGGTTCTCCACTTTCTTTCTAAATTATTACTGTTAGAATTGAATTTTTTATGTTAGGGGAATAGTGTGACTTTCTTTACTTTGGAAGATTCCTGACATTTAAAATAATTGAAAGTTACCATGCTTGTTTTATTGAGATGATAATGAAAAGCTATCAGTTCTGAAATGAATAATCAAGCTGACATTGGTAAGACGGTTCATGGCCCCTCTTAAACAGGTGTGTTTTTTTTCTCTTACTATTATTCCGAAAAGTTATGAATTTTATTTCTTTGCTGATTCTTTCACTAAAATATCAATATCTCCATTTTTCATTTTGAGAGATGCCAAATCTGGAAGTTCAGAAGTATATTTGGTGGTGACAATGAAAAGCAAAAACAGCATTGCTGAAAAGTGAGAAGAAAATGTAGGTTAGTACCTTCTTCACAAAGGTGTAACGACACATTAATTTCTTACCGACGTAGCATTTACTTCAGTCATGCTTGCATGAAAACTGTTGCATAGTGTGTGTGTTGAACATTTAACAGAATTCTACAGTTGTTGTGGGCTCATTTCAAAAACATGTACATATGTTTCTTCAAGGACTTTAACAAGATTTCCAGTGATTTTTGTGGGAGGCTGGATAGACTAATGCTTTTAATATCCATCCCTTTAATGAGAACCCCTTCAATGGTTGGTAATCATTTTGGCATGCTCTCAAAGGGTAGGACAGATGGGAGCTACTTTCCAGCACAGTGAACCTTTGTGGTGTGACTGCCATGGCAACAGCCCACCCCACCCCTATCATGGAGAATGTCAGAATTGGTCTCCCAGGTTTTTATAGGAATTCTCCCATGACTTCACACTTTTACCTGAGTTTAGCTCCTGTTACTTTGGAGAGCAGCAGGCCGAGTCTGATCTTTCTATGTAGGCTGTTCTATAAACTCTTCTGAAAAGATGAAAATGATTTTGTACTAAAGCTGCATACATAGTAAACAGAGGTATAGAATTATTATAGATGACTTAAAATTATTAAAATCTATTCCTGAGAATTTGTAATCCATGCATATTTAAAATATCAAGGAACCATTATTGAGCATGTGTACATTAGAGTTTTATTTAGACCCATTATTTTTCTGCCTAATCAGCTTAACCTTACTGAAGTGGATTGTTCTCTGTGTTTTACAAAACAACCCTATAGTATTCATAAAAATATATTGAGGAAATGCTTTTGAAACAAACTAGAATACTTACTTTCTATTTGCTGTTTACTATCTATATAACCTAACAAGAATAGTTAAGTCACTCGGTACACCTTTCAATATCAAGAATAATCGTTTCTTTTTTATTTATTAAGAGAAAATCCATATCAGGAAAAGCCTCTAGTAAAAGGTACAACTTTTTATGAAAGATGGTTTTTTATTTCACAAACACATAATGACATATTTATAGAGGAAACCTAAAGCTTTGCATAAAATCACAACTGATAGTTCATGTGTTAAAAAAATATCCTTCAAAATGGATCATACTTATTTAAAAGCTCATTTATTATTCACTGATAAAAAATAATGGAATAGGTAAATGTCTGTTTCATGTAGAGTTTGATTAATAGCCTATTTATAATAACTTTCATAGAAAGCCACTTGTATACCCATCATAAAATTTATTTTTTCATTTTTATAGCTGGAATAACAAATTCAGTGTTACATTTTATACTTGGCTCATATTTACAGAGCTTCACTTTACATTACTCTTATATTACATGGCATTTTATTTTGTTTTTGAATATTTAATACCTTCAGCAACATTCTTAATGTAGATTTATGCTGCATCTGATGATTCATTTGATTATGGTACATTCCCTCAAATTAAAGTCATTTTTAAAGCTTTTATAATAATTTGCTGCCATATTTGCAGTCCATATATCTTTATTGACTTGCCATATTGGAAATATACAGATGCATGTATTTATCGTATTTATATGGTGCCAAATATGTTTGTATGAATTTACAAGAAAGTACAACTTCCAACAATCTGTATTGTGTTTTGGGTGATGATATCATAACATATAAAGAATGCTAATTATGATTCAATTTAAATTTACAAGAGAAAACAGGAGGTTTATAATAATAAGGATATTGGGCCGGCGCCACAGCTCACTAGGCTAATCCTCCGCCTGCTGGTTGACTCTTCAGGTGACCACAATGGTCTGAACTGAGCCAGGCTGAAGCCAGGAGCTATCTGCTTCATCTGGTTCTCCCACTTGGGTGGCAGGGGCCCAAACACTGGGTCACCTTCTGCTGCTTTTCCCAGGCTGGTTTCAGGAAGCTGGATTGGAAGTGGAGCAGCTGAGACATAAACTGGCACCTATATGCGTGCTGGCATTGCAGGAGGTAGCTTTACCTGCTATACCACAATGCTGATGCCAGTTGATAAATTTTTGAGCGTTATTTTGTGTGCCATCCTATTGAAACAAAATTAAGTTGACTTGTTTGGAAATTCTTGAAATTTCTTATAAGCTGTAGATTTAAGTGACTTGTTACCATGTCAATTCTAGAATTTCATGTCATATAACATGTGGGAAATGTTTTGTTAGGTTAATCTCTGTCATTAGGTTGCATGTATACCAAGCATGCATTATGACACCACTGTGCTTTCTTCCTCTTGAATATGTCACGTTTCTACAAAGCGGAAAGGGCATTTGAGATTATAGCGACTGTAGTCCATGAATATTTGAAATTCTTTGTATATTCTTCAACAATTAAGAATAGCAGAAACAGTACTTAATGAACTCCTTTCTTTTGACAGGCAGAGTGGACAGTGAGAGAGAGAGAGACAGAGAGAAAGGTCTTCTTTTACTGTTGGTTCACCCTCCAATGGCCGCTGCGGCCGGTGCGCTGTGGCCGGTGCATCGTGCTGATCCGAAGGCAGGAGCCAGGTGCTTCTCCTGGTCTCCCACGCGGGTGCAGGGCCCAAGCACTTGGGCCATCCTCCACTGCACTCCCTGGCCACAGCAGAGAGCTGTCCTGGAAGAGGGGCAACCGGGACAGAATCTGGCGCCCCGACCGGGACTAGAACCAGGGTGCCGGCACCGCAAGGCAGGGGTTAGCCTAGTGAGCCGCAGCGCCGGCCATAAACTCCTTTCATAATATGACTTCTTTATCTGGATTCATTTGTTGTCATTTATTATTTATTTATTCCCACATTCAAGAAATACCTGTTCAGTACTGATTGATTATGTCTCAGGGGACACTGAAAACATGAATGAATAAGACATACCAGTCCTTTCTTTTCTTTAGGTTTATTTTATTTATTTCAAAGCAAGAGTTAGAGAGTTAGAAAGTTAGAGAGAGAGAGGGAGAGAGAGGCAGACAAAGAGGTTTCCCATCCCCCGGTTCACTCCCCAAATGGCCACAACATCCAGAGCTCAGCCAGGGCAAAGCCAAGGCTCAGGGGCTTTGTCTGTGGGTGCTTTCCCTGACCATTAGCTGGGAGCTGGATTGGAAGTGGAGCAGACAACAGTCCCCGTATGTGATGCTGGCGTTACAGGTGGTGGCTTAACCCGCTATGCTGTAGTGCCACCCTGCCCCCTTTCCTAGAGCTTACCTTCTGGTGATGGTGGTAGAGAACATACAAAAGTACGTTCTTCTGGAGAGAAACAAGCACTTTCAGGAAGTGGTAAGTGTCATGTCTTGAGTGAAGTACAGTGGAGTGATGACCATGGAGCTTGGTCTGACAATAACTGTGTGGGTGCAGGTGGCTTCCTTGGGAGGGTAACATTTGAATTGAAACCTCAGTGACAAAAAGGAGCCAGAAAAACAAAAGCACAGATAGAAGATTACAGAAGAAGAAAATAGCAATTAGAATGGCTGTAAGGTAGGGAAAATGTGGCCTGGCGAAAGAGACAGAAAACTTACATATGAGATTTGAGCCATTCGCAAAAGCAGGGTCCAAGTGAGGGACTTAAGTGATTTTCTTTTTTTTTTTTTTTTTTTTTTTATTCTGAGAGATTTATTGTGCAAAGGAAGAGTTGAGATTGAGAAAAGACCTGCTTTATGTTTCATGAGTACAAAAATGGATTGCTAATAATGATCACAGGTTGGAAAGAAATGAAATGTGGAGTGGAGAAGAAACAAGAAGTCAGGAGGCTATAGCCGTGATCCCACAAAAAGGTAGTGGTGACTTGGGCCAAGATGGCAGCAAGATGGCCAAAGTGTGGTGCAATTTTCAGTTTATGGATTAGATATGGGTAGGAAAGAAAATTTAGGAATGGACTGTATGCTTTTTAAAATTTATTTTCATTTTATTTGAAAGGCCGAGACACACAGAGGGAGTAGGGGAGGAAGGGAAACAGAGATCGCCTGTCTACCTGTTCACTCCCCAAATGCCTACAGCAGCTGGGGTTAGGCCAGTCTGAGTACAGGAGCTCAGAGAGGCAGGGACGCAAGTACTAGAGACACCTGCTGCTGCCTTCCAGGGAGTGGATCAGCAGGAAGCTGGAATCAGGAGCAGAGCAGGAACTTGCACCCTCCTGTTCCTATCTGGATTGCGAGCCTCCCAAGCAGCATCTCAATCCCTGTGCCAAACACTCACCCCGAGTTGTATGTTTTCTATGTAAATAATTGAATGCATGGTGTTATCATTCTCTGAGATGGCAAAAAATGAGATGATTTATGAAGAGGATAAATCAAGGGCTCTGTTATGACAGTGGGAACTCAGGAGGCCTATTAGATACCCTGTTGGAGTCATGAAGCAGGTTACAGTGGATACCCACGTCTGCAGGTTCAGTTAAGAGATCGGAGAGTGGCTGTAAATGTATTGGTTCCACCAGGCATAGAGGGAAAACTGATGAAAGTACTTCTCTTGAAATAACTTTTTAAATATGTAGTAGATTGAATGTATAAATTTGGGTATTTTCATGTATTTTATAGTTAGATATATTCATAAATATTTTTTAGCTCTCAGTGAGGAATCTTTTCAGTAAGAAGAAAATTCCTCACTATTTTACACCAGCTCATATCCTTACAGCAGCTCTTCTCAAGGTGTGGATTGGGGACCCATGTAAGAACTCAGTGAGATCAGAAATATTTCCATATGAACACTATCCTGTTATTTATCTTATGTTTCATTCTCTGGTGAGTGTATAGTGGAGGTTTTAGAGGCCAAAGGGTGTGTGATATTGCAACAGACTAAAGGGCAAACCAGAGAATACTGTAGTCTTCCATGTATTGAGACATCAATTAGATTATTGAGCTGTGTAAAACATTGACATGCTTCTTACTAAATATTTTGTTTTATCAAAGCAATTAATTTCATAAAAAGTACATGTAATAAATTTAAAATTAGCATACTAGGTTTAATATTGTTTTCAAATGAAAATATTTAAAGCATTTCTCACTTTTTATATGTAAAAAAGAAGCATCAATTGAAGTAACCCACATAAGCAAAAGCTTTTGGGGGATTTCAGTAATTTTTAATAGCTTACAGAGGTCTCGAGCCTAAGAGTTTGAGAACTACTGCCTTAAGACATGTGACATGAAGACTAATATGACCAGCAGATGTCTGTTGGAAAAGCAAGTGGGTTTAAAGGTCAACATATCAGACATTAATGCCCCTTCATCTAAGTTAAGCATGTTTTCGTAAATTGAAAGGAGAAAAATTTCTATAAAGGCTAGCAATTTAACCTAGTGCAAATAACCAGTATGTATAAGTAGTGGGCAAGTAACTTCCATCGAAGTGCTTATTTTTCTGTTAATTACATTCCATTTCAGTTTGAAAGGTATCCTTGAGGCATTTTGTGGGTCCTGTTTGCATACTTTCTAGTGTTTCAGATTTGAGAACTGAATTGGGTTCTCCAGTGAACATCCTGAATTAGTGGAGTAGGACATTGAAACTGTTTGGTAATAAGACTTTAATTATACTTCTCAAGGAATCAAATATTGTTTTAAATTAATTAGCATTTTTGGGTGGTGGAAATGCTTATTTCTCACTTTGAAAAATCTTCAAAGATGTACTATTTCAATCTTTTGAAGGCTAAGAACATTAACTCATCTAATACCATAAATGCTTTCAAATTAAGGGAGAGAATAGATTCTTTTCTATGTGGTATGAGAGTAGTACACACTCCCTATGCCAGTGTAAACCTACATGGTCAGCTATTGATTGTATGTCTTTTTAAAAATTCTTACAGCTAAATAAACATTTGAAATCTCTACACATTTCTCTTGTGATGTGTTTTGCAAAGAGCTTTTTCATTTTCTAGTACATTTCATGATATTTTGATATTTCATCACCTTGCTATTAAACATTGTCTGGGAATAACTTTAAAAAATCTAACTGTTTCAATTTGTTGTTTTGGAAAGACAACATTCTTTATTCTCATAACGGCAGCTCTTATGAGATAAGTAATATTGGAAGATAAAAGGCTTACTCCACCTATGAACACATATGACAATATATTGTGATGAGAAATTAATTTGGGGCTTTATTTTTATGAAACTGATAGTTTTATATTTTCTGCAGTGGTACATTTTTCCCATGCTCATAAAACATAGATTTACTTTGACAGAACTAGATTGCTGAACTAGGTTTCTATCTCGTGTCTCTGTGTGTTTTATGTTACAGACTTTAGCCACTTGGTCTTAGTTGTCTTGTCGAGAAATAACCACAGAACTAAGAGCCATAAATCCTGGGAGTATAATCCAGATCCATCCATTAAGCAGCTATGTGACAGATTGAAATGATTGAAATAATCCTCTCTGCACTTTACCTACTCATTCTCCTGCATTATGGATGGCATATCCCTTTCTCTCCAACGTTTTCCCATAGTAGAAACGCAGGAGTCATTCCAGGATTTGTTGCATACAAATCCTACTCAGTCTATCACCCCATTGCTGTCACGTGTCCCTGTCTGTCAGTTATTACATTCAGGCCCTCATAACTTCTTTTCTGAATTTCCCTGACAATTCCTTTAGGTCTTCGACTTCCGTTTTTGACTTTTCAGGCATTTTCTATGCAACCATGTGTAACGTTTCTTTAAAAGGCAAATGTATTTATGTCATCCCTGTGCTTGATCTTCCTGTGGTGACAAAAAAACAGCTCCTTAGGACAGAAGACTACCATGAAATGATGGGAACAGCGCTTTGGAACTTGTCAGACGTGAACCTGAATTCTGATTTTGCCATGTAGCTGGTTAAATAACCTTGGGGAAATTTCTTTAACTTTCAAAGTTGTTGTTTGCTCATTTGTCGAGTAACCCAGCATGGAATCCTGTGTCTGGGACAGGGGAGTGAGTCGCCATTACTCCTGATCTGCCCCTGCTTCCCTGCAAGATGCTGCACTCAGCACTCTGGCTGCAGCTCAGCTTCCTGCATGCTCATTTGTCTCTGTGCCTCTGTGCATGCTTTCCTCACCAGGATTCCACCCACTAAAACCATTACGGCTCTTCAGAGTCAGCGTAGGAGCTGGCTCTGTGAGGAAGCCTTCCCTGTTACCTGCTGACCGCCTGGTCTTTCTCCTCTGTGGTTCTTAATTACCCTCTGTTTCCCCTGTCTAAAAAAATTGGTCAGACTGTGCTTTATTCATTTTATTTATCCAGTTTAGTCATTCAGAAAATGTTAATTTAGCCTATGCCATCTGGTAGGCTTTGTTTTAAGTATTTGGGTTAGAGCAGAGACCAAAGAATACTTGTGCAAGATTTCTATTAACATGTTGCTTATATCCTGATGGGAGAATGCATGGCAAATAGATAAACAAATATTTATAATGGATATATTAATATGTCTGCATATAAATATATGCATGTGTGTGCATGTATAACTTAAAAAATTCCTGGAAATGGAATTCAAAGGTTATTTTGGTATAAAAATTTTTTATTCCATTTTCCAAGAACTTTTTGATATTTCCTTATACATGTCTGTATATGTGTATAATAGTGATAAGCCTATGAAAACCATAGCATAATGAGGTACAGGGATGAAGAATGATGTGCAGGATGGGAAAGGGATTGCCATGTCACACAGTATGGTTGGGAAAGACCTCTATATGTTACACATTGAACAGAGACTTGAGTGAGATGACAATGAACAGTGCTAATATCTGCACATTTTCAAAGGGGGAAATAAAAATGAGCAAAGTGAGAGAAGGTTGTGGTTGACATTTGCAAACAACAGTGTGAAAGCCAGTGTGACTGGAGTAGAGTGAATCATTACTGGGGTGTGGGAGTTTGGAAACAAATCTGATGCGAGAGAGTTCCTGTGGCATTGCAGGCTATGCTAAGGAATTTTAAATTAATTTTTACATCAAGATGGAAATTCATAGAAGAGCTTGAGCAAAAGAGCAGCATGTTCTAAGTTATGGCTAATAAGGGTCTTTATTGCAGCTATGGAAAATAAACTGGTAGCAAGCAGGAAGGTTAGGTCAGTAAGCTATTGAAATAGAAGTAGATGATACCAACTTGGACTAAAGCATAGCGGTGGTAATAGATGGTCAAATTGGGGAGCTGTTTTGTATAGCATTTGCTGTTAAATTGGATTGGTAGTAATATGTGAGATAAAGTGAGTAATAAAGGGTGACTCCAGGTATTTGGTCTGCACATTGAGAATAATAGAGTTGCCTTTTACAAAAATTGAGATGCCTGATTACAGAACAAGACCATCAAGGAGTATCTAGTGTACATTAATTGTTTGCTTGTTTATTATGTCAAGGATTGGCTACGTCATAATAACAAAGAGCTCTCAAAATGTGGGGGTACAAATAAGATCTAATTTATGCATCTTTCACATAGTGTCCTAGAGGTGAGTGGAGGAGGCTGATGAAGCAGCCGTACTCCATATTATTGTTCCAGCACCCATTTGTCTCCCATCCTGTTGTACCAGAATCACCCAGGAGTTATCATTGTATCTGCGCTTGAAGCCAGATCATTGTCTTAGCAATGTCCCATTCTATGGGAAGAGGAGGTTAAGGACAGGGCACGTAACTTCATGCTTGCCCAAAATTGTACCCTTCACCTATTCTCATCCTGTGTCCAGCACTTAGCTACACAAAGGCTAGAAAAAAAAGTACTCTCTATGAAGGCAACTATCTGTTTAGTGAAAATTTGATGAAGAATTCCCTTTTTAAATGGAGGGAATAGATTCTAGGAAATCTTATGCCATATTTGTCTCTTGCTCATAAGAAAGACAAGGTTGTGGTTGATATTTGCAAACAACAGTGTATGGTCAGGAACTACTATGTTCTCCTGAACTCAATACTTAATTATAGTAGCTGCACACATTACGTTTTCATTCCCTTTTGGTTTCCTTCATAAAAAGTTTATATAGTACAAAAATTATTTTATGCTTAATATTGTATTTTATCCTATGAGCTTTTGGGTCAGTTTCATAAATAATTTTTCATATTTCAGACTATACTTTTAATGTCTGAAATACATATTTAACTGAGAAAATGGTATTTCAATAATCTTTCAGTCAGTATCTTACATTATTTATTTTTCTGGATGAACAAGTCATGATCAGCTGTCATTTATGTATTTTTTTTTTTAGTATTTACCTCACACAGTTGCTTCCAAATAGCAATTTCAGAAATCACAGTGATGACAGAATGACTCACTTCCGTGTCATGAAATTGCATCATGAGTTCCAAATTGCCTCATTCTCCAAAGCTCACTTAACACTCCATTTAAGCCCAGTGCTGTTACCATCTTCTCAGTACTATTTAGTTTAAAAGTTGAAGATGCATTGAGTTTAAAGATTTTGGGGGATCATAGCCCAGATACCTTTTGAAAATTATGTTTTGGAATAAGGATACTCATCTAATGATAGCATTTAGTAAGAAAATAATTTGGGGCCGGCACCGTGGTTCACTTGGCTGTGGTGGCCATTTGGGGAGTGAACCAATGGAATGAAGACCTTTCTCTCTCTCTCTCTCTCTCTCTCTCTCTCTCTCTCACACACACACACACACACACACACACACTGTCTGTAACTCTACCCATCAAATAAATAAATAAATAAAATAATTTGGTAAAGCGAAGTATTTTATAATCAGGCATCTGAATGATAACACACAGAATAACTTTCATTTGGAAAGCTTAGGTTTGGAGAGAAAAGTAGTTCAATTTTTTTCATAATATGCTGTTTTGAAAATTGGCCCTATATGGTTTCCAAAATTACCTAACTATTCATCTATTTCTATATGGATATTTTTCGTTAGGCTGTCCTGTTTAGAGAAAACTGCATACTCTTTTCTAATCACCCTCCATGAAAATGCTTAAATTCTTTTGTATTTATTTGTACATCTTCAAGCTTGGTTTATATAGCAAATAAATATTTTTAATTCATTAGTAAAATTTTGTTTACAAGATTAAATGGAGACATCAATATTTAAGAACCTTTTCAGTTTATCATACTCTAAATTCCACAGTGTCTTGCCCTAAGCCAGCACATAGTAGGTGTTCCATTCATTTAACAAATTTTTTTAATTGATGTTTTCTTGACAATAAAATGTCACAGTTTACTTTAGAAAATACTTACACATACCTGCACATATGCAAAAATGTATCTCATACAATTATCTCACAAACACACACACGTGTACACACAAACCTGTGTTCAATTCCCTTCTTGTTTGTCTTCTTATTGATAATTATAATTGATAATAAGCCATGGAGCTTATGAGCATTTTTAAGCAGATAGTTATTAAGCATCTGGTTAGAACTGAAAATTACCTATTTTCTCCCTAGATGAAACTTTCCTTCATTTATTTTTTTTTTTTATTTGACAAGTAGAGTTACAGACAGTGGTAGAGACAGAGAGAAAGGTCTTCCTTCCATTGGGTCACTCCCCAAATGGCCGCTACAGCCGGAACTACGCCAATCCGAAGCCAGGAGCCAGGTGTTTCCTCCTGGTCTCCCATGTGGGTGCAGGGGCCCAAGCAGTTGGCCATCCTCCACTGCCCTCCCGGGCCACAGCAGAGAGCTGGACTAGAAGAGGAGCAACCGGAACTAGAACCCAGTGCCCATATGGGATGCCGGTGCCACAGGCGGAGGATTAACCAAATGAGCCATGGCACCAACCACTCCTTCATTTAATTTTTAAATCTCCCACATTTAGTCTTTTTTTCTTTAATATTTATTTTACTTATTTGAAAAACAGATTTACAGATAGAGGTAGAGACAGAGAGAGGGGTCTTCCATGCACTAGTTCACTCCTAGATGGCCACAACAGCTGGAGCTTCTCCAATCTGAAGCCAGGAGCCAGGAGCTTCTTCCAGGTCTCCCATATGGGTGCAGGGGCCCAAGGACTTGGGCCATCTTCTGCTATCACAGGCCACAGCAGAGAGCTGGATCAGAAGGGGAGCAGCCGGGACTAGAACCGGCGCCGATATGGGATGCCAGCACTTTAGGCCAGGACTTTAACCTGCTGTGCCACAGCGCCGGCCCCACATTTAGTCTTTTAATCTAAAACCTTTGTTAAAATTTAGTAAGCCAAATCTGTAAAAATTGTTTATTGTAACATTTGGACAGTGTGGGAATCCAGTTAAGATCCTTAGCGTTGGGCTGTGTGTGTGTGTGTGTGTGTGAATTCTCCAGTTTTTGAAGATGCTGAGATTCACGTAATTGCACATGAATCTTCCATTAATGTGAAAACATATCTTACTGTGCTCAACAGATAACTTATTTAGCTAAAATTCTCCCTAGAAAATCAAAGAAATTTAGAAAACTGTATTTAATAGAAATGTGTAGCTTCCCGTATCTTGTAGTGCTTTGTTACTAAAATGCACTTAATCCATAAACTATTAGAATTCATGATGTGTATTTCTTCAGTTCACCAGGCCAAATATATCTCTTTCTTAAAACACTCAAACATATCACAGAATTGCTAGACTTCAAAGGACCTCAAAAAGTGGCCACATCTTTTTTCAGGCTTTATTAGCTGAACTGCATGTCCTAAGAACTGAGAGAACTGGATTTCATAAAACTGTTACTGTTGAGAATGTTTTTCCTTATCCTTAAACTTATGCAACTTAAAACTGTTTTGAATTAAATGATTTTTATTGTTAAAAATAGAGAACTGCTTTTTTAATTACTGTTGAATTTTTCTTGTTTCTAAGACTGAGGAAGAAAGAATATCTGTCATGCATGTTTTTGCTTTAGGAAAGCAATGAAGTGTCTTAGTCAAATACAGATTTTACATGTTCTCACTACCAAGAAAAATAAGTGTGTCCAGTAACGGATGTGTTAGTTGGCTAGATTCAGTCATTCCACAATATACACGTATATTAGGACATCATGTTATATAACAGAAATGTATACAATTGTTATTTTCTAAGTTAAAAAAATAAGCCTTGAGCAAGTTATTTAGCCTGTATGTGTCTGTTTCATTTCATGTAAAATAATGAATTAATAATACCTTCTTAAAGGGTACTTGTGAGGAAGAACTGATGTGATCCCGAATGTGAAATATTTAGCACTTACTGAAGAACACTGTAAACATATGTATGTATGTACATACACTAATTATTCATATTAACCTAAGAAATCCAAATATTTAACTTTCTTTTCATCTTCCAAAAATATACAAATAATTAAGTATTGTTACATCAGTCTCAAGAAGTGGGAAACTGGAATCGACAAAGATAAGGTTTTTTATTTTTTAATAAAAGGCTTTCTGAGGCCTGCGCTGTGGTGCAGTAGGTTAATCCTCCACGCGGAGGCGCCCGGCATCCCATGTGGGTGCTGGTTCTAGTCCTGCTTGCTCTACTTCCAATCCAGCTCCCTGCTATAGCCTGGGAAAGCAGTACAAGATGGCCCAGGTCCTTGGGCTCCTGCACCCACACGGGAGACCAGGAAGAAGCACCTGGCTTCTGGCTTCGGATTGGCACAGTTCTGGCTGTTGTGCCCATTTGGAGAGTGAACCAATGGAAGAAAGACCTTTCTCTCTGTCTTTCCCTTTCACTATCTGTAACTCTACCTCTCAAATAAAATAAATAAAATCTTTTTTAAAAAAAGGCTTTGTAAAAAGAAAAATGAAAAAAAAGTAGTTGTGATTTTTGGGTCTTTGCAAATTTCCACTCTGAATATTTCCCTTGTGATCAGTTTCAAGCTATCAACATTATGCTTTAGTGCAGTTACTCGTATGTTCGAGTCAGCTGAGTTACCACCAGATGTGGTCATAACTATGTAATCATATCTGTAATTGCAAAATTAATATATGAATTTGACATGTTGTGCTTTTATTAATTGTTCATGGACCATTTTTTTTTCATCAGAAAGTTCATTGATTATACTTCAAATATTAATTCCTTTAACTGGGGACATCTCAGGTCTTCCTCTCAAGTCTCACCTTTGAAGCTGCAGCTGACACACAGTATTAATTTTCCCTACTTGAAAACAGCACATTGAACGTGTTGCGCTGCAGTCAGTCCTCACAGTAGCATGCTCTGTTACACATGTGCAATGTTTTTATTTATACAGTGTGGGTAATTTTTGTCTTTTGGTGAAAGAATGTAAAAGGGTTTGTGAATTAATTCTCTCTCTCTCTCTCTCTTTCTCCCTCTCCTTCCTTCCCACCCTCTTTCTCTCTCTCACTGTCCCTCTCTCCCCCCCCCCCGCCTCTACCTCTCCCACCCTCCCTGCCTCTCCTCCCCTTCCCGTTCTCCCTCTCTTTGTCTGCCTCACCCTCCCTCTCTCTCCCTCTTCTAACCCCTCCTCCCTCTTTGCTTTTCTCTCTCTTTCCCTCTCTCTCTCTTTCAAGGCCAGGCCTAACACTGTTTCCTCCATCATGCCTTTAAAAAGTATGGATTTCTTCTTCCCAAAACTTGCTACTCCTCTTTGGGCATGTATCATTACATTTTTGTTCATTGCTTCTCAAAGTGTGATTCCTGGACCAGCAGTGTAACATCACCTGAGACCTTGTTAGGAATGAAAATTCTCAGGGTATACCCTAGACCTTGTGAGTCAGAAACTGCAGGGCTGGTGCCTAGCAAGCCGTGCTTTAACAAGTCCTCCGAGTGATCCTGATTCTGAGTGACTGGGTGTATAATTTAGCTTTCAATTTTGTTTTATTTTCCATATGGACCAGGATTTATGAATAACTATCTTTTTTATAATAGGTAGTGACAAAATAATTGTTGAATGAAATGATAAATCAATGACTATAAGGACAATTTACGATACAAAGCCCAATTAACTAGAGAAATAAAGGGCATGGTATTGTGTTTGAAAGGCTATCATTTGGAAGAGAAATAATAAAGATTCATATGCTAAGGTTAAGGTATATGAATAAAAATTCAGAGTGGATAATCTGAATACAAATTATTTCCTAAAATTAGATTCTATTAAATTAATTCCATTTACTTGTTTCGTTAAATTCTAACACAAATTCTGGGAAGTAAGTGTTATAATCATTTCACCAATGAAAAAGTGAAGCTCAGAGGGTATGTATCTCAGGTTTCAAATTCGGTTTTTAGAACTCACTTTCCTCACCATATCCAGAATCCAATTTCAATTTTAAAAGATAATTGGTTCAATCAGTTTACCCAACAGTACTTGATCATTTATAAGTGTGAACCAGGCACAAAGTTAGCGATTTAGCATTTAGGACTGAACAACCAGTTTCCTCACAGATAGAAGGAAAAAAGTGAAAGTACCTACTACTTTGAAGAGCTATTTTGATGATTAAATATGGATATATCAAAGTAATCACTAAATCAGACAACATGATGTAAAGTACAAAGATGGAAAGAAAGGCTTGCAAGGAAAACTTAGATGTTTGAGATTGTTGATTTAGATTGTCAGCAGCAGGTTTTCTAAAGCATTGACATTGATGCTGATCTAAAACAGCAACTGTTGTTTGGCCAGGTGACAGATGAATGAAAGCGTACTTCAGACATTGAACCTGCCTATGTAAATCCCAGCAGTCAGAGTAAAATGGAGATGAAACACCAGAATTAGATAAGGGTTATACTACATGTGTTATCAGTTTTTATCTAATTCTAAGTATTTTTGTTCTGCACATAGTCCATAAAATGTCATTGATATGACAACAGAGCAGAATTGTCTTTTCATATCTATGGATTCTGCCTTTATGAATTAACAATGAATTTGAAAGCCAAAAAGTAAAAATTGCGTTATATTGAACATGCATTGACTTTTTTCTTGTCATTATTTTCTAACCTTACAGTGAAACAACTATTTGTAAAGCAGTTACCTTGTATTAGGTATTACAAGTAATCCAGAGGTGATCTAAAATACATAGGAGATATGTGCAGGTTATATGGAAATACTATGCCATTTTATGTGAGGGACTTGAGAATCCTTAAATTTTTCTGTCAGCAGAGGATCCTGGAACCAGTTCCCTGCTGATACTGAGAGATGGCTGTGTATATAAATGTCCTATACAAATGTTTGCAGTAAGGATATCATCAAATAATTACTGATTAAGGAGTGAAGCCAGAAAAAAGACAGAAAACTGATGGACTTAGAATTTGGATGAGTCAGGGGCCGGCGCTGCGGCATAGCGGGTGAAGCCGCCGCCTGCAGTGCTGGCATCCCATAGCGGCGCCGGTTCGAGTCCCGGCTGCTCCACTTCCCATCCAGCTCTCCGCTATGGCCTGGGAAAGCAGTGGAGGGTGGCCCAAGTGCTTGGGCCCCTGCACCTGCGTGGGAGACCTGGAAGAAGCTCCTGGCTTTGGCCTGGCCCAGTTTGGCCATTTGGAGAGTGAACCAGCGGATGGATGACCCCCTCTGTAACTCTTTCAAATAAATAAAAAATAAATATATATATATATATAAAAAAAAGAATTTGGATGAGTCAGTATTTTAAGCAAACCTGAATTCCATACAATATCTTCTGGTTTTTCCCTAGTATTCTGTAGGAATAAACAAGGATGCCAGATGGCTTTGTGCACTTTTGTCCATGATTAATTGTTGAACTATCCTCTAACTAGATTACAGTGGCATTTATTCTAGAAAATCTCAGATTTGATTCCCTGCCAATCATACTTATCATTTGATATACAGTCTGCAGTGCAGACAGGATTGAAATGGGTATAGTTTGAGTAAGTAAAATGGATGTTTACAATGAAATTAAATTATGATAAGAACCTTATTTCCAAGTGTCTAAGTAGCTTTTTTGAGGACATTAATAATTAAAAAATGAAATATTCAACAGTTGCTTTTTTCAGTTAACAAACCTATTCTTTTTAAAAACAATATTTAATTATCTGGGAAGACATACACTCACAGTGAGAGGGAGAGGGAGAGAGGGAGAAAAAGCTCCCATCCCCTGGTTCACTTCCCAAATGCCTATAACAGCTGGGGCTTGGTTAGGCTGAAGCCAGGAGCTGGGAACTCAATCCAGGGACCCAATTGCTTGCATCATCACCCTCTACCTTCCAGTGTGTACATTAGGAGGAAGCTAGAATCAGGAGGGAACTTGAACCCAGGCACACAAACAAGATGCAGGTATACCAAGCAGTGTCTGAACCAATAAGCCAAATATCAACTGCAACTTTGTTTTTATTAGTCAATAAAACTAGTGAATAGAAGCTGGTGGTTGCTCTATCATAAAATATTACATCCTCGTTTTTTTTTTTTTTTTTTTTTTTTTTTACAGGCAGAGTGGACAGTGAGAAAGAGACAGAGAGAAAGGCCTTCCTTTTGCCGTTGGTTCACCCTCCAATGGCCGCTGCGGCCAGCGCTGCGGTTGGTGCACCGCGCTGATCCGATGGCAGGAGCCAGGTACTTACCCTGGTCTCCCATGGGGTGCAGGGCCCAAGCACTTGGGCCATCCTCCACTGCACTCCCTGGCCACAGCAGAGAGCTGGCCTGGAAGAGGGGCAACCGGGACAGAATCTGGCGCCCAACGGGGACTAGAATCCGGTGTGCTGGCGCCGCAAGGCGGAGGATTAGCCTAGTGAGCCGTGGCGCCGGCCCAAAATATTACGTCCTCTTGATGACCACATCCTGTCCTATTTTGTATTCTCTAGAACTAGCACAAAACTAGAGATTAATATATCCAAGAAAAAGTTATGGGTATAAATTGGTATCAAATATTAAATAATTTTCATTGTAGACCTCCTAAGACTGATATCAATTTTTAATGAATGAGTATGTAAGCTATGCATCCCCTTGCTGTATTGGCCATAAGTATCAAAAGACAATTGTGGAAAAAAAGAAAATACTGTTAGTAAGCTACTTTGCTTTAAAATGCATTTAAAAATAATTTCTGTTTGTAGTATCATTAGGACGTAGAATCATTTGGATTCACATAAAGTGAAATGGCAAAACAAAGACATTTATTGTGATAAAGCAACCCTCAAATGTCCTTGCTTCCATACATTTGTAGTTGGCAGGAGGAAGAAATGTTTCTGTGGAGATATAATACTTGGTGGATTTCTTTAAAAGATTTATATTAAAAGTTGTATATTAACTTTAATGTTTAAATACACAAACTATAGTATATATGGAATATACATCTTATGGGTACCTTCTCAGAGATCTTTTTAATTCCAAGATAAACAGCACAAGTGGCTATGTCTATAATATGTTCCACATAATGTATACATGTGATCAATACACATTTGGTATTAAAGGTAAACATCATTCCTTATATATATATATGTATATATATATGTGTATATATATATATATTTTGACAGGTAGAGTGGATAGTGAGAGAGAGAGACAGAGAGAAAGGTCTTCCTTTTGCCGTTGGTTCACCCTCCAATGGCCGCCATGGCTGACGTGCTGCGGCCGGCGCACTGTGCTGATCCAAAGGCAGGAGCCAGGTACTTCTCCTGGTCTCCCATGGGGTGCAGGTCCCAAGCACTTGGGCCATCCTCCACTGCCTTCCCGGGCCACAGCAGAGAGCTGGACTGGAAGAGGAGCAACCAGGAAAGAATCCGGCGCCCTGACTGGGACTAGAACCCTGTGTGCTGGTGCTGCTAGGTGGAGGATTAGCCTATTGAGCCGCGGCACTGGCCATTCCTTATATTTTCAATGTGATTATGCTGCAGAGTAAGTTAAGTTGAGGCATATCCTATATGTCGGTGTTTTTAAAAATTTTATTTAAGGCATGCAAGTTTGATGTATTTCATTTACACAGATTCAGGAACATAGTGATACTTCCCATTCTACCCTCCCCTCTGCCTGTGCTCCCACTTTATTCCTCCACCCTCTCCCATTCCTATTCTTAATTTTTACAAAGGTTTATTTTCAGTATACTTGATACTCATAAGATTAGCCCTACACTAAGTAAATGGTTCAACAAAGAGTATGAAGAAAAAATACCAGTAGAGACAAAGGCAGTAAACAATCATTGAGTCTCAAAATGTCCATTTCACTCTAATACATTACATTATAGGTACTCTAATTAGTTACCCCAGATCAGAGAAAACATGATATTTGTCTTTTGGAGACTGGCTTATTTCACTAAGTATAAAGTTTTCTGGTTGCATCCATTCTGTCGCAAAAGAAAGGATTTCATTTTTTTTAACAGCTGAGTAGTACCCCATAGTGTATATATACCATAATTTCTTATCCAGTCATCAGCTGATGGACAACTGGGTTGATTGCATATCTTAGCTATTGTGAATTGAGCCTCAGTGAACAAGGGGGTTCAGATGACTCTTTCATATGCTGGTTTCTTTTTGTTTGGGTGAATTCCCAGGAGTTCGATTGTTGGGTCATATGGTAGGTCTATATTCAGATTTCTAAAGTATCTCCAAACTGTCTTCCACAGTGGCTGGACCAGTTTACATTCCTACCAACAGTGGATTTGGGGTGCCTTTTCCCCCACACCCTCACCAGCATTTGTTCTTTGTTGTTTTCTGTATGACAGCCATTCTAACTGAGGTGAGGTGAAACCTCATTGTGGTTTTGATTTGCATTTCCGTGATTGCTAGTAATCCTTAGGATTTTTTCAAGAGTCTGTTGACCATTGGAATTTCCTCTCTTGAAAAATGCCTATTCAAGTACTTTGCCCATTTCTTAACTGGATTATTTATTTTGTTGTTGAATTTCTTGAGCTTTTTATAGGTTGTGGATATTAATCCTTTATAAGTTGCCTAGTTTGCAAATATTTTCTCCCATTCTGTCGTTTGCCTCTTCGCTTTGCTGAGTTTTGCCGTGAAGAAGCTCCTCAGCTTGATGTAATCCCATTTATGAATGTTGGCTTTGATTGCCTGTGCTTCTAGGGTCTTTTCAAAGAAGTCTTTGCTTCTGCCAATGCCTTGCAGAGTTTCCCAAATGTTCTCAAGTAATTTGATTGTATTATGTCATAGATTTAGGTGTTTGATTCATTTTGAGTGGATTTTTGTATAAGCTGTAGGCTAGGGGTCTTGTTTCATACTTGTGCACATGGAGATCCAGTTTTCTCAGGACCATTTGTTGAAGAGACTGCCCTTGCTCCGGGGATTGATTTTAGATAATTTGTCAAAGCGAAGTTGGTTATAGATGGATGGATTGATTTCTGGATTTTCTATTCTGTTCCATTGGTCTACACGTCTGCTTTTGTGCCAGTTTTGATAACAACTGCTGCCCTGTACTATGTCTTTTCTTTTCTTTCTTTCTTTCTTTCTTCTTTTTTTTTTTGGCAGGCAGAGTGGACATTGAGAGAGAGAGACAGAGAGGAAAGGTCTTCCTTTGCCGTTGGTTCACCCTCCAATGGCCGCCATGGCCGGCGCGCTGCGGCCAGTGCACCGTGCTGATCTGAAGGCAGGAGCCAGGTACTTCTCCTGGTCTCCCATGGGGTGCAGGGCCCAAGCACTTGGGCCATCCTCCACTGCCTTCCCGGGCCACAGCAGAGAGCTGGCCTGGAAGAGGGGCAACCGGGAAAGAATCCGTTGCCCCAACCGGGACTAGAACCTGGTGTGCTGGTGCCGCTAGGCAGAGGATTAGCCTATTGAGCCGCGGCGCCACCCTGTACTATGTCTTGAAATCTGAAATTGTGATGGGTCTAGCTTTGTTTTTGTTGTATAAGATTGCTTTAGCTATTTGGGGTCTCTAGTGTTCCCGTATGAATTTTAGCATCGCTTTTTCCTTATCTGAGAAGAATGTCCTTGGTATTTTGATTGGTATTGCATTGAATCTATAAATTGCTTTTAGTAGTGTAGACATTTTGATAATATTGATTTTTCCAATTCATGAATGTGAAAGATTCTTCCATTTTTTTCATGTCTTTTTCTATTTCTTCCTTTCCTGTTTCATAATCTTCATCATAAAGATCTTTTACATCCTTGGTTAAATTTATTTCAAGGTATAATTTTTTTGTAGCTATTGTGAATGGGATTGATCTTAAAAGTTCTTTCTCAGCCATGCATTGTCTGTGTATACAAAGGTTATTGATTTTTTGTGTTAATTTTATTTCCCGCCACTTTACCAAACTCTTTTATGAGTTCCAGTTGTCTCTCAGTAGTACCGTCTATATTCCCTATATATATAATCATGTCAGTATTCTTTTTTTAAGATTTATTATTTATTTATTTATTTGAGAGGTAGAGTTTCTGAAAGAGAGAGAGAGAGAGAGAGCGAGAGAGGGACAGAGGGACACAGAGAGAGAGAGAGATTGAGAGATTGAGAGGTATTCATCTCCTTGTTTACTCCTCAAGTGGCCGCAATGGCCAGAGCTGAGCTGACCTGTAGCCAGGAGCCAGGAGCTTTTCCCAGGTCTCCCACACAGGTGCAGGGGTCCAAGCACTTGGGCCATCTTATACTGTTTTCCCAGGCTATAGAAGAGAGCTGGATTGGAGGAGGAGCAGCTGGGACTTGAGCTTGCATCTATATGGGATGCTGATGCCACAAGTGGAGGCTTACTCTACCTACTATGCCACAGTGCCCAGCCCTGTCAGTATTCTTTCTAAAATACAAATTTGCTAGAATAAGAAAATATAACTGTTTATGATACAATTGTAAACAACAACAAAACCAAGCCAAACGTAAGGGGTCTGCACTATGGCATGGTGGGTGGGGCCATTGCCTATGGTGCTGGCATCCCATGTGGGCTTTGGTTCATGTCCTGGATGCTCTACTTCTGATCCAGCTCCCTGCTAGTGCACCTGTGAGGGCAGAGTAGGATGGCCTAAGTGCTTGGTCCTCTGCATCCACGTGGGGGACCTGGAGGAGGCTCCTGTCTCTTGGTGTTGAATCTGCCCAGCTCCAGCGATTTTGGCCATTTGGAGAGTAGACCAGCAGATGAAGGATCCCTCTCTCTGTCTCCCTCTCTGCTCTCTGTAACTCTGCTTTTCAAATGAATATATAGATCTTAAAAAAATAACCTGCATAATATACATCATCTCAATATCTAGGTCTCCTACCACCTACCCTAACATTTCATTTCCTGCTGTTAAGCACCCATACACTAGACTAAGAGAGCTTAATGCAGTTAAATGAAAACTATGAATGCTGTACATTTTTATATTGTTTAAATGTGCTTTTTTATTATGTAGAAGCAAAGTATTTTGTTATTTGCATCAAATGACTACAGAAGTTTTCATTGAAGTTTCATGGGCTACCAGTGACTTGAACTTAATGGTGTCTCCAGTTATCCAGTTATCCAGGATTTATGAATATGTAAACTGATGCTTAGAACTTTGTTGTGAATTCCGAGAGGTGAGTCTTCTCAAGAAATATGTGAAAAAGTAAAATCTTTGGCCTCTTGAGGACATGTCCTAGTGTTGTTGTTCAGCATCTGTTTCAAAACTAGTCAAGAAGAAAGTATTTCTTGGATTCAAAGTTTTGTTTTCTTAAAAAGAAGTTTTTCACACGGATAGTTGGGGTAGATGTTTGGCCTAGTAGTTAAGATATGTGTCTCATTTCTGAGTGTTTGAATTTAATTCCTGGTTCAAACTCCCCACTCTAGCTTCCTGTCAGTACAGACTATGGAGGGCAGCAAATGATGGCTTAAATATTTGGGTCCCTGCCACCACTGTCGAATCCTGGCTCCAAGTCTAGGGTTGGTCTAGTGCTGTTCATTGTTGGCATTAGGGGAGTGAACCATGGTTGGGATCTCAGCTAGTCTCTTTGCTTCTCAAAGAAAAATAAAAGGAAATAAATTAATAAAGTGGAGACTATATGAGGGATTTTCAAAAAGTTTGTAGAAAATAAAGTTAAAGCATAAATTCATTTTGGTGCAATTTGTTTTTGAAATGCATGCATAGCTTTTCCATCATACGCATTTGTCATGAACTTTTTGTAGATCCCCTCTCACATGATAATCACAGACAAGTACTGAACAAAGGTGAAAGTTATTATTTACACAAGATTATAAATGATATAGTTAATATGTTATAGTTTTCAGCATTATTCACACATATCCTTTAAGGTATTCATCCAAATGACTTTTCACATCTTCTTCCAATTTCAGATATAAAAGAACTTAACTGTTGGGAGGCATTAATTGCCTGAAACCACCAGGAGAAGAATAGGCTGAAAGTCTTACTTGTGATTTTATTCAACTTGCTAATCTCAAGATAATAGATTGGTTTTACTTCTTGAATCCTGTTCTTAATTAGGAGTTACACATTACAGTGCAATTATTTTTACCTTCCAGTCCTCTATTTCCTCAGAAACTTGGTGCCCATTAGTGACTTGAATTACTTTCTGGTCTTTATTCTTTGAGCATCATTTTTGATACAATAGTATTTTCTTCTTTACAAAAATCTTAACATACTAGGATAGTAGTGAATATTATATCGTCTTGAGACACAACCCCGAGTGCAAATCCTTATTTTGTGCCTTTCTATCTGTGTGATTTCAAGTAGATTATATAATCATGTTTCCTTATCTGTTAAGGGTGATAATAGTCCCTACTTGGTGTTAACAGTTCCTACTATGAAACCCACTGTGCAAATTATTTTTTAAAAAATTACAAGGGAAAGAAGGAGGGGGAGCGTGGAGAGAGAGAGAAAGAGAGAGAGAGAGAATATGAATGAATGAATCTCCTTTGCCTGATTCATACCCCCTATGCCTGCAATGGCCAAGACTGTGTCAGAGGAAAGCCAGGAGCCAGGAACTCAATCCAAGTCTCCCACATGCATGACAGGGACCCAATTCATTGAGCTGTACCACTGCCTCCTAGAGTCTGCTTAGGCAGCAAGCTGGAATTGGGAGCTAGCATAGGACATAGATTTCAAGCACTCCCATATGGGTCAGGGGCATCATAACTGCCTGCCCTTATCTAAAGGCTTTAAGAGCATTACCTGGCATGAAGAAAGCCTTCCATAAATGATGTTATTTAACACTGTTGTTTTATCTGTTGGACTGGTGTGAGCTGTGCTCATATGTGTTCTTTTGATCTAATTCACATGATCATAATCATTGAAAAGGCCTTCATGTTTTAATCTCCCCACGATGCCTGGCACTTGAGTGGGCATCTTCAAAGACTTAATGCATGGAGAAAATACTGCAGGTATTTTTATCAGCACTCCTGGGCTCTCTCTGAAGGGACAGTAATGGGGGCAGTGGTGGGGTGGGTGCATAGAACCTTCCAGCTCTCATCAGATACCTCTGTGGAGGCTTACTCCCTGTACATGTGAGGGCAGCTTGGTAGATTATGTCACTTGTGCCTATTGTCTGATTCTTTTTTACTTGTAACCTCAGGGCTGGCCTAAAGGCAAAAGTAGTTAAGTAGACTTAGTTTGTTTTTGCCATCTGCCTTCCTCCCTTTTAACATATTTTCCCTGTCCACTAATAGCCCAAAGATCACCATCTTTGAACTAAAGATAGCTGGAATGTAAGATTAAATCTTATTTAGTAGACAAGGAAACCCAGTTAACATATATGAAAATTTAAGTGTGATAGTCTCACATACAATTTCAGTCTCATTAAATCTAATGACTGTATGTGCTTCCTTAGTAACAGAGAACCAAACAAAATGTGTGAATTTACCATATCTGCTCATGGAGTTAGACCCCTATTCCAGTGAGTTTACCTGGTTTCAGAATAAGTAGGTCTGCGTAAGGACCCAGCTGCCACCGTAGGATGTGGCATTGCTCATTAGGGCTCTTTCTCTGACAGTGGCAGTGCTCCTAGACAAACTTTTAGTCTTGCTGCAAATAGTTCCTTCCCCTGTTTAAACAGAGCTCGAGGGAAGAAATTTCAGTCTGCCCACTTCTAGCATTTAAGGCAGGGTATTTTATGGCTTCTTAATGGCTGCAAGTTCTGAAATCAAAAAGTAAAAATGAACTCTCTGGAATCTTGATCTTTCTGATAAATCTATTATGTTATGTCCATAAAGGTTTATTTCAGTATTGATGACATTTTTATCATATTTAAAATATAAATCTTATCAGTGATGTTACTGTTATATTTTGCATCATGGAGAGAATACAGGATCCCAGGAGAAAAAAGGCCTCATCCCAACCCATTGCCGCAACAAAAACAAATCTTGTTCATTTCCTGAAAGAACACTGTAAATAAAACTGGGATTTTTTTAAACAAATTTATTTAAGAGACAGAGACAGAGGGAGAGACAGACATTCAGAAAGAGAGAGTGCCTCTTATTCGTTCACTCCCCAAATGACAACAAAGACTGGAGTTGAGTCAGAGCAGTGACCAGGAGCCAGGTTCATGATACAGGTCTATCACATGAGTGGCAGGCACCCGACTACTTGAGCCATCACTGTTCCTGCTAGGGTCTGCATTGGGTGGAAGCTGGAGTCAGGTCCAGAGTCAGGAATCAAACACAGGTATTCTGATGTGGGTGTCTTACCTGCTAGGCTAATTCGTCCACTCCTGATTGAGACTTTTGTGTAGAATATAAAGAAAATTTTATAATAGTAGTTTGTCTGAAGATTTTTGATGAGAAGCCAAAAATGTTTTATAGAACTTAAAAAATGGTTGGGGCTTTACTAACTTGTACTGTATCCTAGGCACTATTCTCAGCATGTTACATGTGCCATCTCATTTAATCCTCACACCAGCCCTAAAGGAGGTCAGTTCTATTATATCCATGTTACAGAGGAGGGAACTGAGGCTCTGACTAACCTCCCCACCACTTCGTGTCTGTTAAAGAAGAGTTCATCACAGGTCTACAGCACCATGGGATCTGTATACTGCCCCTTGAAGGTATTTTGCATGCATAAAAAAGGTTGGATTGCAATTTTTTTCCCATCTTCCAAATAGCAAAACTCATAATGTCACTGAAAATGCTTTTTATGTGGGAAAATGCATAGTTGGAACGCTACGTTTTGTGAAGTATTTTGCAATTCCATTCTTGTTTTGCAATGAGGCTCCTGAATCCCATAACTGAGAGCAAAGTCCTCTTTTATTCAGAAGCAATTTTTTTGGGTCATGTAGACAACTAGCAGTATAAGATACCCTTCAGTGGAGCATGAATCCTTCGCTCTGACTCCATAGAAGGACTTCTCTTTTTTCAAACTGATGGTGGTGTGAGCCATGCTTTCTTGGTACTGGAGGTTCTGAGATAAAGAATGAGAATTCGGCTGGTGCTGTGGCTCACTTGGCTAATCCTCCGCCTGTGGTGCCAGCACCCCAGGGTCTAGTCCCTGTCTGGGCACCAGATTCTGTCCCAGTTGCTCCTCTTCCAGTCCAGCTCTCTGCTGTGGCCAGAGAGTGCAGTGGAGGATGGCCCAAGTGCTTGGGCCCTGCACCCGCATGGGAGACCAGGAGAGGCACCTGGCTCCTGGCTTCGGATCAGCGTGCCGCGCCGGCCTCAGCGGCCACTGGAAGGTGAACCAACGGAAAAGGAAGACCTGTCTCTCTCTCTCTCACTGTCCACTCTGCCTGCCCACCCCCCCAAAAAAGAATGAGAATTCAGCTATGAAGATTAGAGTTGCAAAAATCAGAGTTCTTTCCTGCTGTTTCCTATTTATTTTAGTCCTATCAAGGCATAGAAACTATGTGTGCTAATACACTTAGTCATCAAGATTTCCTGTCAGCATATTCAAAGGCCAGGAAGCTATGGCTGCGTCCATTTCACAGTAGCCCTACTGCTTTAGCAAAGGAACTTTGCACCACATTTTGGCCAGATCTGTTTGTGGACAGCAGAATAGATGCAAGCATTCACATCCTGGTGTGGCTTCTGCTGCACCCAATATTTATAAGTGATAGCATGTTGTAGGGTTTAGGACGTGTAATGGATCTCAAACTGCCCAGAAATATGTGGCTGCTGTTACCCAAGGGGTCTGGCAGATAACATAGATCCAGGCAGGCAGTGAATCTTCACCAGGATTTCAACAAAAGTCTCAAGGGACAGATTCCGTACAAGACCCAGCCACAATGCAGATCTAGCCTGTGAGGTCCGACTCAGCATGCCAGCAACTTTAATGTCTAGCGGACATTACTTAGCTCAAATTTCCACAGCCTTCTAGTGACTGGAATTCTGTTTAGGTAGCTTTACTGTTCATTTTATTTGATTCTCCTGACAGTGAGCAGGGAATGAGAGGGAAGGACAAAGGTCCCATTGCTATAGGAAAATTTAAAATCACAATTCTGTTGATAGTGAACATACTTTCATATTGATCAAAAAAGAGTGACATCTCTAAACCATTTTATAAATACAATCTGGCAAAGAGAAAAGACTAAAAACATTTTCTCTGGTCTTGTTTATCCTTTAAAATGTCGCTAGATAAATAATGGCTTTTGGTAGAGATGTTGAAATTATGATCCAGTAATTAGATAATAAGACAACTGCAACAATAATGATCCCGCTTCATATGTAATGACAGTGCTGCACAAACCCGCAAGCTGTAGTGCAGTGTGCTGTTTGTGTTAGGCTATGAGAATGCATAGACAAACTGTGTGAAAAGCTTCATTACTGGGGAAAATGAATCATTTTGATTTTTCCTGACATAAGCTCTTCTGTATTATACTTCAAGTTCTAAGTCTTGCTAATTAACTAGTACCCTGAATTCCATCTCTTCAGTCCCATGGAACTCATCATAAGCACTTTACTTGATGATATATAGGAATCTGAACATCTGACACTGTTTTGCGTAATACATTATTTTCCATTTATTGTACATGACAACATTGATCCTGTGAGAACGTCATATATTGCATGTACTTTACAATCAAGTAAACTTTAATAAAGTTCAATCAATTCTAACATTTTTTGGCATTCTGTACCGGGTATAATGTTTTCTTTATGTTTGTCTTGAACATTATTTATTAAGTTTATTGCTATTGCTATTTTAACATTCTTGTAGCTTTTGGTCATTTTTTTCTTTAGTTGTATATTCTTGTTCTTGAGTGTATGTGGAAGATGATGGTTTAGATATTAATTTTGTATGTATTAATTCTGACATTGTTTATAACAATTTTTCACTTGATTCTTAGTTTTTATGGATACTAATCATAACCCTTACACATATGAATAGTTTTTTTTTTTTTTGACAGGCAGAGTGGACAGTGAGAGAGAGAGAGACAGAGAGAAAGGTCTTCCTTTTCCGTTGGTTCACCCTCCAATGACTGCCACGGCCAGCGCACTGCGGCTGGCGCACCGCGCTGATCCGAAGGCAGGAGCCAGGTGCTTCTCCTGGTCTTCCATGCGGGTGCAGGACCCAAGTACTTGGGCCATCCTCCACTGCACTCCCTGGCCATAGCAGAGAGCTGGCCTGGAAGAGGGGCAACCGGGACAGAATCCAGTGCCCTGACCAGGACTAGAACCCGGTGTACCGGCACTGCAAGACGGAGGATTAGCCTATTGAGCCGCGGTGCCGGCCAGTTTTAACCTGTTAGAATCTTCATGACTCTAATAGAAACTCGTGTATCACTCCACAGTTGTCAGCTGGACTTTGAAAATAGTTTTCTCATGTACATAAAGAGATTTTTATTTATTTTTTTGAAGATTTATTTTATAGGCAGAGTTACAGAGGGCAGAGGCAGAGAGAGAGAGAGAGAGAGGTCTTCCATCGCTGTTTCACTCCCCCAGTGGCCAAAAGTCTGAAGCTGAGCCAATCTGAAGTTGGGAGCCTGGAGCTTTTTCTGATTTCCCACGTGGGTGCAGGGACCTAAGAACTTGGGCCATCCTTCCCTGCTTCTCCAGACCATAGCAGAGAGCTGGATTGGAAGTGGAGCAGCGGGACTTGAACTGGCACCCATATGGGATGCCAGCACTGCAGGCAGTGGTTTTACTCATTACGCCACAGCACCAGACCCAAGAAACCGATTTTTTGGAAGAATATTGATTTATTCCAGTTTTGTTGAGTGTGTTCTCCCCTGCCTATACCTTTTATCAAATCAAAGATTGTTAAATTTTATCAAATGCTTTTCAGACACTATAGAAGTGATTATATTATTTTTCTCCTGTGATGAAATGTATTATAGGGTTTCTAATATGGAATAATCTTTGAAATTTTATGTTAATACTGTAAAATTCTGTTTCCTGATGTTCTGTTAGGACTTTTGTATGATTGTCTTATGGGAGATTCGTTTCTCTTCCTGTGTGTATGTGCAGAAATGGCTGCACATGTATATGTATAACAAACATTATGCAGCTTGACAGTGATGTTACACTCACTTCACAAAAACAGTTGGGACTTTTTCTTTTCTCAATGCTCTGAAACATGAAATAGACTTGCACTGCTTATTCCTTAAAGGATTGTTAGAAATCTGTGAACACATTTTGGCCTAGTTCTTCTTTTTGGTGATACCCTTAGGTACCAGCCATCTGTTAAGGAACCAAACATTTCTGTTTTCTGTTTATAGTTGTTTTTATTAAATTACATATGCATATTTTGCTTGATTGCATGAATTGTTTTTGTACCCTTATATCTGAATTAGATTTTAGAATTTGTCTTAGGACAATTATTTTTCTTCTTTCCACATTTGTTCTGAAAACCATATTCTTACCTACTTTTATTTTTTCTGTTTGTATTCCAGAAAGAAAAAAAATTATACATATCTAGGATCTCCATCTGTCTTTTATGTGTATCACTTTCTCTCTGTCTTTCCCAACTCTCTTTTCCTATGTGTGTGTGTGTGTGTCTGTGTGTTTCTGTTCCCTCATTTAGCCTCTGTGTCCTTTATAGTGTATTTTCTTTCTTGCAGTTTCTGTGTTCTCTGGCCCCTTCTACTTTTGTTTTGTTTTTGACTCATTTATTGGATAGCTTTGTTTTATTCTTGTATTTCTTCCCTGAATTTGGCCAGATCGCATTACCTCCTCCTTTTGTCTTCCTCTTGCGTATCTCAGTCTTGCTTGCATTTCTCTGGATCAGCAGTGTGTCATGGTGGGCAGTGTTGAGGCTGGGGAGCTGTGGGAATGGGGTCTGGGAAGATGCCGGGTTATTTTCCCAGTCTTCCTAATTTGATTCCATGGATACAGCCTGCTTTCCACTAATGGGTCTCCTCTGTGTGACTCTGTGTGCATGCTCCTCACTTCCACTTCTATGTATAATCGTATTACTTTCTGTTCCATTAATCAGCTGTATTGCACCTCAGTATGTTTCTCACATTCATCAAGAACTGTCACTTTGTGAGATAGACTTTCTGTGCATCTTTATACTTCTTTCTTTGACTCACTTTCCTGTTCTTAGTTTTTATATAAATGTTCAGGTCTGCAGAGTACACTTTGCAAAAAATGAATCCTTCAGGGCCTGTTTTGTTATTGTCTTTATTTATTTTAGATGCTTTCCAGGAGAAAGGGGAAAATTCTAATTTATGCAATCATACCTGTATTAGAAGTCCAAATTGATATCTTCCTAATTATTTTTAAAATTTTTATGTATTTGAAAGGCAGAGGAAGAGAGTGAGGGGGTGAGCTTCCCTCTGCTGGTTCACTCTCCACTGTCCACAAAAGCCAGGGCTAGGCCAGGTCAAAACTAGGATCTGGGAGCTCAATCTGGATCACTCCACCCGGTAGCAGGGACCCAATCACTTGGGCCATCGCCTGCAGTCTCCCAGAAGATGCATCAACATAAGACTGGAATTGGGACCAGAGCTGAGACTTGGCTCCAGGCACATTAACATGGGATATGGGCATCCTAAGTGGTTTCTATTTTTTAAAAATATTTATTTATTTAAAAGGCAGAGTTATAGAGAGGCAGAGGGAGAGAGAGAAAGAAAGAGTAAGAGTAAGAGAGAGAGAGAGAGAGAGAGAGAGAGAGAATCTTCCATCTGCTGATTCACTCCCCAAACGGCTGCAAA
This sequence comes from Oryctolagus cuniculus, assembly GCF_964237555.1. NCBI lineage: Eukaryota > Metazoa > Chordata > Mammalia > Lagomorpha > Leporidae > Oryctolagus > Oryctolagus cuniculus. Next base: position 44,182,639 of record NC_091446.1, read on the forward strand.
GGCTGGAGCTCGGCCTATCCGAAGCCAGGAGCCAGGAGCTTCTTCCGGGTCTCTGAAGCCGGTACAAGGGTTCAAGGACTTGGGCCATCTTCTGCTGCTTTCCCAGGCCATAGCAGAGAGCTAGATTGGAAATGGAGCAGCTGGGACTTGAACCAGCATGCATATGGGATGTGGACTCTGCAGGTGGTAGCTTTACCTGCTAAGCCTCAGCATTGCTCCCTCCCACCTCCCACCACCAGTGCTGTCTTAACCACTTCACCAAATGCCCATATCTATTTTCCTGGTTATTAAAATAAACATTGCCTTGAAACATATTACTGTAAGACCTTGTAACCTGTGCTTGGTATGGAATCAAAAATTCACATAAAATCAGTATATTTGAAGTTAATTGCAAAATTTCTAGCAAGGGAAGCACTGTTCCCCACCTTTACTGGAAAAGTGTAAAAGGAATTTTCAAAATAGAATTCATATCTAAATAAGGGCAACAGAGTAAGTCCCATGTAATTTTAAACTCTTTCCTTGAGAACAGGCTCACTGGGAGAAAAATATAATTTTAGTACAAAATGACAATGTTAAAATCTTAAGAAGTCATAAAAATAGACTAGAGTTATTTAAAAGTTGACCTTTATTCCTTGTATTGGTTTTTCTCAGAGGTTGAAGTTTTGAACATGTATTTGATTGTTGTACCACTCAATGTCCTGAGTTTGTGCCAGTGCATTTGGCTGCTAAGTGAGTAGATTAGGCAAACTAGATTTAAATTCTTCAGATGTACATAAGAACACTTTGTTTTCCTGCCTTAAACACATGTCCTGCCTTTATCCATCCTGTGAACCTCTTATGATGGCTCTATAGACTCCTTTAACTTCTCACATCATAAGGCTACAATGTCTGAATATTATCCTTGTATATAACATTTAGAAAGAACAATGGGAATTTTGTTTCCTCTTATGAAAAGACTGTTTCTTTTGTTGTGTTTTGAGAACTACTAGGATGGCCAAAGCTACCCAAAGTTTGTTCCGACCTTGTTTTGGTTTCTTGTATACATTTGGCCTATGAAATCAAAGTTATTCTGCTAAAAGAAAAGGAAATTAGGTAATTAATTTTCCGTTTCTTTCAGGGTCCTCACTGGCACAGTGCTCGTCATGTTTGTCTTCTGTTGCTCCCGAGTTTAGTACAATGTGAATGGAAAATTAGGAGTTTAGAATTTTCCTAGTTGGTTTGGTCTGAGGCTCTAAACACTTCATGTCATTTTCTTGCACCGTATGATAAACACTACAGAGGAAATGAAGGGCTAACGGAGCCAGCTGTGTTTATCCACTACTGTCTGCCCTCCGTCTTGTCTTTATAAAAGATCTTTTAATTATAACTGACCTCATCTAGCCATGGGCTATTTTTTGTTGACATAGATTCTAAGAAGAATAGCACACACAAGTAGCTTTAGATTCTAAGACTTCTCATGTACTTTTTCATCTTGGCAAATAATTCAATGTCCTGATTATGGACTGTTTCATTTCATATTCCCTTCCCTTTTGCTTTGATAAAACTACTCAAAAATAACTTTTTTATTTTTTTAATATTTTTTTTTATTTATTTGAGAGGTAGAGTTACAGACAGTGAGAGGGAGAGACTGAGAGAAAAGTCCATTGGTTTACTCTCCAATGGCCGCAATGGCTGGAGCTGTGCCGATCCTAAGCCAGGAGGCAGGTGCTTCCTCCTGGTCTCCCATGTGGGCACACAGGCCTAAGCACTTGGGCCATCCTCCACTGCTTTCCCAGACCACAGCAGAGAACTGGATTGGAAGAGGAGCAGCTGGGACTAAAACTGGTGCCCATATGGGATGCCGGCACCACAGGCGGAGGATTAACCTACTATGCCACGGCACTGGCCCAAAAATAACTCTTTATACATATCTCATTGGATTGTTTAGATCACATATGATACATGTTCAAATACATTTTCCTGCATTTCTATTCTGTATTCTCAAAAGACACAGTTGAAACAAATTGGTTAATAAAATTGGGACAAGAGGTTTTGTCAGAAGACAACCTGGAACAGTATCACACTTGGAAAATTTATTTATTCTGCTTATTTATTCTAGAAGCAGAGTCAAAGAGAGAAACAGAAAGGTAGACACAGAGAGAGCTCACATTTTCAGTTGACTTCTTGAAAGCCTCCAGTGGCAAGGCTGGATCTGACTGAAGCTGGGAACCTGGAACTCATTCCAGGTCTTCCATGTGGGTAGCAGGGATCCATTGACACCACCCAACACCTGCTGCCTCCCAGAGTCTGCGCTAGCAGGGAGCTGAACTGGGGAGTAAACCCAGGTACCCTGATATGAGCCCTGGGTGTCATAACCACTTGCCCCTTATCTTCATTATATTTTTAAATGCTTAAGTATGAGAGTACTTTAAAAAGTTTGTGGAAAATGGAATTAAAAGAATTTTTGTGCCCCAGATTTTGAAATCCATGCAGTTTTTTTCATAATATGCATTTTCTACAAGCTTTATGAAGATTAGATTTGTCACCCTTGTGAATGATTTGTAATGGGTATCCTAACCCAAACATACAGCAATTAAAAGACCCCTTAGGATGAGTCTCTGTCAAATCCCATAAAAAAGCCGAGGTAATGAAACATTTGCCAGAATCAGGTGGCTTCAAGGCTCAGGTTTGCCAGGAGAGCAGGGATGGCACAGAGGGAGGCAGGTTTCCGTAGGATTCTGAATCAGTTATGAAGGAAGCAAGGGTGTGTGTTGAAGAGTTTACTGCTCTTCATCACATTTTGTGTGAAGGTTGAGCTGCATTAGGCTATCCCTGGAGAGTGTTAGTCTCTGGAGCTTTCCCATAAAAAGTCACGGCCTCTTACGTGTTTCAGAATAACCTAGAAAAAAAGGAAAAATCCAAAGAAAAGGGGCGGTTGGTCTTCAGTAACCTGGGAAGTGCTGTCCAGAGTGAAGAGGCCCCTGAAAAGGGGGCATAGGCGTCTCAAGCACTTCTCTGAGGAGGATGCTGTGACCTTGGGTTTTGCAGAAATCCAAGGAAAGTGCTTCCTCATACAGGAGGTTTCAAGTGTCCATTTTTTCCCCCAGAGTCATATATTCTTTGTGATGTTCAGCAAACTTCGTGAGTTATATATTTTTTTTCCTGTTTTTCTCTAATCAAGATACTCTTGCTTATACAGGTTGAAAGTTTCTGACTTCTGTACAGCATTGAAAAATCACTATCACCACTAGGGACAAAATAGGGATATAGATAAGAAAGTCACATGGAATGGGTTGAATTCAAGAAACAGTAAACTTTGTAGGCTAATGTGGATATTTTGGCCATTTTGCCTGAAGATGCTAGTAAATGCGTACCCGTGAATGTGCTGGTGGAGTGTGAAACTTGTTTCATGTTATGTATGCCACGTACCCCTGTTTTGCTTTTATTTTTGTTCTTAAAGATTTTATTTATTTATTTGAGAGGTAGAGTTACAGACAGAACTTAATACGTTATCCCTCTTAGTATTTTTTTTTTGTTTGTTCTACTTAATACTTTTGGTTGAATACTGTAATCAATACACAGTTATTCTCAAGTGTTGAAACTTAACTGAAAAGTGATCGCTGTTAAATATAAGAGTGGGAATAAGAGAGGGAAGAGATGTGCAATTCGGGACATGCTCAAGCTGACTTACCTCAAACGGTAGAGTTAGAAACATACCAGGGGATTCCAATTCAATCCCATCAAGGTGGCATGTACCAATGCCATCTCACTAGTCCTGGTGATCAATTTCTGTTCAAAATTGATCATAATGAAAGGACTAAGAGCCAAAGGGAGCACATAAACAAGACTAGTGTCTGCAAATACTAGCTGATAGAATAAAAAAGGGAGAGAATGATCCAACATGGGAAGCGAGATACACAGCAGACCCATAGAATGGCAGATGTCCTTAAACAGCACTCTGGCCTCAGAATCAGCCCTTAAGGCACGCAGATCTGGCTGAAAAGCCCATGAGAGTATTTTAGGCATGGAAAGCCAAAACACTCTGGCAAAACACACACACACACACACACACACACACAAAACAAAAACCTAAATGAAAGATATCCACGAGTGAGATCCCAGTGAAAAGAACAGGTCATCAAAGAAGGAGGTACCTTTCTCTGAAGGGAGGAGAGAACTTCCACTTTGACTACAACCTTGTCTAAATATGATCAGAGTTGGTGAACTCAAAAGGCTTCCATAGCCTTGGCAACTCATGACAAGAGCCTAGGGTGATTACTGAGGCCATAAACAAGAGTGTCAATTTGGTAAGTCAACAACAGGAGTCACTGTGCACTTACTCCTCATATAGGATCTCTGTCCTTAGTGTGCTGTACGTTGAGATTTAATGCTATAACTAGTACTCAAACAGTATTTTTCACTTTGTGTTTCTATGTGGGTGCAAACTGTTGAAATCGTTACTTAATATATGCTAAACTGATCTTCTGTATATAAAGAGAATTGAAAATGAATCTTGATGTGAATGGAAGAGGGGAGGGAGAGGGAAAGGGGAGGGTTGCGGGTGGGAGGTAAGTTATGGGGGGGGGGAAGCCATTGTAATCCATAAGCTATACTTTGGAAATTTATATTCATTAAATAAAAGTTAAAAAAAAAAAGAGAGGGAGACAGAGAAAAAAGTCTTCCATCTACTGGTTCACTCCCCAAATGGCCACAGTGGCCAGAGCTGAGCCAACCCAAAGCCAGGAGCCAGGAGCTTCTTCTGGGTTTCCCACATGGGTGAAGGGGCTCAAGGACTTGAGCCATCTTCTACTGCTTTCCCGGGCCAATAGCAGAAAGCTGGACTGGAAGAGGTGCAGCTGGGATAAGAACCCATATGGGATGGATGCCCACAACCTACTATACCACAGCACTGCTCCCCTGTTTTGTTTTAATGTTTAGGCTATAAAACCAATAATTATAAACAGAAAGTGCAGAAGTTGGGTGACAAACTCTTGAGTCATATTTTTTTGTTCTTTCATCCTGCAAGTATTGTTTGATGCCTGTTATACCCACAACCTCATTTAGAGACAGCCTTAACCAGATAGCCTTCCTGCATAGTCATTAGCATATCTGGCTTTAAATTAACTATTCTGACTGTAGAATCAAAATTAAAGGTAGAATGAGATGAGACTAATGTACTAGCAGTAAATGGATATGTATGTAGTGAATTTAAACTCTGATAGATACTTCATGCTTATTGTTTGACCTCTTACATCCACGTAATTCTGGTTAACATGCTTGTTATGCAGATGAAGAAGCTGAAGATTGAGTTTCACAGTGCCTTACCATAAGGCTACATAAATAATAATAATAAGCAGGTCAAGATTTTTTAAATTAATTAATTAATTTGAAAGGCAGAATGACAGAGAGATAGGAAGAGATAGATCTCCAGTCCACTGGTTTACTTCCCAGTGTCCACAAAAGCCAGGCGTAAAACAGGCTGAACCCAGGAGCCAGGAATGCCATCCTTGTTGCCTACATGGGTGGCAAGGGCCAAAGTCATTGGGCCATCTTCTGCTGCCTTCTCAGGAGCATTAGCAGGAAGCTGGATCAGAAGGGAGGCAGCCATGATTCAAACTGAACTCTAGTATGGGAGGTTGGCCTCACAAGGAACAGCTTTATCCAGTGTGCCAAAAACACCAGCCCAAGTCAGGATTTTAGCTCAGGTATTCCAACCTTTGCCAGTGACTTATTATACACAAAGCTTGGATATGTGGTACCAGTTGTATGTGTGAGCAGGTGAGTGTATACCTTACTATAGACTTGAGTTTCTGTGGTTCCGGTTGTACGTGTGAGCATGAGAGCTGAAAAGTCAGTAGATTTGAGTTTCTAAGACACAGCGTATCTGTGCTCTAAAAGCAGTTCATCTTCTGTGTTTTATAGTTCAAGTCTCAAAGAATATCTATACAACTAACTACACAGCTACTTGTTAGACAAGTTAAATAACTAAATCCCATCAAGGTGGCATGTACCAATGCCATCTCACTATTCCAAGTGATCAATTTCAGTTCACAATTGATCATAATGAAAGGACTAAGAGTCAAAGGGAGCACATAAACAAGTCTAGTGCCTGCTAACACTAACCGATAGAATAAATAAAGGGGAGAGTGATCCAACATGGGAAGTGAGATACTCAGCAGACTCATAGAATGGCAGATGTCCTAAATAGCACTCTGGCCTCAGAATCAGCCCTAAAGGCATTCGGAGCTGGCTGAAAAGCCCATGAGAGTATTTCAGGCATGGAAAGCCAAGACACTCTGGCAAAAGATCTCTGTGAGTGAGATCTCAGTGGAAAGAACAGGTCTTCAAAGAAGGAGGTTCCTTTCTCTGAAGGGAGGAGAGAACCTCCACTTTGACTATGACCTTGTCTAAACAAGATAAGAATCGGAGAACTCAGAGGGCTTCCATAGCCTTGGAAACTCATGACTGGAGCATAGGGAGATTACTGATGCCATAGACAGGAGTGTCAATTGGTAAAGTCAACAACAGGAGTCACTGTGCACTTACTCCTCATGTAGGATCTCTGTCCTTAATGTGCTGTGCATTGAGATTTAATGCTATAACGAGTACTCAAACAATATATTTCACTTTGTGTTTCTATGGGGGTGCAAACTGTTGAAATCTTTACTTAATGCATACTAAACTGATCCTCTGTTAAAAAAAAAAATTATCAACTCCCAACTTGACTCTCACTGGGATTAAACATGACAATAGGTCTGATCTGATTTCATCATCATTTAAAAAAAATCATCTATTATTTTTCACTTTATGTTTCTGTGTGGGAGCAAACTGTTGAAATCCATACTTAATGTATACTAAGCTGATCTTCTGTATATTAAGATAATCGAAAATGAATCTTGATGTGAATGGAAGGGGAGAGGGAGTGGGAAAGGGGAGGGTTGTGGGTGGGGGGACAGTATGGGGGGGGAAGCCATTGTAATCCATAAATCGTACTTTGGAAATTTATATTCATTAAATAAAAGTTAAAAAAAAAAACCATCCGTAAACTTAAAATTCAATACTTAAATCCTTAAAGCTAGCCTATAGATGAGGGCATGAAAGTTACTGCCCTGAAGTCCATAACAGAGAGTAACAGGAAGTCGAGTCATTGAAGCAGCACTGGAAGGAAAATCTAGAACAGCAACGAATGGCTGATGAGCAAATGGTGAAATAGAAAGAGATGAGCAAGGTAGATGGGCATTAATAGGAATGAGAATGCAACTGAAACAGACTAAAAGGGAAAACCAGCTCATAGGGCTGGTGAGAGACACGGAAATGGGGATTGATAGGAAGTTATTCTAAAAAAAAGACCTGATGGCCTAGGTTGTTCCACTGCCCGCAGTGCTGGATGAATTAGGAAACACCCAGAAGTTCTGTTTCCTTCCCTTTGTTTCTGTTTTTGGTCTTGATTAATGCTTTGATTTGCAATGAACTTTGTGTGTCGCTTTCTAAAGTGCAGGCATGGCTTCTTTTTTTAAAAAAATATATGAAAGGCAGAGGGGAGCGGGGAAGGAGATCATCCATCTGCTGGTTATCTTTCCAGAAGACTGCAAAACCTGGGTCACTCTGAAACTGGGAGTCAGGAACTCCATCCTAGTCTACCACAGGGGTGGCAGAGTTCCAAGCACTTGGGCCATCATCCACAGATTTCCCAGGCACATTAACAAGGAGCTGGTTCTGAAGTGGAGCAGCCATGACTTGAACAATGATATAGGATGCTGGTGTTGTGAGGAGTGACTTAACTCACTGTACCACAACACTAGCCCCTATATATTACATGACTTTGTAGAATAATAGAGCTGGGTTTGACTATGGGTTTTGCCACTGATGGTACAGTGAAGTGTAGACCATGTTATTTAAACATTAGAACCATCATTTTCTTTTTTTTTTTTTTTTTTTTTTTTTTTTTGACAGGCAGAGTGGACAGTGAGAGAGAGAGACAGAGAGAGAAAGGTCTTCCTTTGCCGTTGGTTCACCCTCCAATGGCCGCCGCTGCAGCCGGCGCACCGCGCTGATCCTGGCAGGAGCCAGGAGCCAGGTGCTTTTCCTGGTCTCCCATGGGGTGCAGGGCCCAAGCACCTGGGCCATCCTCCACTGCACTCCCTGGCCATAGCAGAGAGCTGGCCTGGAAGAGGGGCAACCGGGACAGAATCCGGCGCCCCAACCGGGACTAGAACCCGGTGTGCCGGCGCCGCAAGGTGGAGGATTAGCCTATTGAGCCACGGCGCCGGCTCCATCATTTTCTTTGTGAAATAAAGTTGAGATTTCTTTCCATGTTGTCACTGTATAATTATGGGAAGAATAAGAAAGCAAAGGGTATACTTGTGATAATTCCAAGCTCATTGTGAAAGGACAATACGAAATGGTTATAACTCTTAAACTAAGTACCTGTGCCTTCAGTCCTTAACTGCTTGCTACAGTGCTTTGACAAATGCATACAGTGGAGCAAGGGCTGGAGAATAGTTGGCTAAACTGTTGCAAACCTGTATTCTCCAGATATTTGTTTATCAATTTGAGTTCATGGAATCTCTGACCACGTGTTACAATAAGGTCTCTGACCAGGCTGTTACAGTAAAATATTAGTCCTCAAAGTAAATGTAACTCTGAGAAATTACAATGAATTGTATAAAGAATTGTTCTATGAGGAATAGCTTAAAACAATGGAGCTGACTGCTCATCTTATCCATTCACTACCCACATGAACCTGGGTAAGTTACATAAATTCTGAGCCTCAACTTCTTCCTCTGTAAGATGGATAAAATAATGCCCAACTCTTAGATTTGTTGTGAAGAATAAATGCATGTAGACAATTGGAGTAGTGCAGGCATTCAAAACTGGGTGAAATTAATTCTTAAAATTTTTGTTTATTTTCATTTTACTAGAAGAGTGAGAGAGACAAAAGGACAGAGGGAGAGAGGGAGGGACAGATGGACAGATCTGTCTACCTGTCTACTTCCATAATGCCTGCAACAGCTAGAGCGGGGCCAGATTGAAACCAGGAGCCTGGAACTCCATCCGGGTTTCTGTCATAGGTGTCATGGGCTCAAGTGCTTGAACCATCTCCTGCTACTTCCCAGGATTTACATTAGCAGGAACCTGGTTCAGAAATGGAGGAGGCAGGACTTGAACAAGGCACTCCCTTGTTCAACAGGCATCCCAAGCAGCAGCTTAATCGCTGCACTAAATGTGTACGCTCAAATGAAGTGAACTTACACTTAATTTTATTCCTTATTTGCATTCATTTTGTTTTCTATGAGATTAATAATAATAGTGGTGATGATGATAGTCATAGTTCATTGAGATTTACCTGTAGTCAGCTTCTGTCTCAGCACTTTCGATACCTCATCTCATTTAATCCTGCTTGCAAACCTACATGGTCAGTGCTACTACTTCCTGCATTTTATAACTAATAGAAATGAGTCTTGGAGGATTTATATAAACTGACCAACTCACTAGCAGCAGAGCCACTACTAGAACCAGAGGAGTAACAACAGAGCACTTCAACTCAATCTTAGAAGTTCCAAGGGGAGGTCCACATGTCCACAAACACAGCGAGTTTCTCTATTTCTCTATGCTACTTATTGCCATTGTTGGTGCATGTTAGTGCTATCAAGTGAACAGCAAGGAAAGTCGGAATCTGTCTGTAGATCTGTGGTTTTTGATGCTGTCAGTGTCAGTTTTCAAATTTCGTCTCTAATGAATCCTGAGGACTGCAGCCCTGCCCATTACCGATGAACTTTGCATTTCTTCCTAATTCTAGATTTAAATTCTACCCTTCAAGTCATCGTGCTTCATTTTGAAAACTACTCCATTTCTAGATGCCCAATCTTTCCATACAGAAAATACAGGGTAGAATTATTTCCTTTCAAAAATATGGCATGGCTTTCCAAATCAGATTTATTTGCCATTTTGAAAGAGAAGCTATAAAAATTAGTGGAGGAGGGAAGACGGTGTGACCTTTGGAAACTCTCATAGCTTTCTGCACTTCATTTTTCTTATCTGTGAAATAAATTGGGCTTGAGGTGGGCCTCTATTCAACTTTGAAATTCTAGGACTTAGTGCAAAAAGTTGTATGATTCATATATGTGACTATTTTCAAAAATCTCAACAGAAAAAAATGTAGTCTATATTTGTATTTTAAATTCCATTGTAAGATATTTGGCAGACTTAATAACCCATAAAGAAAGCTAGAAATCTTGCAGAGGGGTTAGGAAAGTAAGTCTGAAGAGAAAAGAAATCTGATTTAAACCATCTGTATTGCAATAATACTAAAAGCCTGATAACAGTTTTACCTTATGGAGAGATTTTCGTTTGAAAAAGAAAATGTTTATTAACTTAAATTAACCTCTACATTTATGGATTATCAGTCAGCATGATAAAGTGAGGTAAAAAAAAAAATCCAATCTCCCATGAAAAGGATTTGCCTCGGGGCAGAAGGAGTTGGGAGAAGCAGTCCCATAGTGCTACTTAGCATAGTTATTTCCTATCTGGAAATCCACCTGTCAGGTGCGTGCATTCATTCACCCATTCAGTCTTCTGTAGGGAGCACTGGTTGGATATGTATGTTCTGCTCTACACAGTTCCATAGTTTAGTGGAGGAACAGACAAGTGCACGAGTCATTTTAATCTGGCTATTTAAATGGTGGAATACAGTTGAACTCGGGATTCCTGGTGAGGAAAAGGACATTTAATTTAGCTGTCTGAGGAATCCTTACCAGGGAACTTCATGCTTAAATTGATTTGAAAAAAGAATAAAAGTCTGCATAGATCAATGCTCAGTAACTATTAGTTGAATGACTGAAATAGCAGGGGAAGAAGGCATGTGGATAGGAGAGAGCATGACAATTTGGGGAACGCAGATGTCTGAATACATAGGATAGTTTTTACCAGTGCGACTCACCCGCTTAGAACCACCTAGAAGTACTCCTCAAATGTGCACAATTCTGAGCCCCATCCTATATCTACTGAATAGAAGCAGGGCTTGGGCTGAGGATTCTTGGCTTGAATAGTAACCATTTCATCTCAAGGTGGATTGTTGTACTTGATAAAGTTTGAGAACTACTGCCACAGGTTTTATATTAGAAAATTATTGAAGGTTCGGTAGAAAGGGGCCAGATGGTGACAAACATTGAATGGTGCTAAGGACTGTGTCTCCATTTTCAGTGAAGCCACTAGTTTTGCATTTTATCATGCTGTGCTTTGAAGCCATAGACAGCCTACACTTTTAGCTCTATCCTTTTTTTTTGCATACAGCAGTACTAGTTGTAGGGTAAGACTTCTCTATGAAATTTTGTTTATATATTAGATCTTTATGGATGAAGGATAAATTTGATGTTTTATCTTGAGGGTAAAAGATCAACTTCCAAAATCAAACTTCAGGCTTTTTTTTTTTTTTTTTTTTTTTTGACAGGCAGAGTGGATAGTGAGGGAGAGAGACAGAGAGAAAGGTCTTCCTTTTGCCGTTGGTTTACCTTCCAATGGCAGCCATGGCCAGTGCACTATGGCCAGCGCACCGCGCTGATCCGAAGGCGGGAGCCAGGTGCTTCTCCTGGTCTCCCAAGGGGTGCAGGGCCCAAGGACTTGGGCCATCCTCCACTGCCTTCCCAGGCCACAGCAAAGAGCTGGCCTGGAAGAGGGGCAACTGGGAAAGAATCCGGTGCCCCGACTGGGACTAGAACCTGGTGTGCCGGCGCCGCTAGGTGGAGGATTAGCCTGTTGAGCCACGGTGCTGGCCAAGGCTGTTTTATTCTGATCACTAGACCCAACTTCTTTGTTACTGACCATCAGGGATCATGTGCCTCAGAGAAAGAGGTTATTATTCATGAAATGTATATTAACTTCACCATATTTGATCCATCCACCCACAAGCTGCTCAACCTCTAATTCCTATCAGCAATCTGCATATTTAGGCGACAGTCACAAGACAGTCCAGGTGGGAAGGAGGACATGAATTAGCAGCAATCAGGAGACAGTGCACTGAAACTTCACTGTCTTTTTGGGATGGAATAGGATCAGTGTCTTTGTGAGTTGCTCATAAAGAAAGCTGAATGCTTTCTACTTGTCCTGAGTAGTTTTAAAATATGACCTTTATACTCAATTCAAATTCATTGCTTTCTGATACTATTTTATATTTCTTAAGTGTATCATTATGAATTTTCCCCCTACAAATACATAGCTTCTTTCTGTTTGGTAATATGTGAGATGATGTTTAAGAAATCATGTCTAACGCTCTACAAAGTTTAGTATATTTCGATACACAGTGAAAGATTAATATATAGTATCAGGTTTAAATCTTAAAATAAAAATTCTGTGTACAAATTTTCTGGGAATTTTAATCTCATGTTGAATATTATAAATCTTCTGATCTTTCATTTTACTTGTCAGTTTTTTAGGTAGAAATTGACTCCTAAAGTCCTCGAGTTTTCTGCTTCTCTCTGTGTTACTTTGAATAGAAAAATTTGTGTTTGAATCTTGTCCTATTTTAGTAATCTCCTGGTATATCTTAGTCTATTTTATGTCACCGTAACAAGTCCCACAGACTGGGTAAGTTTTCAGGGACAGAAGTATTTTGGCTCAAGAGTTTGGGAAGTCTATGATGAACGGTGAGTACTCTTAACACTGTAATGTAGAGATCAAGTTTGCAAGATGTTCAAATCATAGCACTGTGTCAGAACCTGATCCATACATTTGCCCCTTCAGCAAGCCCACTGTCATCAGCCAAAATTTCAGAAATTGATAGAAATTCATTTCAGAAACAAGGTGCTATATTAATAAAAAACAAGAAAACTCACCTCAAATATATCCAGATTTGATTCTCAGGCTCATTAGCCACTGATGAGGACATCTTATTCATCAATTGATGCTTATTTTAATTATCTTTATGGTATAATTATGTATCTTTGAATTGGACTCATTCATCCCCAAGGCAGGTTAGTGTTACTTGCATTTGAATTGCCTCCTTAATTCAGTTCAAACATCAGTTTTCAATTTTTCAATTCTTTTGCTGTTTAAATTAATCAAATGAATTAAAGATGAATAATTGCTGGCTCTGTTCCTATAGTAACAAATGTTACAACTTCAGAAACAAGGTTGGTTATTTTAGGCTCCCATTGTTTACTCTCTTCAAAAAACCATGGTGGGAAATTTTCTCTTCTTTTTCTTAGTCACTAAGTCTTAATTAAGTGGTAAAGTTGGAATGCTGCGAAGGATAAATTAGGGCTCAGATAAGGTCATTTTAAGGTTGGCATCAATGCTGACATGAGGAAACAAGTGATGTTTTTTAAAAGATCTATTTATTTATTTGAAAATCAGTTAAATAAAGAGAGGAACAGGCACAAGCCAGGAGTTTCTTCTGGCAGTTGGGCCATTTTTTGTTGCTTTGCCCAGGTCATTAGCAGGGAGCTGGATTTAAAGTGGTGCAGCTGGCACACAAACTGGTGCCCATATGGTGGTAGCTTCACTCACTACGCAACAATGCCGTCCCAAAACAAGTGATATCTTAACTTCCTGACTCTTCAGTGACTGGGTATTTGATGTACAGCTTCTTCTTTGTCTCTTAGGAAGGTGCCTTAGGTCCCATTTTGCTTGAAGATGATAAATGTACTGATAGCAACAAAATAGTAAAATTTAACTTTCAATTAAAAATTAACTTGCAGCTCATATTCATTCAACACTTTAGGTGTGCCAGGCACTGTGAAAAGAGCTGGAGGTAACACGTTTTATAGAAACTTCACAGTTTTTCTGAAGGACTTAAAATATTAAGTATGGGTTGAGTACAACACATTTTCTGTGTTCCACAGCAGAATTCCAGCATATAGCTTACTTCAGTCTTGTGAACTCTAAATTCTGAGGGTAGGGTAAAGAAACGGAAAGATCCTTGATTTGCTTATTGTGAAGAAGTAGGTGAGGGCAGGTTTTGTGGCCCAGCAGGTTAAGAACCACTAGAAGCACATGCATTCTATGTTGAAGTGCCTGGAACCAATTCTCACCTCTGCATCTGATCCATCTTCTCGCTAATGGATATCACAGGAGGCAACAGATGGTGGCTCAAATACCTGGGTCACTGCCACCCACCTGGGAGAACTAGGTGGGATTCCTGGCTCCTGGCTTTGCCCTGACCTACCTTCAAATTGTTGTGGGCATTTGAAGACTGAACCAGTGGGTGGAAGATTGATCTGTCTGTGCTTGTCTGTCTGTCTCTCTCTTACCCTGTTCTTCAAATAAATGCATTTATTTGAAGTAGGTGAAGGGAGGAGAGATGGTAGAAAGGAGAGGCTACAGACTAGTCTTTGGTTAGACACAATATGCATTTAACCCTGTTGTATTTGCATGAGGTAAGAACCATTCTGCTCCCAAATGGAAGTTAATTGTGTCAGCATGTTGAAAACTAGTATATGTGTGCATGTGTGTGGGGGAGGGGTGTAGGCGATTATATGTGTTTGAGGAATTACATTAATTGCATTTGTTTTATTTATTTTTTTATTTTTATTTATTTATTTTTTTGACAGGCAGAGTGGACAGTGAGAGAGAGAGACAGAGAGAAAGGTCTTCCTTTTGCCGTTGGTTCACCCTCCAATGGCCGCCGCGGCCAGCGCGCTGCGGCTGGCGCACCGCGCTGATCCGATGGCAGGAGCCAGGAGCCAGGTGCTTTTCCTGGTCTCCCATGGGGTGCAGGGCCCAAGCACCTGGGCCATCCTCCACTGCACTCCCTGGCCACAGCAGAGGGCTGGCCTGGAAGAGGGGCAACCGGGACAGAATACGGCGCCCCGACCGGGACTAGAACCCGGTGTGCCGGCGCCGCTAGGCGGAGGATTAGCCTAGTGAGCCGCGGCGCCGGCTGCATTTGTTTTATATACTTTGTAGTAATAATGCACACATATACAGCCAGTTCTGCTATAGCACAACATATACATTTCTGAAAATCACATTAAACAAAATTGCACAGAAATCACCGCAGGGATTATGGAAAATATGGGGTTGGAGCAGAGCACTCAAAAACTGTATCAATGAGAAATACATGTAGGAACCTAGTAAGAAAATAGTAGCATGTTTTACACATGTTGGTTGGCTAGGACATATATCAGTATTGCAATCCATATGGTATTTTACCTTGAAAAAGCTCTTATGTGTTTAAGTAGGAGTGAACCTGGCAAAGATTGTGGCTTATGAGTTGGTGTGAAGTAGTAGGAAAAAGGCTGCCTGAAATTGGAAATAATGTTTTAACTCCAGACATGGACAGGTGTGACTCATAACACACTAAGGTAGTTCGTAGCTATTTGAGTTATGTGCGTGAGTATGTCTGTGATTTTACCTGTGTGTTGATTTTGGCACTGGTGTTCCACTTGTTTTTAGATTATTTACACTTATCATTTTCTGAATTAAAAACTTAAGCTCGTTGAGGGCACAAAGTCTCTGATATGGATTTTGTCTTTTCCTATTGAAGTGATTTACACATGAAAATCATTAATAGCTATTAAATGAGTAGCTGTAACTGTATAGGAGATTGAGGCGTAGATAAATAGACTTCAGGAGGTCAAGGAATGCAAGGTTTTAAAAGGACACAAATTATCTGGTGGTGTGTTCTAGAAATTGTATTTATGAAGATGATGTAGATCATACTTAGTGAAAAAAGCCAGTCCCAAAAGGACAAATACCATATGTTCTTCCTGATCTGTGATAACTAATAGAGCACCTAAACACTAATCTATAGAAGTGAAATTATTGAACAGCCCTTGTCTTGACTGTTGAGGATCATTTCTTTTTTTCATGCAATTTATTTGACTCTTTACTTACGACTGAGTTAATTGTATGTGTATAAAGTAAAATAGAACTTAGTAAAAAATAAGAATGGGAATAGAAGAGGGAGCAGGAAGAGGGGTGAGTGTGGTGGGAGGGCAGCAATGGTGGGAACAATCACTGTATTCCTGAAGTTGTACTTATAAAATGCATGAAGTTTTTATTCCTTAAATGAAAGCTTTCTGGGGGAAAAAACTGTAGGGGAGTAACTGGTGCTTTGGTAATCATAAAAATGAGTGAAAAATATAGTAATGTACAAGAAACTGTGGGAAAATAGGATTGATAGTAATACAAAAGGTATGATATAAAAAAAAGAGGATGTAGTAAATCCAGAAATTCTGCAGAACTGGGTAGAGATTCATAGAAGTATACTCAGGACAAATCAGTGAGAGGCTGTCTCCGTCTGGTAGTTTTCAAGTACAGCTGGATGGACATGAGATAAGGTGCTCTATGTCAGCACATGCTGAGTTACAAGGGAACAGTTACAGTTGTAGGTTTAGGAGGTGCTAATAAAGGTGCTTTATTATCCCTTTCCACAAACAAGGGACTTTAAATTGGTTTCCATGAAGCCCTCAACACTCCAAAGAGACAAAGGTATTGTGAAGGATAAGTCAAAGACTAGTACTTAGGGTGCCCTCACCTTCAGTTCCAAATTTGATTATTTTATTTTAAAACATATGGCATCAAAATAGAAATGTTTGCAAGTCAGTGGTTTTGGCTTTGAGCAGGATTGTTGGGATAATGGTGCTGGTGGAATTATGTCTTCTTTGTGTGGATGTGAGCCCATGACTTTCTAAGCTTTAATTGGAATCCTCCTATCTTCTCTCTTTTTCTTCACTGCATGTAAGTAGAATTCTATCAGTAGGGAAGTGTGTGTTTTGGAGGAGCTGCACATATCTGTCTTATTATGAGGCTGGTGGTATCAGGAAAGATACTTGGGCTGCCTTATGTAAAGCCTAAAAATCTTTAAGCAAATATTTTTCCTTCACATAAATAAATGGTCAGATTCATAGTTTCAGATCCAAACACTTGAAAACTGTTCTTCCATAATTGGGGAGAACTTCACTTAAAATGATCTGAGACCATTAGAAGAATTCTTGACCTCAAAATGTTGTATCACTAGTTATATCTAGTGATATATCTAGTGTTATATCACTAGAAAAGTGTTTGTATCTACAATAATAAAGCATCCATAAAAACACTCTAACTCATTGATGTAAGAGGGGGCCACATGTTCACATGCTACCATTTTGAGCTATATTTCCTACCTACCTACTACTCAGAAGAGGTGGTCCTTCTCTCTCCTTTGTACATCCCTAGCATTTTGTAGCCTTTTTCTTACCTGGCTTATGTTGCTTATTCTATTTTGATGCCATATGTTTTAAAATAAAATAATAATTTGGAACTGAAGGTGAGGGCACCCTAAGTACTAGTCTTTGACCTATCCTTCACAATACCTTTGTATCTTTGGAGTGCTGAGGGCTTTATGGAAACCATATTGAGCCACACGTTCAGCTCAATATGCCAGTGCTGATTATTCAGTTTATAAGTTAATAGATACATTTTTGCTAAATTGTCCATTAACCTATAACAGCTATTTGGCAAGAATTTCCAGGTTCAAAGTAAATGAGATTTAAATCAGTCAGTTAGGTTAAGTTTCACAATTTCATTAGAAGTTTTGGTGGAAGAAGTTACTGAAACCCCTAAGCAGGATTTAGGATCATCTATAGATTTAATTAATCCATAAACTTCCCCTAGAAAACTACCACAATAAATATCAAATATTTCTCCTTTAGCACTTCTGGAAATGCAGCTCTCATTTTATGTCCTGGAGGTAGAAGTCATAGCATCATATTTGCTAAGCAGGAATCATACAAAATCAAAGTGCAAAGGGATGATGAAAATCTGATTGCAAAGGCAGCTTTTTTCCCTCATTCTCCTTTCTGGGGTAAAATTGAAAATGGATAAATTACATATGAACTATTTCCCCTATGAATCAACTAACCAAATGTCTGTACATGTCATCAGTTTGAAAAAGGTGGTGAGATACCAGTCTAGTTTTATTGAATTGATAAAGCCAACATATAGCATCTTCAATGCATATGGTGGCAAGGAGTGCCTGTGCACCTGCACTCACTGCTCTCAGTTAGATATAGCCTTGTTTTCTTCTGAATACTGGCATTTGTTTGTACTGCTCTTACAACACAGCTTCCATTAAGTCTCTGCATAAGAATAAAAAAGAATGTAGTAAGGAAGCATTTACTATAGCCTAGCGATTATAATATATGAATTCAGACTCAGATGCTAATTTGGAAGAATTCAGATCAGGAAAGGAGACAGGTGTGTAAGTGTAACATATTTCTTGGTGCTAATTGTTATTTCTCCTTGTCAACCATGTGATCTGCCCTGGCGTCAGGGCCTGCATGAACTACCACAGTGGCTCCTTGAACCTCAGGTTTTAGTGAGATTCAGTCTACTGCAAGGGCAACCCAACAGCAGATTCAAGAGAGTGAAGTCAGGGTATTTCTTCCTTCTGTGACTCTCCTGCTGTGGGCTGAGTTTCCCCATTGACTTTCACTACTTCTCTCAAGATTGCCTCCTCTGCTTTGAGATAATGTTAAGTGTTCCCTCCCTTTGATTGTTTGGGTTATGGATTGGAACAGCTTTTTTGTTACAAATCTTGAGTTACTGTGCTACATCAGTGGCTCCCCTACATCCTGCTTACAACTTTTGAAATGGTTCTTTTCCAGATAAATTGCTTTTCAAATGGTTCAAATGAGAGAGAGCAGTTTCCTTCTAGGATGCTCTCTGACATTAAATATTGCTAATCCAGCAACATAAGGTAAGAAAAAGGCTACAAAATGCTAGGGATGTACAAAGGAGAGAGAAGGACCACCTCTTCTGAGAAGTAGGTAGGAAATACAGCTCTAAACGGTAGCATGTGAACTAAAACTTGAAGGACTGGAAGATAAAGTAGAGAAAAATATGGGAAGAGGGATACAGGAGGGAGGAAAAGCACTTGCCAGAATCAAAGGACTTAGAAATTCAGTGGCTAATTCTTCAAGTGTTAGGTATGTGTGGTTAGAGTTGACTGTGTGTGAACGGACAGATGACAGTGGCAAAGCTGGTGTAGGTTTTGTCTACCAACATCATGCTGGCACAAATGTGATGGTCAATAAACAATCTCAGGAAATAAGTAAATAAATAGAAGTAAATAAATAAACAGTACTACCTGCTGTTCAAGAAAGGAGGGTAGGGCTTAGTTCATTAAGGATTCTGAATGCAATATAGAATTTATATTTCACAGAAAAGATGATGGAGAATAGAAAAGGATTTTGACCTGGGGTCAATGCATTTTCAGTAGTTATTAATACATTTATTATTTCCCTTACTAGATTGTAACTATCTTGAGGACAGGAAGGCGATGCTTACTTATCTGTATACTCTCATTAGTTTTAGGCAAAGTGACTTTCAAAATATGATTGAATTATTGCAAATATGCATTACTTGGATAAGAGTTTCCACAGCATGTGCATTTTATTTTTATTAATTTTATTAGAGCTTTTAAAATGAAAGCCTCCTGATTTCCCCCAAACACTGATTTAAACATGATAGAATTGAAAGCCGAAGCACAGTGCCACTGATGAGATGAATATGCTGTCTACCGAAATATCATCTTTTTGTGTATTACTTATGGATCTAATGAAGATTTCAAGTTGGAAGATGATTGACTATAACAAAGAGAATCTCTTGAAGTTTGTAGGGAAAGATTTGGCTCTTTCTGTAAATATTTATTGCTATAATCAGTAGCCTGATGGGGCCACCAGTGGACATTCTGTCCTTAAGAATGAAAGTGATTGCTTTCATCTGAAACTGCCCTCAGTGCTTTTGCCAATCTTTGCCTTAAATCTCCAAGAATGACAAGATTCAATTTTTACATGGATATAGATTTATTTAAAATTAAGTATATTAGCTCAGATTTGCTACCGAGTTTAAAAATAGCTCAAATCAGAGAAATGTAGTCTAAGAAACTCATGAATTTTTGTTTCTATTTTCTTGTTTGTTTGCCTACAGTGATTAAGTGATAAGGACCGAATGCTTAATTTCACATAATGAAATTCAGTCCCCAGTGTGGCTCTGTAGAGAGGTGGGGCTTTCCCAGAAGTGATTAGGGTATAGGGGGTGGAGACTCATTAATGTGTTCAGTGGCCCTGTTAGAAGAGGCTGGATGGCTAGTTCGCTGTCTTTCCTCAATGTGACTACACAAGAGAATGTTGATTTGTAACCCAGAAAAGCCCTCAACAGAACTCAGTCATGCTGTACCCAGATTCAGACTGTCAGCCTCCAGAACTGTGAGAAATAAATTTCTGTTGTTTTTAAGTCATCTAGTCTATAGTGTTTTGTCATAGCAAAGTGAGCGGACACTAAGTGAACAAGTTGCCATTTGTAATAATATACATCAACTAGGAGAATAAAATTATTTATTTGTGAAGCCAGTTCTTTCATTAACAAATTACTTAGGGGGCAGATAGCAAGGGAGGAGAGAGAGAGGGAGGGAGAGAGAGAGAGAAAAAGAGAATGGGAATGAAAGAGAGAGCTCCCATCCACTGGTTTACCCCCTAAATTTCAGCAATGGTCGGGTCTTACCTGGGACCATAGCCAGGAACCAGGAATGCCATCTAGGTTTAACACAGGGTGGCAGAGAATCAGATTATTAAGCCAGCACCACTGTCTAGCAGAGTCTGCCTTAGCAGGAATCTGGAGTCAGGAGCTGGAGCCAGGTATTGAACCTAGACACTCCAATGTGGAGTGCAGGTGTCCTAACTACTGGGTTTACCTACTTCTGGCAGTTAATTTTAACAGCTACTAATTGATCATCCACTTTTGGCTGAGCTGTTATACATTTTATATGCTATTCTGTGGTGAATGTTGGTTTTCTCTCCAGGCTTCTTTTCCTAGGTGGGTGTACTCACCCCCTGCTGCTGTGGGTATTGATGGTTAAAGACTCTCACCTGCAGTTTTCATCAAAGTATTGTCTGTGGCTGATGGGAGGTGCCTCGCCCAGAGAAACCTGGGACGTTCATCCCTGTCCCAAGGTGCAGTGACTAACATGGTGTGTAAGCACAACTCTGTCACCTCTGTGGGGCAAAGCCATGCTGCAGTACGCTCCAGAGCTCCCCAGGGATCAAGTTGACTTCCCTTGGATCTGTTTCTTTCTCCATTCTGCTTTTTTCACCACCCCCTCCTTACAGATTTCTCCTGAGAGTACTGATTCCGTAAGTCTTTTACAAGAATACCTGTTTCATACTGCCGTGAGGAAGTCCCTAAGACAGTTACAGAGGAGGAAAATAAGGCATAGGGTCTTTTCAAGGAATACATAATCTAATCTAATAGACCAGATTTACAGATAATTTCAACCAGAGTGTAGTGTGATTTAAATAAGATACAATGACAATGCTATGAAATTTAATAAAAAAAAATTCTTCACATAGACTGTGGAGGGGATGGCGAATCTTTAAAACAAGTTAGCTTGAAAATTCCAAGTAGGCCTTTTTGATCTGGGTAAAACATGGAAGGCTGTGATGTGGCCATATTGGGGTATGCCCTGAAAGCTATGAAAAGGTGGTAGTTTTTACTTTGAAAGACAGTGGAAAACTATTGAATATTTTTGAGCGTCATAGTAATTTTGTTAGACTGTATTTCTAACGATATATCTATGTAAAATAAATATTAGTAGTGTGTGTGTGTGTGTGAGAGAGAGAGAGAAACACAGTGATTTGAAACTTATTAGCCTCGCCAAGTGCTGACCTCTCTCACCTTCCCAGAAGTGGAGTTGTTGCATTGAATGATGTGCACATTCAAAGTTCTCTTATAAAATGCAAACATGGGGATTCACCCTTTTTAAAAACCTGTAGAAGTTCCATGTGGGGTATGATATCTCCTTATTCATTTCACTCATTCTGAAAATTACAAATAAAGGTGCAGCTCTTAGCTGGCTTTGTGAACTCTATTTGTTTCAGACTGAAAGACATAAGCAACCTTTGCTTCCATTGGATTTGGAGCACTTCCTCCTTTAGGTGTACACAGTTGGATGCTGTGCTATTAGGCTCCTGATGGTTTATGGCAGTGAGAGCCCCATTCGGTCTGTTTGCTGACTTGAAGCCAAAAGGAAATGGGGTTCCCACATGGGCTCTTCTAGGCAGTCCAGGGCCCCGCAGTTTGTGTGGCTGTGCTCCTTTCCCAGCAGTCCCTTGACTCATGCTATGCAAAGACTGGCTCCCATGGCCGGCGTCTGAACCTAGCGCTACCAGCCGTGAGCTCCACAGTGGTAGAAAAACTGCTTGAACTCTGTGTGCCACCGTTTTGAATTCTGTAAGGCAGTACTCTTTTCAAAGGGTTGTTTTAAAGGACAACTGAGATCATGTGAGTAATTTTATTTCTGCTGGTCTTACCTCTTCATAGCCAACAGGTTTTTTTTTTTTTTATTTTTTTTCACATTTCTTTTTCTGCCTTTTTTTTTTTTTTTTTTTTTTTTTTTTTTTTTTTTTTTTTGACAGGCAGAGTGGACAGTGAGAGAGAGAGACAGAGAGAAAGGTCTTCCTTTTGGCCGTTGGTTCACCCTCCAATGGCTGCCGCGGTCGGCTCGCGGCGGCCGGCGCACCACGCTGATCCGATGGCAGGAGCCAGGAGCCAGGTGCTTTTCCTGGTCTCCCATGGGGTGCAGGGCCCAAGCACCTGGGCCATCCTCCACTGCACTCCCTGGCCACAGCAGAGAGCTGGCCTGGAAGAAGGGCAACCGGGACAGAATCCGGCGCCCCGACCGGGACTAGAACCCGGTGTGCCGGCGCCGCTAGGTGGAGGATTAGCCTAGTGAGCTGCGGCGCCGGCTCTTCACATTTCTTTTTCCTGCCACATGTTTCATCTTTCCTGTCACATAGTAACTATTCATTAAAGTTTGTCATATGGGTGAATGAATGAATTTTTACCTGTGATGCTAAAAGTGACAGTCTGTGTTTCATGTTCCTCTACCTCCTCTGAAATAAGAAACAGAAAAGTAGAAATACAGTAGCAGATTTTTGATATTAAAAACTATTTTCTTCTTCTCCATCTGTTTTGGCTTTGGGTTAAGACTTATGTATTTCATTTAGAATGTGAAATTAGTTTTCCCATCTTCATAAAGCAGTGTATTACTTCTGATGGGCCTCTGGATTCTTTACTTTTATGTAAATAATAGTATCCTATTGAGGCAATGGCAGTTGGATTAGCACATGGAAAACCTGTTGTTACATCTTTTATTTTTACTTTTTGGCATTTCCTGAAAAATGATAGGAAGATAAAGAATGTTTTGTTTTACCATTGGAACTGCTTGTTCAGATCATGTGAGCAGTTCCGTGAGTGTGTGCACACGTGTGTGTGCATGCACACACATTTTTGTGCTCCCAGATTTCTTTTCCTATCCCTCCAGAGAGGTTTTTGATACTTGATAACATCTTTCTGACTTTGGCTTCCCTCACGTCATTTTCTACAGAATGATTCTGTAGTTAGAGCATCTCTCTGGCCTCACAGCTACCTTCCAGCATGTTGTGTAGAGAGTATTGTAATTTTTCCCATTTTACAGATGTACATACTGTGAATCACAGGCTTTGAAGGATTGTCCAACTGCATCCTGCCTGGAAATCATTTTTCTAGCTGCATCTGGGACTTTTCAGCAGAATCAAAGGGAACCTTTAAGTATTTATGTGCCAAAACCCCAAGAGAGTTTCCATCATCCATGAGGCATACTGAAATGTGAACATGCCTCGATGTCCTTCAGTTTGTTTTACGAGCCCATGCAGCCTGTTAAATAGATCCTTTGGTTCTAAAGAAATTAGAGCTGAGATTTTGTTATTTGTAGCCAGGATGATTAACAAATGCACGCTCTGGCCCAGAGTTCCAGCTGAGACAAGAGACTTCTTTCCTTTTCTGACCATGGTCTGTGCTTTCTCAAGCTGATGGGTTTGCTTACATCATTGTCCCTTCTACATTGTGCAGTCTCATCTCTCACCTGGAACCCTAACTGTCCTTAAAACATAGCCCAGGTATTACCCCCTCTCTTAAAACTTTACCTGTTCTAGCAACTAGAATTTTCATGCTCATCTCTGCTTCCGTAGCAGTTTTCCTTCTATTTTATGTGACTTTGCACGTTCTGTTTTGCGCGATGGTTATTTTCTTTTTGCCTCTGTTTCTTACCAGTTAGAACAGAAGTCCGTAGAATGTCCATATCCTCCATATCACTTACCAAGTGTATAAATAGGGGACCAATTAACACGTGTTGAGGTGAAATTACGTTTTCTGTCTGCAATGAAATTACATTGATGGTTTACATTTAGAATTATAACAAGTATCAGAGGAAATAGTCATAGTTTAGTTTCACAGTGTTCTGTTTTCTGACTTTTATTGTATTCTTTTGAATATGGCTCATATGTATACTTTGTAATTCTGTTTTTAGACATAGCATAATTTCTGAGGGTTACTAGCCCATGAGGAATGTACTCATTACCATAGATAGAGACAGAAAAGCACTTTTAGTTGGCTCAAGTTGAGAAGCAGTGGCCACTATTAATGTTAAAAATGCGTACTCATTAACTCACTGAGTTGCATGGGACTGCAAGCCAGCCTGCTGTGGACACTAGAGACCCACATAGAGCTTGTGTTTGGGTTCACATTTTCTAGGAAGTCGAAAGAATTTGTTGACTTCTGCCTAGATAGCATTTGTGTCACTTTTTCAATTCAGAAAATTGTCACTTAAATTGTGGCAGCTTTTTCAGGAGCAAACTCAACTGCATTTAAGATTTTTCAGTAAGATTTTACTAATTGGGACAGGGAAGGGATCACTGTTTCCAAAATAAATAGAATCAGAAATCAAGTGATAGCAAATATGTTCTTATGATGAAAGAAGCCTATATACATGCATCTTGACCTGAATGTGTGAAATTTCACTTTTCTTGTTGGAAAACTAGAACCAAATTTATTAATTAAAAAAAAAACTTAGTTTTGAGTTTTTGAGTAATGTTTATTTTTTGAAGATTTATTTTTATTTATTTGAAAGGTCGAGTTACAGAGAGAGAGAGAGAGAGAGAGAGAGATGGAGAGACATATCTTCCATCTGCTGGCTCACTCTCCAAATGGCTGCAGTGGCCAGGCTCGTCCAGGTTGAAGCCAAGAGTCTAGAGCCTGGAAATCCATAGGCGTCTCACACATGGGTGGCAGGGGCTGAGTACCTAAGCCGTTTTCTGCCGCTTTACTAGGCATGATAGTAGGGAGCTGGACTGGAAGTGGAGTGGCCAGGACTCTGAAGGGCAGCCATACAGGATGCTGACATTGCAGGAGATGACTTAAGCTGCTGCACCATGACGCTGGCCCCTTGAATAATATTTATTACTGACCACTTCTGAATCAGTCTCATGAAGGAGTTGCTCTTACATACTCCTTTTGGTAAGTTCAGTCGTTTCTGATTTCAGTTCCTAGAGAATCTGCACTCAGCAAGTGAGCATGTGGGAGATGGCCAGGGCAAGGTTTCTTGGGAGAAAGGATTATGTTCTAGATCATTAACACCTGTTTCCAGCCTTTGTAATATTCTTGAAGCTTACTGTTTTTTCAAAAGGAAAATAATTATCCTAAGTTGCTCTCAGCTCTTTCCCTTTTTTCCCTATGTTAGTATGTTGTTTTTCCCTACAAGAAAGATGCAGCCGTGTCGAGGATGGCTCTTACTTACGAAGTCTTCACACACCGGGGTGAATGGACTGGAAAGAAGACAATGTCAAGTCTTTCCCTGGCATCACTTCCTGCCCTGGCTCTGAGCATACTTTGAGATATGTTTCAACAAGTAGCGAGTTTGGTTGTCTGCCTTATGTCTTCTGCCTCTTCTGTTCCTGGCAGACTCGTGGGCATGGGTTCACATACCACGCCAGAGATTCGCTGAAATGCCCCAATTACGCTCAAGCATCAGTGCCCTGCTCTAAAAGGTGTATAACTCCCTTGTCTCACAATTTACTGCCTGTCTCCTTTTTTTGTGATAATCCAAATGTTTCATTAAACTTATTTGCCTTTGGATTACAGAGGAGTGGTGGAAGCTAATGGCTGCTTCACAACATTTTCCTACTCTCTGGAATTCTTACAAAATGTAGCATGCTCCTTAATTCTATGACATGGTTATTTTTAATACTGTTTTACATTGATACCTACACAAACCCCACTCTGATGTAATTTCTTTCTTCTAATAAGTTTCTTGTTTCTGCCTGCATAAGGTACACTCTAGGCCTCTTATCTGAACCTCACATACAAATACAAGTTTTTTCAGAGGCCATTTCTTATTCATGGTGCTGACATCAACTCAGTGTCTTTCCTGTAGCAGGGACTCAGTGTTGGTTGAAGAGGTTTTAGGTTCTATTAAAACAATTTTGTCTTCTTTATCTTTTCTACTTTGCACAGTTTAGTAGATAAATAAGAATTTAAATATATGTTACTATTTCTACCACTAAAGCAGTAGAAAATGTCATCTTAGACCATCAAGACTTAAATGATAGAAAAATAAATTAATGTAAGAGTGTATATATGGAATTCATGTATATGTAGATGATGAACGAATAGTATGAGGCATTGTTTGATTAGTGTATGACATAGTGATACTGGTTATGAGATATTCAATATCACAGAGATGGCAAAATCGCTGTTGCTTAGGGAAGTGAGGAGAAAACTAGGGTGATTACTGCTGAAAGAAGTACAGGTTCTATGATCTCATCCTACATTTATTTTTGATTTTTTATATGCAGCCCTATACTGAGAATCAGGCCAACACAGACCCTTTGTTACCAGTTGCCTTGTAGGAGTGGCTGTTATTAGAAAGATGAGCAGGCTCCCTGAGAAGTGATAAGGGAATTCAGAAATCAAAGAGAGGCCATTAGTTGCCTTGAATAATGAAAAGGGGATGTCAGAATGCAAAGAGCTCAGTGGAATTTGATTGAGAAGGGTCTAGGAAGGGACTTGATTAGGTTGAGTGGGAAAGACAGTAGGCACGAAAATCAGGGTGGCACTAGAGCTGCAGCAGTGGGGTTTTTGCAATCATGACTTTGGACAGGTTCCACTAGTGATGTCTTTTGACATGTGTTGGTCTTTTAACATTTTGGGAAATATCCCTAAGGTTTTTCTTTTTTTCATTCTCACTGTTTGCCTTAGAGGGAGTAAGACTATCATGTAGAAAATTAAGAAGAGAGTGTACATTAAGATTTGACATTAGATTATGCACTTTTCTCTTTGTAGTCACATCAATTTATTTTTCTCCTGAAAGCATTCCTTGCAGAGTTCACTAAGTATGGGTGAACTGAGGCAGGCAGAATTATAAAAAGGGTCTGGAAAGTCAACTTGAAACCATTCCAGAGATGGAAAAATTTGGTTATCCTAAGCCACTCATGATATATTCACTTTCAGGTTTCTGTGTTTATGTGGAAAAGAAAACAGAAAGATATTGTTTTGACTAGTGTTGGCGAGCTGACGAAAGCTGTTTTCTGTCTGAAATGTTTTCCTTTTTTTCCTGTAAAGTGTGCAGAAATCTATTCCTTTACTGGTTGAAGAATATGCAGATTTTCTTTGACTTAGTGGTGATAGCTGAATTGCCAGCTTCAGGTTGCCCACATTGTAATCCGTGTCCCCAGGTATTGTGGGACTGACCAGGCTTGAATCCAGGGTGCAGATAAGTGTATGAAATAAAACACAGGACTTCAGCTGAACTTTGATGGTTTCCACATGGTAAAAGTAAAAGAATATATGTGTGCACGAGCTGTTTGCCCGTGAACCTAGTTTCACATTCTATCCACAGGAGTGGTATTCATTACCCAATTGACTTGTTGTAACAGTTATTAACGTGATTCATAATAAATTAGAATTATACTTAGTCTTGAAAGAAAAGCATGGGTTTAATTTTTTATTCATGTCTTATTTTCTTGGAATATTATTCTTGATGTATTTTGCCAATTTCTAAGGAACAGTCAATTATCACAAAGAGCAGATTGACATTAATGAGGCATGGAAGCAAAAAACAAATTAGTTTACAAAATTTGGGGTTGGTGCTATTTTTATTCTCTGTGTTTTCAGCGGGGACTGAAATGTTTCTTAAGAACAATTCCCATGGCCTTCAGAGTCTCTCTGGACATATTCAGGTGCAATCTTTACTGAACTAGAAGGCAGTGGAAGTGATTATTCACAGCTGCTTTTGCCTGGATTTAATTACTTGAGAACAGTAGAAGTGGGTCTTTTTTCAAATTATACTTTCCTTGTGGTACGGTGTTCAAAAACCTCTTCTTCAGCTCTACTTAGTGCATTATGTAATAAATTTTATCTAAAAAATGAAAGATATATGTGTCTTTCTGGTGGTTAAGTTTTGCAAAAGTAACCACTCATTTGGAATTGCTCACTGCCTGAGCAGATGTTGGGAGAATTTGCAATATATTAAACAACCATGCTTGGCGAAGTCATTGTTATAATTAGGTGGAAACTAATGCAGGATTATTTAAAGAATTATTCATAAAGATAACAGAGCTTATTTTTTAAAAAGACTATTTGTGAACCCATGGTTGTTCTGAATATTCCAGTTTGTGCGGTGTGTGTGTCTGTGTTTGTGTGTGTGCATGTGATGGAGGCTGTGGGTACAGAATTTTAAGATACTGAAAAAATACATTGCAGGACAGGGAGTCATTGTATTCACCTATTATTTGAAGGAGCATTTCTAGTGTTTTGAAAATTTATCCATAATATTTAAAGACAAAAGAGTAGCCTGGAAGATCAAGAGTTCTCCTTTAGGATAAAATTCTTTATTCTTATATAAATAAAAACAAAAAGATATTATATTTATACTTTTTCCATATTGTGACATTATCATTAAACTTTGTGCCTAGAATTATGTTTGTGTGTGTGTTGGAAGAATGGTATGTTAGTTTGATGACCTCCAAATGCTTTTTTAAAGGTGCAAATTATGTGACAGGGACTCTTTCACAGCCCCATTTGGGAAAAAAAAAAAAAACACACACTTCAGGATGAATGCAGTATTTGAAAAAAAATACTTTATTTTTCTACCATGGTTTCATGATCCGTATGAAGTTTGCTCCTCCCATGGTATTGACTGAAATAGTTAATGGTAATGAAAGGATGAGATCAGCAGTGTCCTACCATATCAGTCAGGATGGACCACGTATGACTGTGGAAAACCTTATAACAAAGCAACACCACCACCTGTGAAATGTCAGAGAATTGATAAGACCAATGTTGGTTTCTCCATCACTTCAGATGTCCAGCGTGGATTGGCAGGGGGTCTGCCCGATATTCTCACACAGAAACCCACATTGATGAGGAACACTCCTGAAGGGGAAATGAATGGTTCCCATGTGTCTTTGAAATCTTCTCCCTTTAAGTTAACAAGTGTCACGCCTCTACTCATCTCACTGGCTAACGCAAGTTCTAGGGCCACATTCAGCCTCCAAAAGGGTTGGGAAGGGCAACCCTATCACAGGCCTAGAAAGGGGAAAAGCAGAATGAACAGGGACTTGTCTAATGCCAATGAAAACTACTATAAATGATGAGAGTGGCCACAGGAGGGAAAGGTTAGAGTAACTTCATTACTCGTACTTTAAAAGAAGTGCAAAGCACATTTCCTGCTAATTAATGGTGTCATGTTTGAAGGAGACACCCACAAACACGTATTTTTAATAATTGAAAAATAAGGAGAGCTTTTTCTTGAATCGTGAATTTGTCTCGAGTTGTTAAATGATAAATTATAAGTGATTACAATTCCCACTTAGAATGCTTCTAAATTACAGTTCTTCAGCATTGTTGGAAAGAAAAAAAGAAGGCTGGTCTCCATGGAGGTCATATGCATCTTTTTTTAGGAGAAGCAGCAGGAACAGATGTTGAAAAGTAAATGGTTGGGGCCAGCGCTATGGCCTAGCGGGTAAGCTGCTGCCTCCAGTGCCAGCATCCCATATAGGTGCCGGTTCTAGTGCTTGCTGCCCCATTCTGATCCAGCTCTCTGCTATGTCCTGGGAAAGCAGTAGAAGATGGCCCAAGTCCTTGGGTCCCTGCACTCATGTGGGAGACCTGGAAGAAGCTCCTGGCTCCTGGCTTCAGGTTGGCACAGCTCCGGCCATTGCAGCCAACTCAGGAGTGAACCAGCGGATGGAAGACCTCTCTCTTTCTCGCTTTCTCTGCCTCTCCTTCTCTCTGTGTAACTCTGACTTTAAATAAATAAATAAATAAATAGGGACTGGCGCTGTGGCACAGCGGTTAAAGCCCTGGCCTGAAGTGCTGGCATCCCATATGGGCGCCGGCTTGAGACCTGGCTGCTCCACTTCTGATCTAGCTCTCTGCTACAGCCTGGGAAAGCAGGAGAAGATGGCCCAAATCCTTGGGCCCCTGTACCCATGTGGGAGAATCAGAAGAGCTCTTGGCTCCTGGCTTCAGATCGACACAGCTCCGGCCATTGCAGCCATCTGGGGAGTGAACCAGCAGATGGAAGACCTCTCTCTGTCTCTGTCTCTACCTCTCTCTGTAACTCTGTCTTTAAATAAAATAAATCTTTAAAATAAATAAATATGTACATAAGTAAATACATAAAAAGTAAATATCTTTACAAAAAAAAAAAAAAGATGAGCGCAAGTGAACAGAAACCGGAGAGGGACCTGGAGGCCCTCTTAGAGATCCGTGGAGCAGGGGTGGGAGAACGTTGCTTTCTTTTATTCATGGTCATGAAGGGGTGGGAAATGTACTTTTGTTTATAATACATTCATTGATCAAAATTCTTTCTCTACCTTTCTCTTCCTCTCCCTCTCCCTCTCCCCGTCTTCCTGTCATTTAGTCCTGCTTCCTTCGTTTCATCGATATAACAAATCTTGCTGGCCAACCACTCCAGATTTTTTCTATAACATTGGTAATATTTGACCAGGTGAAGTTCACACTCTAGTAGGTATGACTGTGATACATGTATGTAGAAAACATCAAACAAATCAAGGAAATATAGTTAGTCCTGTAAAGCACTAATTTATACAAGGTGTTCAGCGAAGATTTCTCCGAAGATACAACATTTAAGGAGAAAGAAGAAAGTGAGGGTGAAAGCCTTGAAATTAGATGGGAAGGAGCTTTCAGATGGGGGAATAGTAAGTGCAGAGATTTGAGGTACAACTGTGTCACTGTACTGTCCAGTGCTGGGATTTCAAGAGATGAATGCTTGCAACTCTGGGCTTATTATATGGCCCACAAGAGTTATTCATTGAGTTTGGAGGATGAACACATGAACAAATGAATGAATTTAGACCCAGTCATGGAAACATGGAACATGGGTTGGAAGTCTGCCTGACAGTAATGGTTCTTGTTAACAGTAACATTATTTAGCACTGCTGGTCTCTAGGCACAGAACTAAGGTCTACATAACTGATCTTATATAATTTAGACAGCAGTCATGGGCACATGTTGTACCTATCATTTTAAATCAGAAAATCAGGAGAGATTCCATGGTATGATGGTTAAGTATTTGGATTCTGGAACCAGACTGCCTGGATTTTAATAATAGCTCTTACACTTGCCAGTTCTATGACCTTAAGTAAGCTATTTAACTTCTCTGTGCCTGGGTTTGCTCACCAGTCAAAGACTAGATATGACCATTTCAGGAGCTTGGTGTCAAACTGCATGAATTAACTGTTTAAACTGCTTAGAACAGTTGTTGCTTAGAACTGCTTAGAACAGTTCCTCTTGGGAACATTATCATTGTCATCACCATTTGCAAAATTTTGCAACATCTAAGGGAAACTGAGAGTGTTACAGATGACCTAAGATATTAAATTCTTAAATTTGAATGGAAATGTAGGAATTCTGAAGGAATAGAACTTAGTCAGTTGGTGTGATGCACACACGTGTGTACTTCAGCATTATTTTCAAAAATTCTCAAAAAATATCTTATTCTGTAAGCAAGTTCCCTTACATTCCCTAAAATGCTTCCAGGTTCACAAATTATAATATGAGGGTAAAATCATTGTAATTTTCTAGCTTATAAGACAGAAAATAAATTCAAGCAACTGTAGTTTTTATTCTTCTTAAATTAGAAATCATGAAAACACTGTTCTATACAGATAGTCACATTGAACAAGTGGTAGGCAGTAGTTAAAATTTAAGATACTTGACTTTATAGACTTGTGTGTGGATGTAGGTGTATATTTGTGTACATTTCTGTTACACAGTTGGCCTTCCTTCATGGGCATAAAATTTACTCCTGGAAATTTTCCCTGAGTGTATGTGAGAGAACAGCATGACTCACGTATTATACACATAGGAAATTATACATATCTTCAACATTTTCATCATTTTTTCGTAAGATTTTCTTTCTCTCCTTCTCTCTTTCTCTTTCTCTCTTTCTTTCTTTCTTTCAGAGGTAGAGTTACAGACAGTGAGAGGAAGAGACAGAGAGAAAGGTCTTCCTTCTGTTGGCTCACTCCCCAGATGGCTGCAAAGGCCAGAGATGTGCTGATCCGAAGTCAGGAGCCAGGTGCTTCCCTCGGTCTCCCGTGTGGGTGCAGGCGCCCAAGTAATTGAGCCATCTTAGACTGCTCTCCCAGGCCACAGCAGAGAGCTGGATTGGAAGAGGAGCAGCTGGGACTAGAACCGGTGCCCATATGGTATGCGGGCGCTTCAGGGCAGGGTGTTAACCCGCTGCGCCACAGCGCCGGCCCCCTCATCAGTTTTTTTTTTTTCTTTTGGGGTGCTTGAAGCATGGTAGGAGCTCACTACCTTAATGAAACTGATTCCTACTTTCCAGATTAACTCCAGGGGCAGTACGGACTTATTTTTCTTTATGGAATGACTGGTATGCTTATGAGCTACGTTTGAAATAGAAGCCGGTGGTATAGATTAAAGTTATGGGCTGAGGATTGAACTTTAACCAGTTACGACAGCAGCATTCCATATTAGAGAGCCTGGATTTGATACCCAGCTCTAGCTCCTGACCCCACCTTCCTGCTGCAACGACACCAGAGAGCAGTGGTGATGACCCAAGTAATTACCCATGTCAGAGGCCTAGGTTGAGTTCTTCCTCCTGGCTTTGACTTCAGCCCAACCCCAGCACATTTGGGAAGTGAACCAACAGATGGAAGATAGCTCCTTCTCTGTCTTTCTCCCTCTCCCTTCTCTCCATCCTTCCTAAATAAAACAAAACATTGCACTATGATAGCAGCAGAAAGCTCAAATCCAATATGACAACCAAGTGAATATTTATCTACATGATAAACAAGTAACTGAAAATTAGAACTGTGTGTTTTACTTTTTTAAAATGTGATGTGAAAAAATCTGTCACCCTCTCTCCTTTAATAATAAGTCTGCTAGTGGATGATGACAACATGGGAGAGCTGGAGGTGGCTGCGAAATAACATAGTGAGCATGTGGATTATTGGAATTTTATACACTAGAATTCAGTATCTTAAGAATGCAGCACATTGTTTCCATTTGTATTTACATAAATAAAATGCTTGTGCCCACAAACTGTCCTTTTATGAGTTTGGAATAATTTTCCTGTGGTATAAATTGGTACTGCTATTTCTGGCCTTAGCTCTGAGCACACACAGTCAGCCTTTATAAATGTGATTTATCATTCACATAAATTGGCTCTCACTTCACCCCTTATAAATACTCCTATGTAATCATTGAATTCAGACCTGATTATAGATGGCAAAGGGATGGCAAGAGAAGTGGGAAATATAATTCTTTTAATATTTGGATTCGTTTTTGTAAAATAATTCCAAGGCATTGCTTTGAGGTTTCACTGCAAAGGTGACACATTCCTCATTTCTTTGGTGTCACTCCTTCCTCTAAATCTCGAGTCTTGTAAGTGATTGAAATCTCATAATTCACAATGATTTCAGTGCTTGTACACTTCAAGAGCCATTTTAGAAATGGCAATAACTTGTGTTAATGTGAATGGGTTTTATATTCTACATGAGCTATGATACTTGTTTTTTAAAATATAATTTAGCAACATGATTTTGTGCAAATTTTAGAAGGCATATATGAAGGTA
Source organism: Oryctolagus cuniculus (assembly GCF_964237555.1). Lineage (NCBI taxonomy): Eukaryota > Metazoa > Chordata > Mammalia > Lagomorpha > Leporidae > Oryctolagus > Oryctolagus cuniculus. Next base: position 44,216,535 of record NC_091446.1, read on the forward strand.
ATTCCACAATTTGTAGAAAATTTGATCTGAAATTTTATTTTGACGGCAAGCAAATTTGAAATCCATGCATTATTTTTTAATAATATGCTGTTTTTCATGAACTTCTTGGAGATCCTTCATATTATTTCTCTTTTTTTTATGTTTACCTTATTTATTTGAAAGAGTTTGAGATAGAGAGAGGGAGAGAGAGATCTTCCGCCTACTGGTTCACTTCCCACATGGCTGTAATGGCCAGAGCTGAGCGAATCTGAAGCCAGGAGCTTCTTTCCAGGTCTCTAAAGTGAGTGCAGGGGCTCAAGGACTTGAGCTATCCCTCTGCTGCTTTCCCAGGTACATTAGCAGGGAGCTGAATTGGAAGTGGAGCAGTGAGATCGAAACAGCACACATATGGGATGCGGATGCGGCAAGCCAGGGCTTTACTCGGCTGTGCCACAGTGTTGGCCCCAACTGTTCATATTTCTTAGACAGGTAAATACAGTATCTGCTGTTCACAAGAACTGTGTTGCACTAGTGGCTCTGAACAGTAAGACTTTATATGCCTGAGGATGATACGGTTTTGCAACAACAAAACGTTGTTCTGAAGCACAGGTTTTTGCTGTGGTGAAGTTGAAGTTGCCGTAAACATGTGTGGCTTCTTCATTCCCATCGTCTGTGGTTTACACAGTGTCCTCAACTACGATGAGATCATAATTGCATGAGATGGAATTTCCTTGTTTAAATTTTCTCTTTGGTTTTTCCCATGCAAAGTTGCTAATGACTAGCATATTTTGAAGTGTATGTTCATTATAGTTCACATGTCTTCACAAGGACACAGCATTCACCTAGAAGCAAGATTAGTGGTGGGTGGTTTTAAATATTAAATAAAGACTCATAATGCTATAATTGTATACAGCAGTGGCTGTGTGTGTCTGTGTGTGTGTGTACTTACTGCTATGAAAATAAATCTTAAAGACATTATTAATAAGAGTATTTTGGGACCCAAGTCTATTTAATGAAAATAGAACAATGCCCGGCACATAGTAAGTGTTCAATAAATATCAAGGGAAAGAAGAAGGAAAGGAGAAAAGAAAGGAGCTGTGTGTGGTTAGTGTTGTGGTGTACTGGATAAAGCCACTGCCTGTGACAGGGGAATCCCATATAGGTACTAGTTTTTGTCCCAGTTGTTCCATTTCTGATCCACCTCCCTGCAAATGCATCTGGAAAAACAATGGAGGATGACCTAAGTGCTTGGTCCCCTGCACCCAAGTGGGAGACCTGGAAGACACTTCTGACTCCTAGTTATGACCCGGTCCAGCCCTGGCCATTGTTGCCAATTAGGGGGTGAACCATGGGATGGGAAGTATGTCTCTCTATTTCTTCCTCTTTCTCTGTAGTTCTGCCTTTCAAATAAATAAATAAATCCTGAAAAAAAGGTGGGGGGGAGAGTGAGAAAGGAAGGGAGGTGATGTAGCAGCTAAGCAGCCAGAATGTTCAGATGCTGGGTTGGCTTCACTACTTTGAGGTCAATTGAACCTCAGTGACAAGTTGCTGGACTTCTCTAAAATCTCATTCCTTATCTGTAAAATGGAATTGTTTTTGAATAATTAGATAAAGTGATTAGTATAATAGCACTATATGCCTAATAAATTTAGAAGTATTTTCAAATTATTTTAGTGAATGCGAATTTCGGATTGAGTAATGTTCTCAGCTGACAATTTGTTCCATAGAAACGCAGCTTCTTCATTCTCAGAAGCTAGTTTTCAATAAAATTTACACTAGCATTATTTTTTCTTTGACTTTATTATTCTTTAAATGATTGATTTATTTACTTGAAAGGCAGATTTACAGAGAGAGAGATTGATCTTTCATTGGTAGTTCACACCTAAGTCGGGAACCAGGAACTTCAACCAGGTCTTCCACGTGTGTTCAGGGACCCAAGTACTTGGGCTGTGTTCTGCTGCTTCTCCAGACACCTTAGCAGGGAGCTGGATCAGAAGTGGAGAAGCTGGGACATGAACCAGTGACCACATGGGATGTCAGCATTGCAGGTAGTGCTTATACCTGCCATGCCACAACTCTGGTTCCTCTTTGACTTTACAGGCATCTATGAATTGTTCAACATACATGTATCAGTTGAATCTCTATGCTATTGATGGCACTGCCTAGGTGCTGGTTTACATAGGAAACTTCTTAGAATGACAGATAAAGAAACGAATGGCATATAGTGGTGCTACATATGCTTTGATACAGGTACACAGTGGAATGTTGAAGTAAAGTGAAATGTTTGTGAGAGGAAGTGAAGGGCCAGTGGAGTAAGTGACAAGTAAACTTTCAAGATTTTCTGTAGGCGATGACTTTTGAGCTGTGTTTTTGTGGCAGGCAGAATTCCTAGGAATGACACCCAATATTCTGTCCCCTAATTCCATGAATGGGATAAGATCTCTCTCTTACAGTTTATCATGATATATGGAATAACTCACTTTAAAAAATCTGTTGTGCCTGATGTAATCACATAAGTCCTTGAAAGCAAAGAACTTTCACTAGGTCTTGGCTGAAGAGGAAGACAAAGAGATTTGAAGTACAAGAAGGATTCTATGTGCTGTTGCTTGCAGAAATATAGCAGGAGCCACCTGAGAACGAATGTGAGAGGTCTTCCAGGGCTGAGTGAGCCCCCTGGCTGAGAAGCCAGGAAACAGGGATCGCAGTCCTACACCCTAAGGAAATGAATTCTGCCAACAGCCTAAATGAGCTTTGAAGTGAATTCTTTATTAGAGAGCCTCCAGATAAGAACTAAGCCTGGGGCTGGCATGGTGGCATAGCAAGTAAAGCCACTCCCTGTGTGGGTGCTGGTTGAAGTCCTGACTGCTCCTCTTCAGATCCAGCTCCCTGCTAATGTGCCTGGGAAAGCAGCGCAAGATGGCTCCAGTGCTTGGGCCCCTGGACCTACATGGAAGATCTGGAAGAACCTCCTAGCTCCTGGCTTTGGTCTGGCTCATTGCTGGCTGTTGTAGCCTTTCTGGGATAACCAGCAGACAGAAGATTCATTCATTCATTCTTTCATCCTCTCCTCTCCCCTCTCCCCTCCTCTCTTATCCTCTCCCCTCCTCTCCCCTCCTTTCCCCTCCTCTCCCCTCCTCTCTCCTCCTCTCTCCTCCTCTCTCCCCTCTCCTGTCTCCCCTCTCTCCTCTCCTCCCCCCTCCCCTCCCCTCCCCATCCTCTCCCCTCCCCTCCCCTCCCCATCCTCTCCCCTCCCCTCCCCTCTCCCCTCCCCTCCCCTCTCCTCTCCCCTCTCCTCCCCTCTCCCCTCCCCTCCCCTCCCCTCCCCTCCCCATCCTCTCCCCTCCCCTCCCCTCCCCTCCCCATCCTCTCCCCTCCCCTCCCCATCCTCTCCCCTCCCCTCCCCTCCCCATCCTCTCCCCTCCCCTCCCCATCCTCTCCCCTCCCCTCCCCTCCCCATCCTCTCCCCTCCCCTCCCCTCTCCCCTCCCCTCCCCTCTCCTCTCCCCTCTCCTCCCCTCTCTCCTCTCCCCTCCCCTCCCCTCCCCTCCCCATCCTCTCCCCTCCCCTCTCCCCTCCCCTACCCTCTCCTCTCCCCTCTCCTCCCCTCTCTCCTCTCCCCTCCCCTCCCCTCTCCCCTCTCCTCCCCTCTCCCCTCTCCTCCTCTCTCCCCTCTCCTCTTCCCTCTCCTCTCCCCTCCCCTCTGTCCTCTCTCCTCCCCTCTCCCCTCTCTCCTCCCCTCTCCCCTCTCTCCTCTCCCCTCCCCTCTCCCTTCCCCTCTCCTCTCCCCTCCCCTCCGCTCCTCTCCCTCCCCTCCCCTCTCCTGGTGACTCTTTCAGATAAATAAAATAAATCTCAAAAAACAAAAAAAGCACAGCCTGGCTGCAATCTTGATTTTAGTCTTATGAAATCTGGAGCAGAGAACCCAGAAAGATTCACCCAATTACCAGCCTATAGAAACTGCTGGAACTATTGGTAAAGTTGGTATTTTAACTCAATTTATTAGGCAGCAATAGAAAGATAATCTAATTTCTAAGGTGTATTTTAAAGAGTTACCAAGGAAAACGCTAATGGGAAAGTTAGAGAAGTCATAAAGTCTTAAAAACTACAGAAAGTTATATTATACCAGCATTAGGGGCAGTAATTGCTATTATACCTAAAGTTACAGAGATGTAAATGTGTTTTATCTTGAACAACCATGATTTATTTATGGGCTGGCATTATTGAATAGTAAAATGGCTAACACTCATTAAAAATAAGAATTCTTAGTCATGTCCATTTTAAGGGTATTATGTTTGTGTAAGAAAGATTTACTTTTGGAGAGTTGGGAATAATATCCATTGAATAAATGACTTTTAGAAGTTGGTTTAAATTAAAACGTGAGTCATTTCACTTTGAGAAAGAGGAAATGATGTATATTAAATTATATGATAAAAATAGAGGAAAGGATAAAGGCAAGCTGGGAATGGGGAAGCAATAGGAAACATTTTTCTGTGCTGAGACTTCAGTCTGTTGACATGTAGTCATCTAGGATCATATTTGTGAGGAAAATGCCTCATTTCAATATGTATCTGTCTACATTGGGTTATTAAGTTTAGTACCATTCTCCCATGATGAGAGAAAATAAGTTTAATTTAAATAGATTTTCTGAGTTAGAAGATACACTTGCTTTAGCAGGGTAAACTAATCAATGTAGTTTTGCCAAATATAATTTACTTTTAATTTTTCATATCTTTGTAAAACTGTGGAACTTATTTAGTGAATTTCATCACTTAGTCCTCTACTAAATGATGCTTTGAGAAGAGAGTTTTTTCTTCTCTTGATGTATTTTTTAAAATTTTATTTATTCATTTGAGAGAGAGAGAGATGGAGAGAGAGAGGAAGAGAAAGAGAGAGCAAGCTCCTATCTGCTGATTGGTTCTCAAGTGCTTCCAACAGCCAATACTGGGCCAACCTGAAACTGGGAGATTGGAAGTAAACTGAGGTCTCCAACATGGGTGACCCAGACCCAGCTACTTGAGCTATCATTGCTGCTTCCTTAGGTGTGCGTTGGCAGGAAGCTCTGAGTCAGGATCCAAAATCAAGGATGGAACTCAGACACTTCAGTGTGGGAGGTGGGCCTCCTAACTTGCTGGACCAAGCATTCACCCCTCTTGATGTATTTTAATAAAATAGTTCTAAATATCACATCAATAATTAATGTTCAAAAATTCTCAAATGATGTATGTGAGTTTAAATGGTTTCTATATGTCAACTATCTATCATATCATAATATATTTATTTAAAATGTACACATATTAATTGAAATGATGAGTCCCTAAGTCTTTCTTTGTGTAAGTTCCGAGAATTGCAAAATAACACTATGAACCAATGACCCAGTAAATAGTAAATTTTATAAGGTCATAATGTGACTTAGAAGTCAGTGTTTCCATAGAGTCCTTTGGTTTACTGCCACCATGATAACTTCAACAAGTGAATACATTGTAGTATAAAAAAGAGAAGGAGGTTGTTGAAAGTGAGCCATTTCTTCCTACTCCATGTGCTCTGCATTATTTCACTTGAAAGCTGAGCTCATCTTTCTAAATGGGAAAATAGTGAGCAGTAGAATGAATGACGACTCAAAGAAGGTGACTCAAATGTGTTTCTCCTCCTCTTTAATTCCTGTGATTGAACTGTATGTATGAAACACAGGTTCCTCCCACCTTCACTTTTTCTATCCCTAAGATCAAAGTTACTTCAAAATAGGGATGTTTTGGACAAGGTGGTTTGCTTATTTTCTTTTTCAACAAATCTAAAACAAAACTTGATTTTCAAGTAGAAGTTTAATCAATGTTAATCAATATCGTGTTAATACCAATGTTAATCGCTTGTTTGGTTCAAACACTATAGCATTATCTTACTGAGAATTTTCTCATTGTGCCTATGGTCAGAAATGTTTAATTGATTTCTGCTTTGATATTTTCATAGATGTTCTGAGCCTTTTTCTAGTAAAAGATCCTGGATTCATTTTTTCAATAAAGTTGAAAAATCTTGGTGTGCCTATTTGTTTCATAAGTAACTTTTGCTTAAAGTTTATAAAATGGAATTAGAAGTAACATTGAGAAACTAACAGAATTCACATGGCTTCCTGATTCTAGTGTAAGGGTCATGCCGCAGGTATAGTTTATACTTCTTTATTTTGGGGTGACAAGTAGGAGAATTTCATAAGAGGCCAGGGCAGGAGGACTTCGCTTCCTACCTTCAGATTAAATTTTCAAATGTCTGCCCCCCACAGCTTTATTGAGGTATAAGTGATAAATGGAAAAGTATGTGCAAGGTGTACCATGTGATGATATATACATATATAACATTAATTTATTACAATAAATTAATTAACATCAATCATTCTAATTAATTATCATTTAGGGATGGTGAGGACACTTCAAATCTGTTTGCCATTCTGTATATTATAACCACAGAGCTCATTTATTTTCTACCTTAAGTTTATATCTATTGATCAACATGTTCCATTATCCCCTAGCCCTAATCCCTGGCAACCACCTAAATTCTGCCCTTTAGTTGATTGTGTTTCAAGCAACCTGAAAAAATAAAGATGGTTTTACACTTTTAAAAGAATTAAATTTTTTATTTTAATATTGTATTATGTGCCAGCAAAAACACATAACTAGGAATTAAATATAAGTTCCACAAGGACAGAAAATTGTTGTTTGTTGATTTTGGTTAATGCCTGTGTTTTGACAATTGCCTGTATTCACCGTGAGGATGGAGGTCATATGGATTCTTGTTTACCAAGTGCTAAGCACAATGCCTAGTGCATACTTTAACACATGCACAAGGGAATATTTATATGATAAATGTATAATTTTAAAAATATAGGATCCTACTGTGCATAGTGAAATTGATCTTTTTACTTAATATATCATAAATATCTTACTATATAAAATGTACATTTATACAGGCATAGTTTGAAAGTATATATGTAATAAGATTTACTAATTCCTTCATATTTTTCTTTTGGGTTATTTCTATTTTCAAGTGTATTGTTATTATTAAGACAATACTTTAACAAAGGCATCGCAGTTTCATACCACACATGCAAGGTTTTGTTGAGAAATACAGTTTATATTTTAATCTTCTAACTTCATTTTTCATGAATGTTTTGAGTTCATCACACATAATTATTTTCTAATAATAAATCTTTGAAATATAATCGATTGTTGCAAATATTTTGGTTCACATAGTGCAGATATTATACTGAAGAATAAATTGAAGCAATCACTTATGCCTAGCTGTGTATTAAATGTAGCTCATTTAATTATTTTCCTTTGAATGTATTGCTGAAATGAGCAGCCCCAAGGGAATGGGTGTTTGATTAGGAGCAGGTTTTGGTAATTCTCCTCTCCCAGCCTGCCCTGGAAGTAGTACACTGGAATAAAAAGAATCCATCATAGCCCAGACACATAGATCAGAGCAGAGTGGGCTCGTGGAGAGGGCAAGTAGTAGCAACAGCCCTGGGGGAAGATAGAAGATATCAGATATCTGCTGCATCTAGAAGTTTCGCCAAGATCTGCCTTTTCCTAGACCTGTTTCTAAGGGTGTTGGGTTTGCCTGTACGTGGGAGGAGTTAACATTTTTGGTGGAAAGTTCTGGATTTCGGCTCCTCTGTCTCTTAGTTCAGGTATCGTCAGTGTTCTCACCGGACTCACTGAGGAGTCAGTGAGTAACTTCCGCAACCTCGCACCAGCCAGTGCTTTCATGGCACCACCTTCCTTGCTCTTTTCCGCCTTCCTTGTAATAAACAGTTGTCATTGTCTGGCAAGGGATATTTATCTCTCAGAGACTTAGTAGATAGTGAATATTTTCAGACATCAAACTGATTTGCATTTGTGCTTGAGAAGTTTTTCCCAGGTGGTACACTATTTTGTATGGTGTTGTGACTGAGAAAGTTATTAGATACAGAAGAACAGCTTTACTTTGATTTTATTTTCCACCTACAGGGCTTCTTTCTACACCTTCATAGACTGTATAACAGGGTGCTTAGAAGAATGCGTTTACTTGAAACACAAGTGTGCAGCCTCTTAAGTAAAATCCAAACCTTATTTCACTGTCATGTTTATTCCAAGAGCAGGATGGAGGAAACCCACATATGGTTGAAATTATAGGGAGGATTGAGGTGAGCAGAATCTGGCCCAGTAGAATAATCCAATTTGGAAATAATCCATGGAAACTGTTTGGCAGTTTTAGACATGTCCCTACATCCTATTCCCTACCCTTATCTCCAAGCCCATAAATGTAGTGTTGATAAAGAAAATAAGAAGAGAGAACTTTGATTTATAATGCACATGAAAGGGAATATGCACTATTTTAGTTCATCCTCTTGTAACAAAGTTCCATAAAGTGTATAGCTAATAAACAACAGGAATTTATTTCTTACAGTTGTGGACGCTGGGAAGTCCACTCTCCAGGTACTGGCAGAACAGAGTCTGATGAAGGCCCCCTTTGTGGATTCTTGCTGTGTCCTCGTGTGGTAGAAGGGGCTGGCTAGCTTTCCAGGATCTCTTTTGCAAGGATAGAAATCCCATTCTTGAAGGCTCCATCTCATTATCTAATCGTCTTCCGAAGCTTCCCCCCGACCCCACCGCCCCAGCTGCTAGGTGCTAGAAATCTCAACATAGGAATTGAATTGAGGGTAGGAATAAGTAATCAATCCATCGCTCACACCAACTTTTTAATTAATGTTATTAAGTATAATTGTATCATAATAAAAGTGTATTAGGCAACTGCTTTTTTTTCTTTTGCTGAGTTGTTTAATATGTTGCATTTCCTCAAAGCAAATGTAAACCTAGTTTAGTGTATTTTCCATTTTAAAGACTTTGTTGAAACCCTTGCCACTGCAAACATAGAAAATTGTGTTTACTTAGTGTTTGGCTTGTTTATCCATGTAGCATATTCATATTATAAATACATTGCATCTGGGCTAATTTGCACTTACATAGTTGCTTTTTTAAGTGAATGTGGCAATAGATTTAGATTTCTTAAATCTCATTATCATATACAAAACTAGCTGGTTTAGAGGAGACCCACATTCATGGTATGGAACTCACAGAATACAGGAGAGTGACCAGAATGCAGACATGAATAATCTTTTCATTTCTAAGAAAAAGAGTCTGGAGAAGGTAGTCTTCCTTATCCTTTTATTAATAGCAGAAGTTGATTCTGCTATCACATGGCTCAAAGAGAAACTGATCACTAAGATTAAGGTAGATTCGTTATGACAAAGGCATGCAGTAAACCTCACCGTCATTTTCTGAACGACTTACAAGGCTGATAGATTACTGGGATATCATGGACATGTATATGGATTTTAACAAGAGGTATCTGCAATATCCATGCCAGTCAGCATTAAGGAGCTGTGAGCTAAGCGATAATCTTGTTAGGTAGAACTTAAGCTATGAATGATTAATAGTTATGGTGTCATTAATGCTGAGTCAATGGAGATTTTAATTCAATATAGTACATATAATTATAGCATATAATTAACTATTCTATATAATTATTAATATAATTGGGAAATAAATTAATAAATTCACAGAAAAGCTTAATGGTATGCTAATAAATTTCAGAGATATTAGATGCTGGGAGGATTTATTCATATCTTGAATAGGAAATATATCTAAAAAGAACTCTCAGACAGGTGCTGTGGTGTAGTGGGTAAAGCTGCCACCTGCGATGCTGACATCCCAAATAAGCACTCATTCAAGTCCTGGCTGCTCCACTTCTGATCCATCTCCCTACTGTTGTGCCTGAAAAAGCAGCAGAAGATGGCCCAAGCGCTTGGGTCCCTGCCACGGCCTGGAAGACCCAGAAGAAGCTGCTGGTTTTTGGATGTGGACTGGCATAATTCCTGCTATTGGCTGTTTGGGGGAGGTGAACTAGCATAAGAAAGATTCTCTCTCTCTCTTTCTCGCTCCTCTCTGTCTCTCTCTCTCTCTAATTCTGTCTTTCAAATTAAAAAAAATCTTGAGAAAAAAACTCAAACGGAAATAAATAATAGAAGACAAGCTTACGGAAACTCAATCTTTCCAGAATTATTAATATGGAAGAGGAAATGAACAAAATTTGAAAGTCTGCAAAGGAAGACATAGGACTAATGGATAGAAATTTTAGGAGAATTTATTTTGGTTCAGTGAAAGAAAGAACTTATTAACAATTATGGCTGTCTGAAAATGAAATGGGCTGTCTCAGGAGCTACCTGACTGTCACTGTTGATAGGTTTTCCAGCAACAATTGGCTGAACCCACGGACCACAAGAGGAGCACTTGATAGTATTTTTCCATTAGGCATTCAGCATCACATTCCACAGTGAGAATGAAGTGAATATGTGGATAATATGATGTCTCCATTATTTAGAGGAAATCTCTGGCTTTTGAACTCTCAGAGTAAACTCTTTTTAAATCTTTTGATAGTTATCCTTTATCTATGTCTTACCATTTTCTTGACTTTAAGTTCTTTGTGGTAGAGACTTATTAATTATCCTTATGGATTATAGTACCTAGTATAATATCTTGTACATCACAAGTAGAAATAATTAATAAGCAAATGAATGAATGGGGGCTGGTGCTGTGGCGTAGCTGCTATCTCCTGTGCTGGCATCCAATGTGGGCACCGGTTTGTGTTCCGGGTGCTCCACTTCCATTCCGGCTCCCTGCTAAAGTACCTGCAAAAGCAACGGAAGATGGTCCACTGCCTCTCAAATAAATAAATAAATCTTTAAAACAAAACAAATGAATGAATGGATTCTACAGCCACGTATTTCTCGCATGGGTGTAAGGACACACTAGTCCTTGAGAGTATTATGTATGCTCTGTGTTTGTAATAGCATTGTACTCACTAACACATTAGATATACTTGCTCTCTTTTGGGTTCTAGTACACTGAACTTATTATTATTGTCTTGGATAATTTACCTTGTTGAATGTTACTTGTTTGAGGCAATCTGACATCCACTAGGAATGTAAAGATGTAATAATATGGCCTTCTTGGGGACAAAAATTGTGCTTTAGTTATCTGTAAATCCCAAATGCCTGGTTTATAGTTGGTGCTTAAAAAAAAGTGTTGAATTGCTACCTGAGTAGATGTTAGAGTTTGGTTTTAAAAGATGAGCCAAGCTTTTCATAAGAAAGGACATTCGTGTCCTTCCACCAAGAGGAGTCAGGGAGAGCATGTGTGGGGCTGCTGCTCGTCTCGGGAAGGCAGGAGGTGTGAGAGGAAGGAGTTGCACACGTGTGGTTGTGATCACAGCTGAGACTATCAGGAATGGCCCTGGTGTGCCAAAGCGTGCAATAGGGGCCTTGAGGATTGTGGAGATGGAATTTTTCTTAGAGACAGCTCTGGAGTACTCTACTTTAGGGAAATTTTTAGCATTTAAGAACATTTTCCAGTCACTGGCTCATCTTTAGGGATTATTGGAAGAGGTAGACGAGTTGCCAGGGAGTATTTGTAGGGTGCCCAAAATGACCTAGACTTGGGATTTGTGTTGGGGGACCTACAGTACCGGGTGTTCAGATCACACACTGTGAGGAGAACTAGCATTCCAGATGTTTGTGCTTTTGTTTACATCAAGACGCCTTTAGATGTTTAAAGACTTTGGAGAAGTTAGTTTAGCCAAGAAGTTATTTTATTCTCACCTTTGGATACTTTGCTTTGCAGTGGAACCTTAATGCGAGAATACTTGGAGAAGCTGAGGTTATGGGGCTCATGACGTGGTTCTCTTTTCTGAGGCTCCTGCCGTGCTCTGTTGATCTAAGTGAAATTTTCCTCAAATGTACATCCTTAAGTAGCTACTTACGCTGCTTATTCAGTTGGTTAATTTTAAATTGATATCAGCATTTGCTGCTAAGTCACTTTGGAAAACTCTGATTTAATTCTTCATTTATTTACTGCTGGCTGATGCTGCTGCTGATGATATTTTTTACTGTAGCTTAAGATGTACCAATGTCTTTTAAGTAAATTGCTTTCTGAGGGGGAGAGGGGAGGAGAGAGAGAAAGAGAAAGAGAGAGGGAGGGAGAGAGGGAAGGAGAGAGAGGCAGGTGTGGTTATTAAGCATATGGGATTTCTTCTTAGAAAAGTTGCTTTCAGTTGCATACTCATTTGCAGCTGGGAGATAAGCAATTATTTTCCACTCTGCTGCGATAGTGATTTACACCTTACTGAAAACCTTTTGATGGCTCCCACTTGGCTAAAGATAACACTCCTCCTCTAGACTGCCAAGCCCCTGCAGTGTGGAATCCTGCTTGTGCTTTCTCTACCCTGTCTTATAACCTAGTGGAATTTGCCCTGTTTCTTTCCACGGTGACCTTCCCAGTACTATTCCTCTGCCTGGAATGGAATGGTTTCTTTGTTCCTTTACTAGTCATTGCCACCCCTTCTATGGATTTCAACCCTGTGGACATTACTTTAATTTGAGCCCCTGCCTATGTCAAATCCTGTCATAAGTGCATAAATCACTGATACATTCACATTTATTAGTTATCCTCTTATATTCATTTTATGATTTTGGTTAATGCCGCTGTTTTCCAGTGAAATGTAGAAACCCTTGCCATCTTGTTCACTGCTAGTCTTCCAGACTTGGCAGATAAGAGGTGCCTGAATTTGATAAATGAGTGGCCAGGTTATCTTTACATATTTTTGGAATTTCATTTTCCTGGTAAGGAGGAAGCAATCAGTAGTTTGTGTTATCTTAAGTAAGTTTTTCGTTGGCCGTGCTAGTACCAAACTGTTCCAGACATATTAGCGCTATTTATTAGAATTAAGCTTTACAGAAATCAGGTGATAAGGATGGAGGTGGTGAAGTTGACCTCCAAAATGTATCGTAAACTCTTTGAGACTTAGTTTCCCCACCAAATAAAATACAGTTGCAAGCCTCATTTAAGAAATTTAGTGATGTCTATCAAAATTGAAAATATTCCTAATTTTAACTCACAGGTCCAACGGTATTTCTTATAATGTTATAAGTAACAGTAAAAAATAAAAGACACATAGAAATTAAGCCTATAAATTAAGTTTTCAAAAGTTAGTTAAAGTTAGTTAATGGGCAAGCATTTGTCACAGTGATTAAGATACCATTTGGGAACCCCATGTCCTATATCAGGGTACCTGCATTTGAGTCTTGGCTGCTGATGCCAGCTTCCTGCTATTGTATACCCTGAAGGCAGCAGGCGAAAGCTCAGAACCTCAGATTGAGTTCTCTTGGCTGCAGCTGGCTAGTTGTGTGCCTTTAGGCAATCAGCCAGGGCATGGGAGCCCTTCCCCTCTGCTTTCAAATAAATTAAAAATGGAAAACAATAAAATTAGCAAAGGAAAACTGGTTAAATAAATGGTACAGCGTCTATTTGATGGAATACTATACAGTCACTAAAAATGCAAATTAATCAGATGTAGGAAATTAGATATGCACAGATGAATTAGATATGGTAAATACACGTGAATTATTTAACGGGGAGTGTCCAAGATACAGTGTGACATTAAATAATCTTAGGAAGAATATAAATAAAAACGCACAAAGACACAGGCACAGAAGCTTTCTGAAAAATGCCAAAGCACTGGTAATAGAGGTTACTTCTGAGACATGTGGTGAGTGGCCTACCTATTTGTAAGTAGGAGCAGAATTTACTTGTCTGTCATACTTCACTGTCCAAAACTGATACCGTTTTTAAAGCCTCATGAGATGTATTACCTCTTAGGTGGCTGTGAAATAAGACAAAATGATGTGTGAAAAAATGTCTGATACATGCAAGAAGTTGAAAAGTCCCTTAAAAGGAGAGGGCAGCTCTTATGGTGTGTGCTCCATGAGGGCTTCCTAGTTTGAAACTGTCACCAGTTTCACCTTCCCCCAGAGGCCTGGTGACTGACTGTGAGCCCTGAAACTGGTGGAATTTACCTCTGAATATCCTGGTCAGCCAGTAAGATCAGCCCTGCCCTTCTTCCTGGTAGTGAGAAGGGAGGCAGAGTCCCTCTTCCACTCCTGGAGTAAAAATTCTGGGAACAGGATCTTCAGAGCATAGATAACAGAAAACATGTTTTATGTTAAAAATAAGAGAACTTTATTTTCAGAGGGCAATCCCAAGTTGCTTTCTTACTAAAGTCACAAAATTTCCTAGTGAAAATTAAAACACAGAAATACTAATGCAGAAAAGAGAAATCAAGTTTAGTGCCTACATCAGGAATATAATTCATTGAAATAGACAGATGAGCAGTGTACAGTTTTGAGGCTCATGAAGTGTTTACGGTCTATATTGACATTTCAGGGTAGTCAGCGTACAGGTCTCATGTCCATCCCCAGTGGAGGTGTGACTTCTGGTCTCCTCAAAGCACAATTCTTCCCAACTACAAAATATATGATCACTCCTTTAGCTTGAACCTTTCTTGTATTCAGGGTTTTGAAAATACTTTTTTTGGAACTATCCTTTATTTCTGGGAGTAGGGAGAGGGCACTGCAGATTCTACACCTGAACATGAGCTGCACCTGAACTTGAGCTGATTACATACTGAAAAGTTCCAATTTCAAATAGAACTTGTGTTGAGGTCAGACCATTCTGAACCTATTTGATAAGATCTGAAATATAGATTTTCTTTTTCCTACTACTCTTCCTGGATGTTTCTGGGTTTCTCCTAGTGACCACCAAGCTAAGTTTTGTATCATCACCTAAATATATTGTTCCTTTTCATATGATGGCATCTTAGAGAATCTGGCGGAAACACAGGATTTTACCCTGGCTAATAATCTTAGGCTTGACATCTTTTTGGTGAGTCTTGTGTATGCCAGCCTCATTTTTACTGCCTCTATTCTTGAAAACAGTAAATACTCATATGTTTATGTTCCTGCAGGATTCTACAAATGGACACACTGCCAAGTGGTTTTGATTGAATGCTTTTCACTTGGCAAGCTGAAAGTAATCAAAAGAAGTTCACAGTGGAGTCTTCCGCATGCAGGGGACAAATTTCTGGGGGCAAGTGTGCTACAAACTCAAATCTGCGAACTCTAGCAGAGCCAGTGTCCAGGTCTCTAAAAGTAGAACAGACTGATTTATTGTGACAATGTACTTCAGCCGAACCTCTGTGCTGATTTGTTGGCAAAACCTAACATATGGCCTTTTAATGAGAGGCACATTAATAACTGCAGATATGAGTAATACAGCAGGAGGATTGTGTGTGTCATCTTTTACTCTAATAAGGAATTAGAGATGGTTATCCAAAGAGCAGCTGTTAATCAGGTATGGAATGCTGCTGTTTGAAATGTTGATATTTTAATGCAAAGGGGGACGCTAAATGATGTGTACTTTAAAAGATAAATATGGGGTACATGTGTATATGATTCTTAAGTTTCTCAGGCTCTATAATATCACAGCCATCATTTCATATCCAATGATTGCTACCCCATACCAACTGTCCTTTGGAAAACCTACGAAATCAATAGGGAGAGAGAGAAAAGACCTGTGATGATTCCTCAGTGCAGTGAAAAGAATAATAATCCTTGACAAATGGTCGAACAGAGGTGGGAGCACAGATTTTAAAATATAGGACGTCATCCCTATGAGATCAAGTGCAAGTTCTTTCCCTGCCCTGTGCTAGACATGTTTCTTTGCCTGCATGAATCTACAGTCCTGGAGAATCTGTATCCCCCTCAGTACAAGTGGCAGCCCCACTGCTAAGGTAAACCATCTCTGTTACTTACCATTAGTCATTGGTTAGATATTGGGCCCTAATCAAAAGTGAACTAATCGATTTATTGGGCAGAGGTCAATCAGGTCATTTCCCTGAAATATTTGAACAAATTGGCCCAAAGACTTGAGCCAGTTGGTGATAAACTCGAAAACTACATGTAATGTTCAGATTGGGCTTTGTAGATCAGTCACCACACTCAGTGCACCTGCTTGCGTGATACGCTTGGACTAGGAAGTGAGAAGTGGACTTGGGTGAAGCAAAGGATACATGGTGGAAAATAGAGAAGCACAGCTGAGAGACCTACAAGAAGGGACTCAGGGTCTAACATTGTTCCACTTCCTGCTAGACCATGTTTACTATTAGCTTGCGTCCACCTCATGAACATCTGCTTAAGCTATCTCGCATGAGTTTCTTTCCTGGAACCAAAACAATCTTGACTAGAACACCTCATTTTGCAACATGATCCTGTATGCATGACTGGGATATATAATGTTTCTATGGTGAAGTATGTAATATGATTGTTTTTAGAAAAGCTTCTAAAATAATCAAGAGACTAGAAGAGTTTCAGTATTAGGGTGCAATAAAAATAGTTAGTATTCCAGAATGAGAAATGGATTCCAGATGGAATGTTATTAAAGCTTATAAGTCTAGAGTAAACATGGATGTGTTCACCAAATTTATGAATATTAGAACCAGATGGCGTTCTTTAAGCCTTCAGACGGCTTATTTTCATTCAAATAAGCAATACCACTTGGGATACATGGAATTCATGAGTTCAGTACTGTGTGGCTTAGGACTCAGGTAAATTCATATTAGAGAATCAACATAGTAGGTGATTGAGACAAATCATGGAAATGGGAGGAATATTCTTAAACTTTTAAGGAAACCAGTAAATTTGATTTTGCCCAACAAAATGTCCCCTTGATGTCTTGTTTGAAAGCAGTACTATTTTTCCAGTGTTCTCTCTCAGTAGCAGCTATGAATTTGCTTCATGGTATGCTAACTTTCTTCCTTTGAGTCAGATAGTCTCTGTAAGAGTTTGGAGAAGTTATGCTGAAGTTTGGGGAAGGATCTCTTATCTTTAGTTCCACAAAGTCAGAACTGAGATGTATGTTTTCCAAATCCACATAAGCCACCGCTCTCAAGGTGGAGGTCTTTATATTGCCGAAACTGGTCTGGAGCCCTCTGTCCAGCTAGGTGACTTGAAGTAAGCTATGTTTGCTTCTCAAGGCCCTGATGCTTAGGGCAGTCTGTCTAAATTTATCAAAGGTTATACAAGACCCTCCTACTTCTCAAGGTGCTGTGTGCTTGGGGGAATCCACTTGCTTTCCATGAAATCCATGAGTCTTTGTGTGACAGAGAAACACTGTCGCTCCCCGTCTTCGTGGAGGAACGACACAGGACCCTGCGCTGTTCTTTTGTCTGCTCGGCCCTCCCCGGGTTTGCTGCTGGTTCTTCCCGGGTTGGCTACCGTCCCTCCACCTCCGTGGAAGGGCGGTTCCCCCTGGCCACTTTCCCCACTTCCGCGGGGGAGCAGCACACCGCCGGCCGGCTCTCTCGGGGGCTGCTCAGGTATTCCTCAGATGTTCCCCTTAGATGTTCCTGGTGCATGTTGTCTCTCTCCTCCTTTATAGTCCTCTTCCACCAATCCCAACTCTGCTACCCACATGCTGAGTACGCTGCTCTCCTCCAATCAGGAGCAAGTCCTACAGTTTATTGGTTGAACTGGAGGCAGCTGTGTAGAAGCTTACTCCTCTCCCAGCGCCATATTGTGGGAGAGCAGATGCATAGAATAAGTCTTAATTCCAGTAACTTAGTCTAGTCCCAGTTGCTCCCCACAAACACCTTTCTGAAATGGTTGGGGACCCTCCATTCCTTTAATGAACCCCTTTGCCCCACTGTGATGATCTGGGTTTCTCCACCCAAATCACACTGAATGAGATTTGTTTTTTGCTTTATCTTTGTCAGGAAAGTTCAACCCTTTCAAAAACTTATATGCTCCCCTGGAAAACTTTTTAAAATAAATATTGCTATGAATAACGCCAAAATAGGAAAGTGAAAAATCAATCTTAACTGTGTTACCTGGGTTGAACTTGAACTTTTTTTCTTGGCAAACAGGCATCATCTCTACTTCTTGAATATATAGCTTTAAGTTGCCACTTTAATTCTCCACATTAGATACATCCTAGAAAGAAAAATATTTTTCTTCTAGCAATGCAAAAGTAAAGCAGTGACAGGTAGTCAAGAAAAATGTCTTTTAAGTAGGGGTTAATCAATAAAAATCTTCAGCCCTTTTTTGGTCACATTTTTGTCAATGAGTTTTAGCCAAGAAAACATTCACGTAAGCCAAAAATTTCATATCCGAATGGAAAAGGAAAAAAGTCACAAATCTTTCTCAAAAACAAAAACAACACCAAAAATGAACTTATGATCTTTGCCAAATTGATGACAAGACATTTGACACATTATTTTTCCTGTGTATGTATGGCCTATGAATAGACATATTTTACAGAACAAGAGCACATACCATTGTTAAATGGCTTAAAATGAAATTGCTAGTGTTAAGTTTGATTTTCTGTGTACAAAAAGAAAAAAAAGCTTTTGAATCACTGATTAAGTTCTCTTTGAAATGATTCTGCTTTTCTGTTATATTTAAGGGCATCTGGGAAAGTCAAATATTTGCTTGCTTATTTTTAAATTTTAAGATAAAATATTCCTATCTTATTCCTCTTTCTACACAGGAAAATATTCTTTCACCAAATATTTAGATTTAATTCACTGTCAGGTAATTTGTTCTAGATCCTTAAGCATTTTTCAGTATAAAACCAACTTTATTTCTTTGAAAATATTAATAATGATAATTCTCTATGTTGGCTTCCATATTAATATATGCCTTTACTGGAAGTTTGTTTAATTTTTTTTTTATTTAATGCTATAGAGCTGGACGTTATGAAGCCCCGTAGTGGGGCCTTTCTTACACAGTGCTTCTTCCAAAGTCTTATGATGACTTTTGAATATTTGATGAATTTTAAAGTAAAATTCCAGAAGCTTGTCTAGTTACTTCACAGAACATTAGAAAAACAACAATTTTCTAATAGAACAAGTAATAGGGAGACATGAAAATGAAAAGGAGAAAAAATAGAAAACTATATCATCAGAATGATGAAGATTTACTAAGTACATATTCTAGTCTGTCTAAGAAAGATAAGGTTTTTTTTGTTGTTGTTGTTTTGTTTTTTTAAAGAGAAGCAATAGTGTTTTTAACATTTGGAGGGAAGGGACTATTTGCAAGACTATGACTTCCCAAGGTTCTCAAATGTGAGTACATCAGAATCGCTTGAAGATCTTGTTTAAAAAAAATTGCTTGGCACAGTCCTGTGGTTTCTGGTGTAGTAGCTTTGGTTGGGGTCAACAATTTGCATTTCTCAGATGCTGAGTGTTAAGGATAGGCTTTGAGAACCACTGTCCTAAGACTGAGAGCAATTGGTTCTTGTCCCAGAGTGTGATTTTGCATAAGTCATTTAACCTAATAGCCTCAATTTCTTCATCTGTCCAATAGGAACCATACCTAGGGGCTACCTCATAGACATGGGAGGACTAACCAATAAATGTGGTAACTTCTCACTCCTAGGCAACTATAATCTATTACACTGTTATTTTAGCTATCATTGTATTATTTTTATATATGGTATAGAAATGTTTGTTATTTCCTATGATATAATTTGTTGTATTTGACATCTCTCTTGTAATACTTTCCACAATTCCCTGTGAACTAAGTAGTTTTCATACTGAATAAAAATTCAAGCTACAGTATAGATGTTAATCTGTGTGAGGAACCAGGTTCTTTCCAGTGTTAAGATTCCAGCATAACTCACTTGATTTAATTAACCTAAATAAAGAGGCGGCAAATGCATTCAGAGTGGAAGCAGTCTTCATCCCAGTAGAATTCTAGTCACAAGCTATTCCTAATGTGAAGACGAATAGGGAAAGTTTTAGGTAGGGTAATCATTCCTCCTGACTGGCCCAAGACTGTCCTGATCATACCTGTCCTGGCATGACTGTTAATTATGCTTCCTTTACTTGCAGGATTTTCTTTGCATACTAAATTTTGTACTCTCCCCTAACTCTAGGCAACGAGTTTCCAATATATCCATTCTTATACACAATTCATCCCTATAATGTATGAATGAATCCAACTTTCTTCACCTGGTGACATTTAATTATGTTTTATATTACTAAAGCCTCTTGTTCTGATTTGATTTTTACCAAAGGATCTGTTGACCCTTGTGTTTGTATTTTCATATACTTAGAGCCTCTAGTAGCTATTTGTTCCAGAGATGCTCAAATGTGTGTGTTTTATGGAAGCATAAGGCTCTAAGGGCACATGCTTGAAGAACACATAGAAATTTGCTGGGGATGTCAGAGTGATCCATTTCTGTGGGCCAGTGGCACATTTGCACATCCACTAGGACCTGTCAATTAGAGCTACACATTTT
This sequence comes from Oryctolagus cuniculus, assembly GCF_964237555.1. Lineage (NCBI taxonomy): Eukaryota > Metazoa > Chordata > Mammalia > Lagomorpha > Leporidae > Oryctolagus > Oryctolagus cuniculus. The sequence goes on from NC_091446.1 coordinate 44,236,729, forward strand.
CATTGGTATGCTGTAATGAATAGACTGACTTCAGTGGCTTGAGAGAGACTGGAGCTGGCTCCCTATAGCAATCCTTGATACAAGTTCCCAGTGGGATACACAGCAGTGACAGGCATAGGTGCCCAAGGCATGCTTCCCCTAAAAATAAGGCATACCTGTAAATGTAAGTCTTCAGATTATTGGGAATAATTAAATAACTAACCAAATAGAGGAAATTGTTTTGAAGAGAGTAAAATGCTTGCCACATTGCTTCCTAAATATTTATGAAGAAAGTTCTGATTTTGAAACAGTTCTGATACAATTGATAGTTACTTTTCTTAAATGTTTATCCAAAAAGAAAACAGGGACATTCTGCTAATGGCTTCTGTGTTTCAGGACCTGGTTCCCAACAATTCTAAGCCTATGTGACTTCTAAAAAGGTGTTTGGGTGGATCCATAGGTACAAATTGCGCAAATGAATTCCATTTATATCTCCCTTGCTGATTTGTGTAGTATTTTTAGTTATTTTGAGTTCTTTACATGTGGAAAAAGCAAGCTCCCATTGAAATTACTCATTGTTTGTTGTAACATAATTATATTTTCTCTTTTTTAAAAAAATATGAGTCTACTAATACTGGAAATGAAGATTTGTTATAAACTCATTTTGTAACATACTATTCAAGTTAGAGACATGATTGTTTTTACTATAGCATGGAAAGCACTGATTTTTCTATAATTAGTTATAGAATAACAATTATAAAATGTTAGTGAGCATCCATTTCTTGTCATTGTGGTTTGTTGAGTTGTCCTAGACAATTTTCTTTCTCTGTAAAAATACTTTTCACTCATAGTTTCAACATAGGGTCTTCAGATTTAAAATATAAAAAGCCTCTGAAAATTCTGGAATTGTGGTTCCTGCTTAAATATTTACAATTATCATTAGACAAATAATTTGTTTTTATTATCAAAAAATTTTATGTATTTTCTTCATGTAATTTGTTCAAACCTAAAGTTAAATGGTTAAATCAACAAGATTATAGTGAGCTTAAGATAATTACTGAGAAGAAAATAGCAAAAAGAAGTTGGGATTCTAACAACTGAAAAAAAAAACTTTTGGAAAATAACTTATTTTAGAAAGCATGATAAACAGTATTAGAAAATTGGAATTTGGCCAGATGCTGTGTTGAAACAAATTAAAATAGAATTTCTGTTCTTAGCTAAAATATCAGCTTACACCCTTCTCTAACCTTGCAAAAAGAAATTGGTTCTTAAATAGCATCTGTAACCCAGAAACCAAAAGTAAATAATAGAAATATTAGAACAGATTTCAACAATGCAGCAACAAGCTAGATTCCACAAGAGTTTTTTTGTAAATTTCAAGAATGTGAAAAAATAACTAGCAAGGGACAAGTTCTAACACCTTCTGACCCTAAGTAGCACACTAACAAGTATATCCAAAAGTTAAAAATGGGACTTCCAGACATTTCTTTTATAAAAGAGCCTGTGTAAGGAGGTATGAAAAGCACACTTAGCCAAGTAGCTAAATAGAGGCATTAGGCACTTCAGATTCTTGTGCATTTGGAAAATGTGTGAAGTTATTTCCAACTTTAAAAATATCTTTGCACTTTCTCCTGGGCTGAAGGTGAGCATGCGGCCATGGCGCCAGCTAATGAATGCTGGACAGGTCTGCACTGGAGACATAAGGAACGGAGAGTGAGGTTTGCACTTCATTTCTCTTCTCTATAATTAAGGGGTTTTGCTTTTTGCATTGGCTAGAGAGATGTTTGAAAAGGGTGTTAAAACATAGTGGTTGAGAACTTGAGCCTGACTGACTGGGCTTTGAATTCTGGCTCCATGGTTTTCTGGTGGTAAAGCCTTAAGCAGGTCATTTAACACCTGGCAGCTTCTGGGAGTACAATGAAATATTAGTGCCCACCTTATAGGACCAGTATGGAAGTAAATCCGTTTATTCCTGCAAAGCACATGACACAGTTCCAGGCATATAGACTCATCCAATAAGTATAGGCGCATAGTAATAAAAGGACCCAGAGAGGTACAGAATGTGTTTTTGAGACCCAAGGCCCACACTAACCTTAAACTTTCACAGGTTTGAGCAGCTGTTATTTTAGGTGCAATCACACATATTTCTATTTATGTATTAAAGACTCTCACTTTTGTGATGCATCATAGAGGCTCAGTGTATTTTTTTTTTTTATTTGACAGGTAGAGTTATAGACAGTGAAAGAGAGAGAGAGAGAATCGTTGATTCACCCCCTAAATGGCCGCTACAGCTGGTGCTGCGCTGATCTGAAGCCAGGAGCCAGATGCTTCTTCCTGGTCTCCCATGCAGGTGCAGGAGCCCAAACACTTGGGCCATCCTCCACTGCCCTCCCGGGCCACAGCAGAGAGCTGGACTGGAAGAGGAGCAACCGGGACTAGAACCTGGGGCCCATATGGGAGGCCGGTGCCGCAGGCGGAGGGTTAACCAAGTGAACCATGGCGCTGGCCCGAAGCTCAGTGTATTTTGATGAAGAAGTAGGCAGTGTTTTAATTAAGTGAAAACTAGATACTGCTTTTGCCAATGTCAGATTGTATCCTCCAATGCTCAAGACCACTCATTGGCTCCCAGTTAACTACTGTGAGAAGCTCAGTGCATCCAAGCTGAATGGCTACTTTCCTGTAAGCATGCCAAAGTTTTCTCATCCCATTCTTTGTGGGATTCCTGCTTCTTAAGCAGCTCTTCCCCATCCATTTTGGCCTGATGCAGTGCTACTAATTCTTCAAGACTGCTTCCTACACAGTAGCTTCTACATAAGCATTTTGTATTTTTAATACGTCTTTTCATACTTTCCTGTAACAAAATCAGCTATTTTATGTGTTTTTCTGATCAGTAGGTCTTTGAAATTAGCATGCCTCTTAAATGTCTAAGAAAATGTTTGCAAGCAAGTGTTTTGTATTTACTTAATAAAAAATATCTCTAGATAAGACAAAAATCACGTAGAGATCTGTGAAGTACCACAAGCAGTTTGATAGAACTCCATTGCATAGCCAGATGGAAAATGCCAAAACTTCCCTGGTAGTTGACAAAAAAGGAATAAGAGACTGAAACAATAAAAGTGCTGCCCTCTTAGAGATCTAAGGCGTAGATTCTGTATCAGAATTATGCTAGATTTGGGGTTGTTTTCTTTAAAGAAACAATAAGAGTCTTTACTTTTTCTAGGTATGACCTGTCCAGGACTCTTGTGTCTTAATTAATTTTTATTTCTAGTTGCATTTATTTTGCTACATCTGCTGAGAATTTACAGTCACTTAATGAGCTGGGTACTGTATGTGTATAGTCATTTAAGCCTCACAACAACCTCATTTAAGTAAGTTTTGTAGGAATCCTCACTTTACAGATGAGGAAACTGGACTTTGGCATGTTTAGCCCGATGCACAGTTAGTAAGTGGCACAGTCAGCATTTGAACTTAGGGTTGGGCATTTGAAGCCTAGCAGTGGAGATGGTTTAATGGCTGGGTTCAAGTCCTGCCTCTGCTTCTTATTCTAGCTTTCTGCTAACTTGAGCCCCAGAGGGAAGTAGTGATGTCTGAAGTAGTTGGGTCCCTGCTACCCGTAGCATGCATTTCCAGTTCCCTCCTTCTCCCTGGACAAGCCTTTATGATTTGCAGGCCACTGAGGAGTGAACTGGCAGATGAGAATATTCTTTCTGTTTCTCAACTAATGATTTTTTAAATTAAAAAAAAAAGCAAGAATTTGAACTCAAATCTCCCTATTGTTGGAACTCTGTTCTTCATTCACAGGCTATGGTTTTATTGACTTATTTTTAAGGCTCTACTCCAGGACAATGGCAGTGGCACAGGCACTGAATGGAGCTAGCTCATTCACTCCAGTCCAAAAGAGCACCTCTTTAGCTAATTGCTTCTTTTGGGGAATCATTGAAAATCAGAGCTGAGGAAGATGTTAGCAAACATTTACTCACATAATTTTAAGAGGAGGAAAGATAATCACATAATTTAGTAGGAGGAAACTGAAGGCTCCAGAGTAGAGTGTTTTAGTGGCAAAATTTAGCAGTGAGTTAGGACTGGAATTCTGTTCTCTTCACTTTAGCCCAGTGCTAGGAGGAAGTAGCTTTACAGGTGAACCTTGCAAACCCAACTAGCAAGTGACAGCACATGTCACAATTTACAACACAGACTTTGTTTTAGATTGTCATTGTTGTCACTTACACTTTCACCAGATCCTCTCTTTTTGCCCCATTTTGACAACTTTTGGGACTTCAGATGCAGAGAAAAAATTTCTTCTTTCTCTCTGCCCCATGCCACCCTGAGACCTCAGTAAGTCCTGCCTGAGCTAATAAAAACACTCCTTCAAGTCAACTTGCCAGTAGTTAAAATCCAGTTTCAAAACTTGCTTTATTTGCATGAGCTGTATTCAAAACTCTGGATCCCAAAGTTCTACATCATTGTCAGTGGAGAATGGTTTTTGCCCTCTTTGCTGGCCAGAAAAAAAAAAGTCCTTGGCTAATATAACAGTTTGGCCTGAAACAAAAGGGTGCTGAATAAGTTGGGAGGCTCTCAGAACTGAAATTCAAACAGAATAAGAAGGGTGGATTGTGATGAGGAAGGCGAGAGAAAGTTGCCCTATATGTGAATGACTGGTAGAGAAGTTCTCTAATAAGTACACAGAGGAGAAAAGACCAGAATCTGGGGCAAGAGCTGGGTAGCTAAGCACAAGTGTTAGAGGCCTTAGGAAATAAGTCCAAGGCTGAAAATGCTAATGATGAAAAAAAGCTTTGTAACTAGGTTCAAAAGCAGAAGATAGAAAGTGAAGAGATGATTCTGCCATAAGCCCCTCTCAGGGGGAGTCATACTTCCCTTGTCTTCTCCCAACACTTAACAACTTCTCTATCAAAAGTAATAAATATTGGATTGGATGATATATAATACTAGGGAGAAGAAAGTGCAGCCCAAGGATATGAGGAAATTTGAAAACAGCATGTTGGTGGTTTAAATTCAGTTCAGTGAGCTGTTGTTATGCATCCCTAATACCCTGACATCTTTATAGGTGCCAGCAATGATATTGATATTGAGATAAATAAGGTATGATCTTAGCCTTCAAGGGTTTGCAGTCTAGGTAGGGTAAAAGAAATGTAAGACAAGTTAATTATATAATGGACTAAATGCAATACTCTATTGATGTATATAACTTTATAGAACTATGAAGAATGGGGGAGAAACAGAAAATTATAATTGGCCCCAAATTCATATAACTTTATAAAAGAAACTCAAGGCCAATTTCTACGTAAATTAGATAGTATTGTGATATCAATCATGGGCAGGCGTCTGGGATCCATTAATGCAAACAGAGTGAACTTTAAGATGATTTCACAATGATCACTACCAATCATCCTAGAAAGTGCACACTAAAGTGATTGCATTTTGCTTTTGGAAAAAAGTAAAGTAGATGCAGAGGCTAGAGACACAGTACAACATATATAGCATAGACCTCATCTCACATACTGTATTTTTGTGAGTATTTGACAAGGTCTTTGTTGACAAACTTGGGAACAAAAATGTGGATGTGATGCCGGTACACTGAGATTGCCTTGGAACCAGTTATTTGGTAGGCATCATCTAGCTGGGAGGCTTCTGATGGTGCGTTGGAGGGCCTTTTATCGTGGCTCCATTAATCCTTTCTTTCATGACTTAGATTATCTACCAGTAAGGGACACCACAGGAAATAGATTAAACAGGAAAATATGAGGAGAGATTCATAAAGGGATTCTTCATGTATGCACATATTTTAAGGGAATTAATGAGGAATAGTGCAGAATCTCAGAGTTAGTCACCAGTACTGGCCCAGTGGGCAGAGGGGTAAGATCAACTCCTACAACCAGAACGGGATTATTGTTTCCTACCATTTCTCTGATCGACCAACTGGTTGGTCCCACCCCTCAATGTCCCTGCTCCTGCCTAGGCCTGTCACCTGCACAGGGACCTATGGAAGTCTTTTTTTTCTCATCTGGACATCATCTTTTCTTCCCCCCATCTTTGATTTATTGCTTTCCAAAGCCCTCATTAAAAGATCTTTTCTGATGTACTATAACTGTGACCCGGGCAGTTTAATCCCCTATTACGTCTGTGAGCATTTGGCAATGTCTCTTCTAATATACTGGTAAACAAGAAGTATGGACCTGCTGCTAATACTTGAATGGACTTGGAAATGCTAATTAGTTGATGATGTCAGTAGATATGTTTCTCTGGAAGTAGGGATGGAAACAGAGCCAGTACTTGCAGGAGAATATTGTTTGAATTATTTTTTATTTAAAAAAATTGTTTCTAAAAGATGGATTTATTTATTTGAAAGACAGAATTGCAGAGATAGAGAGAGAGAGAGAGAGAGAGAGAGGTCTTCCATCCTCTGGTTCACCCACAGATGGCAGCAATGGCTAGGGCTCGGCCAGGCCAAAGCTAGGAACCAGGAGTTTCATCTAAGTCTTTCACATGGGTGGCAGGGGCCCAAGTGTTTTGATTATCTTTTGCTGCTTTTCTGAGGCCATTAGCAATGAGTTGGATTGGAAATGGAACAACTAGGACTCTAACCAGCACTCCTATGAAATGCTGGTGTCATAGCTAGCAATTTTACCTGTTACATCACAACCTCAGTTCCCTGAATTCTTTTTTTAAAAAGTCAATTGTTTATTTATTTACTGGATAGGCAGACAAAGAGAGGGAGGAGAGAAACAGAATTCCCATCTACTGGTTCACCCCTCAAATTCTCACAACAGTTTGGAGTGAGGCCAGGCCAAACAAAACCAGGAGGCTGGAATTCAAACCAGAGCTCCTTCATGGATGGCTAGGATAGAAACTGCTTGAGCCATCACGTGCTACCTCCCAGAATGTGTACTAGTGGGAAACTGAAGTTGGGAGCAGAGCTGAGAATTTAACTTGGGTACTTGAGTATGGGATGCAAGTATCCCAAGTGCAGAGTAACCACTAGTGCAAAACTCCTGCCCATGTTTGAATTCTTTTTTTTTTTTTTTTTTTTTTTGGTTTTGACAGGCAGAGTGGACCATGTTTGAATTATTATATTTCCCTTTCCTATCTTCTTGGTAAATCTTTCAATATTTTTTTTCCATTTCTTTGGCAAATAAATTATTCTTAGAAGATAGTCAGAGTATGACATAGTTCTTCTCAAACAAACGTAATCATTGAGTTTTTTTTTTAATTAGTTGGTTTAGTTCTTTCTGGATCTAGTGTTCAAATGTCTTGTTTCTTTGAGACACAATAATGTTGCATCCACTTGTCAGCTAAAATAGAGTGTTACAGAAACCAGTGACAGTCACACATGAATCTTACTGAAAATGAGAAGCAAATGAGAGACAAATGAGAGGCAAGGTAACCGATGGGGACCGGCCACCGACCTGGACTCCTTACCAGAGTGCGGCCCCCAACAGTAGGTTAAACAGCTTTTTATAGTATTCTGTCCACTAGGGCTCACAATTTTGAACCAGACCCCTAGTATGCAGTGAACCATAAAAAGGAAAACCAGAATGTGGTTGTAAGGTAACAGTTAACAAGAACAAACCCAATAACAGATCCAAGACATGGTGGTAAGATAACAGTGAAGGACACATTTCGGTCAACCTAGTTCCTGGGAATTTGTGCCCACATAGTTTCATAAGATATACCCTTAGCCATTAGCAAGAAAAGCTAATATGTACAGAAGCAAGAGATCTGCAATTAGCTTTTAGCCACACTCCCTCCATTTTGATTCTGATTCTGATTCTATAGTAATACAGTTAATAAAGATTCCCAGAAAAGAACAACATGACTACTTCAAAAATGTATCATCACTACTTTATATGACAAATAATACCTATGGGGCTAATCAAATGTTATTAGTAATTTAAAAAGATCTTCATTTTCTTTATTGTGTTCAATCAAAATTAAGAAAGTCGAACATCTGAATTTGTTCCCTTGCCACCACTCCTGTTGTCAAGGTGAATTTCAGGATAATAGTTTGTTGTGGTTAACCTGAAATTACAGCATCCTTCCTGCTTTCATGCTTATCTCTCGGGGAATATGCAACCTACATAATGCTTATTTAGGGATTATTCACAGACTGTTGCTTCTCCTTCTACCAATACTGCCCCACCCCACCCCACCCCACCGTGGAGTCTCTCTTTAAAAAGAATTCACAGGACTTGTTTTAATTTTCCTTCAAAATGCCCTAAAGGACCTAAAGGGAATGAAGTACAGTCAGGTTCCAATATTCCTTCGTAGATTTCAAACATATATTTTCAAATTAAAGAAAAAAATGATTTTACATTTTAGCCAAGTTGTAATAAAAGCTTTCTTAAGATAAAAGATGATATTAACATCCTTTTAGAAGAGACTAGACACAGTTTTTCTATTATATAGCCATTTAATAACCACTTATTGGAAAAAATGTTGGAGAGCTCATTGAGGTTGCTTGAGGTTACCTTATCATTTCTTTCCTACAACTGAGATCCTATCTTTTTAACTGCGAACTTCACAGTGGCAGCCTTTGCCTTTGTGAATTACAGGGACTATGTTCCTGAGCCTCTGGACATACCAATTCAGGCGCTGCCTTCCCTCCCCCAGCAGGGCAGTCAAGCATAACACCAAGAGGTGATTAGAATTTTACTGCCCCTGATTCACAGGCCTTCAGCTTTTCTGCTTCTCCCTGGCTTCTCTTTGCTTAGCAACAGAAATGTGGCAAGCCCTGTACTGCCAACAGATGTCTGTTTTGCTCTCAGATTGAAAAGAAGAACTTAAGGATAGAAGACAGCCCATCAAACATCACACATTTTACTAAATTAGAATTTTCTACTCTGAATACCAGCAACTTCCTCTAGCCACAGGAGTTTCACAGTATTTCAGGTTGAAATTGACTTAATTGTGGAGCGACATCTGGGCCCCTGTTTGCTGGTGACTGTAACAGAATGTCAGCAGTCAGAGAAATGCCCGTGCATCGTTCAACTACAATTCTGCTCTCTTTTCTTACCCTATAAGTGTTATTTTTATAAATCGAAGTCATCTGGGTCAGGAATTAAGGCCATCTCTGTACTAGCAGCAAAACAGGGTTTAGAAATGTGCACACAGTGTTCCTTACTGTGTTAATGCTGAGTTTTTTTATTTCCCCCAGTTCTCTGTGTCCGTTCAACAGTGTTTCTAGATCCTTCTCTTTGAGCATCGTATTGTGTTAGACACCTGGGAGAGTAACCAAATGAAACGCACAATCTCTGCCTTCAATGAGTGGAGTAGGCCATATTAAAATGGTATAAGACATATACCAGCATTGTGGTGTAGTGGGTGAAGCTGCCGCCTGTAGTGCAGGTATCCCATATGGGCGTCGGTTCAAGTCCTGGTGGCTCCACTTCCGGTCCAGCTCTCTGTTATGGCTTGGGAAAACATGGGAAGATGGCCCAAGTCCTTGGGCTCCTGCACCAATTTGGGAGACCCTGGGGGAAGCTCCTGGCTCCTGGTTTCAGATCACAGCTCCAGCTGTTGCGGCCAGTTGGGGAGTGAGCCAGAGGATAGAAGACCTCTTTCTCTCTCTGTCTCTGCCTCTCCTTCTGTCTCTGTGTAACTTTGACTTTCAAATAAAATAATAAATCTTTTTTTGAAAAAAGATATCTAACATATTAAGCAGAATTTGTTAGGTTGCCAGTATTTGACCATTTTGACCTAAAAGAATTGCCAGTTGCATGTGCTGTAACAATAATAAGTGCTAAGGAAACACTGGTGCTAAACACCTTAACCACAACTGATGGAGTTGGGAAGGTCTTAGGACAAAGATAGGATTTCAGTAAATCCTGGATTCTCCTTAAACTAATCTCCTGCCCTAGACAGTAGGCAACATGATCAAAGCAATTAAGAGCCAAAGCAAGAATTATGCCTAGAAAATAACCAACAGTCAAGAATGACTTCAGCAGATAATTTGCAGGTGACACAGGTGAGGGCAAATAGGAAAACCAGGAAATTGGTATCAGTGCGTTATTTCGTTTGGAAGCATCGAAGATGTTGAAAAGGGAGCAGACAGTGTACCCATGTCCCTACTGTTCCACTATCCTTGAGATACACACTTACAGCTGCCCAAGACAGAGTGACTTTCCCTTGGCCAGAAAATTTACAAATTCAATGGTAATACTAACACTAACAAAGGAGTTCAAAGTAAGATGAAAAAGAAAGTGAAAACCAAATGGGTTTGACCAGTAATGAAGCTGAAAAGGAGTTAGGGCAGAGGTTGCAAAACTCATGTGCCTAGTGCATCCATGCAGGTAATGGATAGCAGGATTCTGGACATTATGGCCCATATCCAACCTGCCTCCTGCTTTTGTAAATAAAGTTTTATTGGAACTTAGCCCTGTTCATTTACATACTGTGCATGATGACTTCTGCAATGCAGTAGCAGAACTGAATAATTTAGATAGTGACAGAATGGCCAGGAAAGCCTCAAATACTTACTCTCTGGCCCTTTCCAGACAAAGCTTGCTAACTTTAGCATAAAAAAGAAAGGAATGAGTTGATTTGATTAATTTTTATTTTTCAGCTTTTCTGGCAGATATTTGTACTGGAAATATTTTCTAATAATAGAACAGGGCCGGCGCCGCGGCTCAATAGGCTAATCCTCCGCCTTGCGGCGCCGGCACACCGGGTTCTAGTCCCGGTTGGGGTGCCGGATTCTGTTCCGGTTGCCCCTCTTCCAGGCCAGCCCTCTGCTGTGGCCAGGGAGTGCAGTGGAGGATGGCCCAGGTGCTTGGGCCCTGCACCCCATGGGAGACCAGGAAAAGCACCTGGCTCCTGGCTCCTGCCATCGGATCAGCGCGGTGCGCCGGCCGCAGCGCGCCAGCCGCGGCGGCCATTGGAGGGTGAACCAACGGCAAAGGAAGACCTTTCTCTCTGTCTCTCTCTCTCACTGTCCACTCTGCCTGTCAAAAAAAATTAAAAAAATAAAAAAAAATAATAATAATAGAACAGTGATACAAGCATGAAAATAAATGCCAGCTGGCAGACTCTTGGCCTCAGAGTCAGGCAGCTGGGGCAGTGGTGAGTTGGAGAATTCTTGATCACTGCTAGTCATAGTAACTTTCAGCTCCTTGTTGATACTCTATAGCCAAATCTTCCTACTTTCAAGATGACCTGGGCATTGGGACAGTTGTGTGAGATCTCTCAGTGCTTAAATATTGATAGCTAATGCAATGAACATTTTTATACCTTATGAGCAAAAAGCAACATTTCTATGGTCTGGGTTTGTTTCATGAACATGCATTTGTGGATGCTGCATTTGAGACCAAAAGAAAGATATCACTGTAAGAGAAGAGAAGGAGAATAGGGAGGTAGTTGTACAGCAAGATGAATGGGACAGTAAATGTACGGTTCTCACATGACTTATGAGATAGCGAATGAGAGTGGAGAAGCAGAAGACAAAAGCACCACGTTATTTCTGTCGGTTAAATTTGGCTTATAACACAATAAGTTTTCAGTGCTTTGATGAAATGTTTCAAATATACTGACAGGTTTTATTACTGTAGTGTATCTGGCTAATTTCCTGTTTTTAACCAATAATATGTTATTCTGAAATACAAGAAGGAGGAGGAATTAAGTGTGTTTGTGGAACTTAGATGTCCATTTTAAATCAGAAAAAGAACTACATAAGTAAAATATATTTCTTGGTTATTTTAAGATACGTGTGAAGAGAAGGAAATAGGGAGAAAACGGTGGCAAACATTATTTTCAGTGAAATATTCAGTTTAAATAATTATTTGTTGAACTTTATACCCCTGATAATTGAATGAATACATATAACAAAACTGTTGGCAATTTAATGAATATTTACATAACAAAACTTGTTTGCCTTTTCTGCTAATCACCCTAAGAACAAGAGCTTGTTTACCACAGTGTAGTCTCAGAGTAGGCACCTGCTAAATTTGTTGAATGAATGTATGTGAATGGATGAGCAAGTGGGTCCCTACTGATATATAATATCTTGCATATCTCATACATCCAATTTCTTGCCCTGACTTTTGTTCTGATGACCTGTTCCCTCCCTCCTGTTTCTCTTGCCTTCCATTCTTTCATGTATTTTAAAAAATTTATTTCAGGGGCTGATGCTGTGGCGTAGCGGGTAAAGCCGCTGCCTGCAGTGCTGGGATCCCATATGGGCACTGGTTTGAGTCCTGGCTTCTCCACTTCGGATCCAGCTCCCTGCTAGTGTGCCTGGGAAAGCAATGGAAGATGGCCCAAGTCCTTGGGCCCCTGCACTCATGTGGGAAATCCAGATGGAGCTCCTGGTTCTTGGCTTCCGCCTGACCCAGACCCAGCTGTTGCAGCCATTTAGGGAGTGAAACGGTGGATGGAAGATCTCTCTTGGTCTCTCTACCTCTGCCTTTCAAAAAAATAAATAAATAGACCTCTGCCTTTCAAAAAAATAAATAAATAGATCTTTTAAAAAATTGAGAGGCAAAGCAAGAGAAAGAATTTTCATCTGCTGGTACACTCTCCAAAGGCTGCAGACACTGTGACCTGGGAATGCAGTTAATTCTACCACAGAGAAGGCAAGCACCCAACTACTTAAACTGTCTCCACTGCCCCCCAGGGTGCACATTAGCAAGAAATTGGAAAGTGAAACCAGGAAGTCTGATATGGGATATGCACATCTTGACAGTTACCTTAACTGCCAGGCCAAAGGCCTGCCCCAATTTTTACCATTTTTTTTAGACTCCAAATTGAATCATCTTTTTGTACTTTTAGCCTGACCATTGACTAATTTCCATCTTATACCTGTGTGAACATCTTGCTTCATTTTGTCCATTTTCTTCACAGTTTCATGTTATCTTCAGTGTGTGACTGGATACTTAAATTCATATAAATCATCATTACTTTGAATGATAACAAAGATGACAAGGGTGAAAATAAAGTGAAGGGGGCAGTATCCAACAGCTATAATTGCAGAAGGGTTTAAATGAACATGCAGGTAGAAAGCCAGAAGGAATTGAATTGAACTGATTTGTGCCTGGTGAAAAACTGGACTGAATTGCTGAAGCTTTACGGGTTGCTCCCAAATGTGGTATTAGGCGCCTAGCATCCATAGGACACATCCCATAGATCTTAATTCCCAGCTGCATATTTAAAAATATGTAGAAAATAAATATCCATGCATACAGATCTTCCAGACCTTGTTTCTTCTAGCTTTTATATCAAATAGATCAAAATGTTGATAGGATGTGGCTTGAGAGAGCATAGTTTGCCTTTTAATGTCAGTGTTTTACTGAAAAAAGTTCTTTTCCACCTGTGATTAGAACAGGCCTGTGCATTCTTACATATGATATTAGGAAACATCCAGTTTCCCACCTTCTCCTGGCTGAGTGCATCTGCAGTTGCAGGAAAGAAGTCAGTGGTAAAATCAGATTTGTAGTATTCTAGCATGTTAGAGAGTAGTTAAATCTTGTTTGTTTTTCAGACAAGGAAACTCTGGTTACAGAGCTTTGTTGACCTGTATCTATTTTTATTAGAAAGTATGAAATGCTGTAGTTCCATAGAAAAAAACAAATCTGAAGTTCTGAATTTTATTCACTATTACAAACTAAAATGTAACAAATCAACATACAAATGATTATATAGAATGTACAGATTAGCCAGTGATCATTGCAACTAAGGGAAAATGCCTCACTTAAGTTAATTCAAATTCTGCTTTATTTTTTTGCTTGCTTTCACGCACCCCTCCATGTCCTTAACATGATGTAACTGTTAACTGGTGTGAGGGATTAGTAATTGAGTAGCACAGATACAGGCCAAATTAAAGACAAAATTAAAGAGCACTCAAAGATAAAATTTTATCTGAATCAAGAGGGATTAAGAACAATAGAAATGCAAATGGATTATTTATTTTGAAAAGTGCATAATAATAACAGTTTTTGTTTTAAATAGGAGAGGTAGGCAGTTAACACTGTTTAAAATAGCTGTCATGCTTAACCCATGTTTTCAAATAATTTTCTACATAAAATGACAGACAAAATTTAGCTAAAAAGGGTCTAATACAGAATTTCTAAGAATATTTTTTAAGGAAAAATTAGGAAAAAAATTCCCATGGACCCAAAGAAATGTAAATAGGCATTTCATATATTGTAGTATTACCAGTATTAAAAATACACCTTCATATTAATTTGAAAAATATTTTGACAAATAGTATGTGCCAGAAAAGGTTAAGGTAATAGGAATTTTCAAAACAATATGTAAAAAATAGAAATCTGGAAAGTGTCATTTATTGTTTGGTATTTATAAATGCTTATACATTATTATTACTCTTTTGATTATGGCAGTAAATTATGATTAAATTTTATTTTTTATAAATATTTATTTCTTTATCTGAAAGGCATATAGAGTTACAGAGAGAGGGAGAAGCAGAGAGAGATCCTGCTTTTGGGGGTTTACTCTCCAGATGGCTGCAAGGGCCAAGACTGGGCCAGGCCAAAGCCAGGAACCAGGAGCTTCCTCCAGTACTCCCACATGGATGCAGGAGCTCAAGCACTTGGACCATCTTCCACTGCTTTTCCCAGGCCATCAGCAGGGAGCCAAGGCTCGAACTAGCACCCATATGGGATGTCTGCTGGTGTTGGCTTTACCCACTACGCCACAACACCAGCCCCAATTTTTGTTTTTTAATCAAAACACATTTCTTAGTAGTGGTTTGAACTCTAACAGTGTTAGACTTTTTTTTTTTTTTTTTTTTTTGACAGGCAGAGTAGACAGTGAGAGAGAGAGAGAGACAGAGAGAAAGGTCTTCCTTTGCCGTTGGTTCACCCTCCAATGGCCGCCGTGGCCAGCACGCTGCGGCCGGCGCACCGCGCTGATCCAAAGGCAGGAGCCAGGTGCTTCTCCTGGTTTCCCATGCGGGTGCAGGGCCCAAGCACTTGGGCCATCCTCCTCTGCACTCCCTGGCCACAGCAGAGAGCTGGTCTGGAAGAGGGGCAACCGGGACAGAAGCCGGCGCTCTGACCGGGACTAGAACCCGGTGTGCCAGCGCTGCAGGTGGAGAATTAGCCTATTGAGCCGCAGCGCTGGCTAGACTTGGTTTTTCAAAATTTTGTTTGCAAGATCATTTGATTTCCTTTAGCAATGAAGACAGACTATAAATGAAAAACCGATTCTTTTACAAAAGTCACAGCGGCAGCATATTCTAAATTCACTCGTTCAGCAGTAGTGATCCAGCATCTCGTGTGTGTGAGGCTCTCTCCAGTGTTTCTGCAGACCGGTGAACATGACAGATATTCCTGTGGTTGTAGAGTATACATTCTAGAGATGGGGCATATTTATCATCTCTGTGTTCCAGATGAAAAATATATAATTATGTATTCTAAAATATCATATAGTGCCTAAGTCGATTTAAAGCATAAGTTATACCTTATGCTGGATAATGCTTCATATGCTAGAATATATTCAGTTTATGTAATTCTCAATAATTGAAGTATTTTGTTTTCAGAAGAAGAAACTCGGAAGGAAATCCTGGAAAAGTTGCTGGCGTCTATGAGTGTCATAGGCAGCAAGTGACAGAGTGAAGTTTGTTCCTCCCATTCCAAAAACGCCCTGGTTTTACGCCGTACCATGCCCTACACAGTTTTGGCAGAAGGCCAGTTCAGTAAGCATAGCTTGGGAAGGGGTAGACATTTCAGCTTGCATTGCTCATGGTGAGACCGGAGATTGAGCAATGCTAGGAAACCTGTATGAAAAACTGATAGTTTGCAGCACATCAATTCATATGGTACTGAGAACTAAGAGTGAATGAGTGCCTGAAGTCTGAATTGGACTGCTGATCTGAAAATAAGGTTAACTGGTGGAAAAATGTGAAGAGTGTTTCAGAATGATGGAATAACCTGTCATGGAAAGGCATAGGCCTTTTATGGAGATGGGTGAATTCCCTAAAGCACTCTCAGACTTTGATGGATGACTTTGTCAGCTGATTTCTCTCTGAGAAATCCGGGATCCTCTCTCAGCTTACTACAGGAAGCAAGGAGGCTTTCTGGAATTCTCTTCTCCAAAGCAGTCAGGAACACATTTTCCCTTCTCTCTGGAAGTTTGTGTATTTCTCAGCTTAGGAAAGTGCTTTGCCTTCCTGCTGCCGACAAATGGCTGTGCAGAAGTCTGTCTGTGATAAAAAAGAATTGTGCAGGAGTAGAGAAGGGATGGGAAGCATAGTGCCTTTGGTGGGCTGTCCAAGACCCTTTACTCCACTGTTGTAATAGTATGAAAAGAGGGGGAGGATGTTGAAGAATGAGTATGGATCACATAGTGTGCAAAGCTCTTACTATGCCCTGTCTCTCCCAGTCCCATGCCCTGTATTGATGCTACTACTGTCATGCCTATTGTATAGGCGAGAAAGTTGAGGCGCTGAGGGAATACATATATGGAGTTCTTAACTGCAGTGCCCAATCTCTTTTCACATTACTGCTCCCACTCATCTTTCTAGACAGACTTCACATTCCCTGAAGATTTATTGCAGCACTAAATCTTAAATAAGGGACAGTTTTCTGACTGCTTCACAGGTACGCTTGAATCCGTGTGTTTTACCCTTTATAGTAGATTTCTCATGGTGTTAAACACAGGATAGACAGCAAGTCAATACTTTTTGTCTAGAACTGATTTAAGCAATTGGCAAGGGTGGGGAGTTGAGACAAATATGCATTGCATGCATTTAATACTTCAATGTAGAGTTGTGCCATGCTTCCCTTTAAGCTGACCATGTACTTGTTTCATAAATTGCCAAGGCTCTCTTATAGTTGCTTCTGTACCTGAGCATAATCAAGCCTTGGCAGAAAGTTGTATATCATCCTTTCTCTGCTAAGTGTGATTCTTCTTCAAAGCATTTTAGCAGCCTTTAATTCTTTGTGTGCATTGGTTGGTCTATAGGAGAAAATACCACTTGATTGGTAGGGGTAGACATTTAACCTGGTGGTTAAGGTGCCCCCTTCTCACAGAGGAGTGCCACGTTGTATACCTGGTTCTAGCTCCTGATTCTAGTTTACATCACTGCCTTGGACACAGCAGTGATGGTTCAAGTTATTGAGTGCCTGTCACCCATGTTGGAGACCTGGATTGAGTTTCTAGCTCCTGGCTTTGACTCAGCTCAACTCTGGCTGTTGAAGGAATTTGAGCAGTGAACCAGAGGATGGGATAGTGTGCTTTCTTTCTCTGTCTCTCAAATAAATATAAAATTAATACTGAAAAAAAATAAAAGCCACTTGGAAGGCTGTATTTCATTCCCAATTGGACCAGCTCATTGTATCTACCAAGCAACTAGCTGAAGTGTGTAGTTCTTTTATATTTGCATGTTTTATTTCTCAAAGTTATGCTCCATGTCACTAAGGACATTTGTATTACAGATCATGGAGTAGTAATTAAATAGGGCTCTGCATATATAAAGAAATCTTTAGAAACACAGAAAGGATGAAAATGTGGAAGTTTCCTGGTTCACACATGCAAATGCTTCCTGGTGGTCTTGTATTAGGCAGTTACCCAGTGCTGAAATTTCCATCTGGTCCCTCCAGTAATGACTTTCAGGGAATAATACTTGTGATCTGTTGAATAGATTCCAATGATTTAGCAGTGTTTTTACTCTACATATGTAAAAACATCAAATATTCAGTGTTGGTTTTTAAACTCACATATGAAAACTGTTTCTTTATAATGGATCAAAAAGTGATAATAATAAATATCATTTTTTGACTTTGTCAGATCTCCAGTGAATGGATCAACTCTGTATCTAATCTGAACACAGAAACTTCTTTCATTATTATAGTGAAAAGACAAAAGAAAAAATAGTAACTTGATAAGTTCCATTCTAGTCTCTAAAGTAGTGACAGTTTAGATTACCATCCTTTTAACTCTTTACATGACAATTTCCCTCATGGACTTCAATATGTGTTGGCAGTGCAGTGTGGGGGGAGACACATCCAATTCCTTTTTTTTTTTTTTTTTTTTTTAAGATTGATTTATTTATTTGAAAGAGTTTGGGAGAGATAGAGATCTTTGTTCTGCTGGCTCACTCCCTAGATGACCAGGCCAAAGCCAGGAGCCAGAAGCTTCATCTTGGTCTCTCGTGTGGGTGGCAGTGGCCCAAACACTTGGATCATTTTCTTCTGCTATCCCCAGGCTGTTAACAGGGAGCTGGATGGGAAGTGGAGCAACCAGAACATGAACCACCACCTATATAGGATATAGCTTTATCCACTGAGCCACAGTGCTGGCTCTGACACATTCAGTTTCTAACCAGATAGACTTGAGTTCAAATCTGAATCTTAACAATTAGCTGTTTTATATTGGGTTGTTCTGAATTGCAGGTTCTTTATCCTTTAAGTGGAAGTAAACAATGCACTCTACTGTTATCTTGAAGGTTAAACAGAAAGCATATTAAAGCCCCTGGGGTGATGTCTGGAATAGAGGGAAAGCTCATTACTGGACAAAACAGAAGAAGGGAATGATTTTGATAAAATAAAAGGGAATCTGGCAGGAGATGAGCCATGCCTGATTATCAAACCGACCCACCAGTCTGGCCCATTGAGTTAAAATCACTGACAGACTTCAGGGCAGGCCCTCCACACTAGTTTGGTGCATTGCACTAGCAAAAGACTATTCTTTTTTAGGTTTTTCCATCCATCAGATAGGTCCAGGTTTTAGCATTAGTATGTCAAAGCAGAGAGTCTCTAGAAATCATGAAAGTATTTTCATTTAGATTTGTGTAAGGTACAGCACTGTGTTGCTAAAGGCAACAGAAGTCATGTACCTTCTCAGAAAACCATATTCTAGAAAGGGAGACTGTTTCAGTAAATATTCCCAAAGATTAGAAAACCAGAAATCATGAGCATTTTGATTTCTTGTAAATCTAGGGTGCTGGTGATATTTGAATGGTGCTGCTCTGTGAGGTGGTTTCATTGGATAAGCAAATTTTCCTTCCCTGGCTTAATTTGTCCTTGGGGGAAAAAACTCCCCCCCCCCCCAAGTAGACCTCTCTTTTGATCACAAGATGACTAGTTTGTGAGATAAAAGAATTTTATTTAACCACTGAGTTGGATGTTACATATTTCATTCATCTCCTAGACAATTATGTGAAGATTCTACTTTCTGAACCTCGTCAGTGAGTCTCAGAGAAGTCAGAATTGGTCACAGACCGAGAAGACTTTTGTCTGCCATATGGTATTTCATGTTCCCTTTGAAGCCTCTCAAAACCAATGCTTCAACTCATTATTATCACAGAGGCGCAGAGGTGGTCAGAACTCAGCCATCTCCATCAGATGGAAAACGTTATAGAGTTTTGCCACCCTTTAATCTTTGTCAATCCCCAATGTATTGTGTCAAGGGAGTTAGGAATTTATATGCATCAAAAGATTTGCAGTTGCTTTTCTTACTTGAAGGCATCTGTGATGTCAGCAGTTGTGTATTGTTTCTGTGTTACAAATCAAACAGCTCAGAAGAAAAGTTCTGCCATGTTTTTGAAAGTGCAGCACAAACTGTGATCATTATGGATGAAGTTGACAATTTGTCGTCATGAACTTTGTTTCAACTAAGTAGCAGTTGCAAAGGAAACTAATGTAAGATCATAACTGGGTGTTACATATGTCATATTTAGATTTTACGATTTGGGTTTGACTAGATCATTAAAAGAAATTCTGTGGTTAAAACAGTGATTCATTTTTCTAAGTATTTCTTTAGATTTATAAGTTTGTAAGTATTCTAACGTAGTTGTCCTAGGAAAAATCAGCTTTTTCCCCATATATTTAGAACAGCTATAAATAATCTAATTTGCATTTTCATTCATAGCAGTAGCCAATGTATTTGTTATTGTGCAAAAAATTAGATTTTTGTATAGTTTTAAGGGAAATTATTGAATTACAGACTAAGTACTCAGTCTGATCCAAACCTTCTTATAGAGCACTAAATTGGCATTTCTGTTCAGCCTTTCCACCAGGCAGTTGAATAAGAGTAAATAAACCAATCTAAGGGGTGGATTTAGAATCCTGGATTAGTAGAACAATGACAGCATCATCCACACCAGCAAAAAGCTCTGTGATACAAGATTAATCAACTCGATGCTTCTCCTTAGGGGATTTGAATTTGTACCTAATTAAGCTAAAGTACCTAACTGCCGTGGGATAGGTTAATTTATATTGATACTGATTTTAGGTAATGTAAAACTCATTATTTATTTCTTTACACTGATGATAAATAAAGAAGTGATGTGGGGAGAAAAGGTGGAATTTGCACTGAAACCAAGCGTGTATTACCTGAGGGATAGGAAGCGTAGAAATATGGATGGTTGGCATGTTCTGTGGCCTAGAATGATAACGCCATATGAGTGTGGATTTTTGATGGAATGAAGGAAATGAAACAGCATAGAATGTTCCAAATAATAGCATCAATTTGATTAGTTGAAATTTGTGTAATTTCTGTTTTTACACTGCAAATGAAAGTGCTGATTTTAAAGAACATGATAAATAGTTTGTTCAATAGTGTTGTGGCCCTCCACTGTTTCTTGATGTTTTATCTTGAATTAAATCAATATTCAGTGGCAAATATAAGCAGTGATGATAATTTATGTAAACATGCAGAATTCTAAAAATCAAATAATTAACGGAATACTGTCTTTCTGTATGTTTTCTCTTGGGAAGTGTTGGGAATTGCCTACTTCTTTCACTTCAGTGAATGCTTTTATTTTTATGTTTAAATTAAAGTGACTTCATGGCTCATATTTTCATACCAAGAGATGTCATGTATCAGAAGTGAGGAACCTTTTTTTCTGCCAAGGGCCATTTGGTAATTTATAACATCATTCATGGGCCATACAAAATTATCAGCTTAAAAATTAACCTGCTGTAGATTTATTGAATTTTGAGTCCCACCTGCAGTTGCCTTGGCTAGACCAGATACTTTCACAGGGCTTGTATGGCCCACAGGCAGGAGTTACCCACCCCTGATAGACACACGTAATTGTAGAACTGCAAGTGCTTTTGTGGTCCTGGGTCTCTTGAGTGTCACTCAGGTTGCCTTTGGCTGCAGGTAATGGGAAACTCTGCCTTAGGCTTCCTTAAGCTAACATAGACAAGGACATTCATCACTTCATAAGGATTTCTGAGTTCCACTGGCCCCAGTGTGACAGGTCCCCTGAAGTTCTCTGGGATTTGGTTTTGGTGTCTTTAGAGCATTTGTTTCCTGCTTAGATTGTCAATAAAATGGCTGGCAGCAATCAGTCCCCCAGCGTGCAGAGGCAGCTTTAAGATCAGCGCTTTGTTGCATTTCTTTTTCAGGAGGAAGTCACCTTTCCTGCTTCAGAGCAGAGGTACTCTCATTTCATGGTTGGTGCACAACCCAGAGAGGTAGAATTACTGTGATTTGTGTAAAGGGATGCTGACCAATGCTGCAGGTGGATTTAGGGTCTCTTTCTCCTGAGTCTTTTTTTTTTTTTTTTTTTTTTTTTTTTTACGATTTACTTATTTATTATTAAATCAGAGTTACACAGAGAAAAGGAGAGGCAGAGAGAGGTCTTCCATCTACTGGTTCACTCCCCAGATGACCACAGCGGCAGCCGCTGATCTGAAGCCAGGAACCAGGAGCTTCTTCTGGGTCTCTCACGTGGGTGCAGGGGCTCAAGGACTTGGGCCATCTTCTACTGCTTTCCCAGGCCATAACAGAGAGTTGGATTGGAAGTGGAGCAGCCGGGACTCGAATAGGTGTCCATATGGGATGCTGGCACTGCGGAGAGCAGTTTTACCCCCTACACCACATCACTGGCCCCTCTCCTGAGTCTTGTGGTGTAGGATGGTAAACTGAACAAAACAGGTTTCCTTGAAAAGAAGAAAGGAACCATGGATATTGTGTAGACAGTCATTTGTCATAGCTCCATTTCATTTTGCAGGTCAGGAAACTGGCCCAGAGAAGACTTCTAATGTGTTCAAGTTACTCAGGACCCTTTAGCCCAATATTATTTTTTATGTCATTTATGAAATTTTCCTGGTGGTTTTAATATTTTAATCATTCTATGCTGTTCATTCTTATACTAGAAGATAGGGGAAGATTTTTACCCAGTGGAGTGTCTTAAGTTCAATAAAAGCTAAAACAAGCAAAACAAAAAAGCAAAAAAACCCACGTTTTTTTTTTTTTTCCACAAATATCATAGACCTCTCCTTCTTAGAACCTTTTATAGATAGCTTCTTTTTCTAAGATTTATTTATTTATTTATTTTGAGAGGTAGAGTTAAAGACAGAGAGAGTGGTCTTCCATCTGCTAGTTCACTCCCCAGATGGCTGCAATGCCTAGTGCTGGGCCAATGCAAAGCCAGCAGCCAGGAGCTTCTTCCAGGTCTCTCACACAGGTACAGGGGCCCAAACACTTGGACCATCTTCCACTGCTTTCTCAGGTTCATTCGCAGGGACCTGGATTGGAAGAGGAGCAGCCTGGACATGAACTGACGCCCATAAGGGATACAGGTGCCCCAGTTGGAGGCTTAGCCTCCTATACCACAGTGTTGGCCCCTCACAGAGGATTTTAAAAAATTCTTTTTATATAAATACTTGATTGTAAGTTGTCCCTTTTGCTAAACGTACTAAAAGCAGGGACAGTGTCCATTTTTTCTTGGCATTCTGTTCTTGGTGCAGTCTGATGCTGTACAGAGGAATGAGACCTGATATTGTTCAGTGCTGTAATCATAGGATATGTTTAAGCACTGTTGCATGTTCTAGTGTGAGTATATTGTATTTCAGGTCACAACTTGACATGACCCCACCTACTGAGATAGTCTGGTATCTACAAAAATAACATCTTGAGATAGTCTATGTCATGTATCAAATGAGCAGCACAGAGAATAAGTGCCATAAAACTTAAAGCTTAGTGAACTCTAGTGAGTGGAGTCTATTCATAGAGCTAGGCCAGCTTGGACTGGGAATTGAACGAAGAGTACAACTTAGGTAGAAAGAAGGGAGACTAATCCATGAAGCCATAGTTAGGTTTATTTTAGGAGGAATACATCATTTGGTGAAAACATTTTGTTATTAGGAATAGAAAGAAGTGAAGGTAGGAAAATAGGTGGAGAGCCTTCAGTTACTGGACTTTAGGGAGGCAGTGGAAATGTTAAGGCAGGATTGTGACTAAAGTAATCAGTATTTACAGAGATTGATTTTAAAACCATGGGTAGTATGAGACATGAGAGAGAAAAAATAACCCAAGTATTGGTCAAAATTTAAAAAAAAAAGTAAAATAAAAGAAATTGGCATGAAGTAAAAAGATGTGCTAAATTTTGAGAAATTTATTGGCAGGACAAGATAATTGATTGAATCTAGAGTGCTGGGATACCTCAAAGCAAAATTCTTAGGTATGAGGATTGAAAAATGATGTGGCCATTAACTGAAATAGCCATGACCAGGGAAGAGTTCTTTGTTTTCAGATAAGATGATTAGTTTTGTGTTGCATGGCTTTGGTTTGCAGCATCAATGGGATGCTTATAGATGTCCATCAAGCAGCTAGAGGTATGGAAATGTGTGTAAAAAACTGCATAGCTGGTGTTATAGATTAGAGAGAATGTCATGTGCAGGTGAGCAGCAAAATCCTGTATGGCTCAGAGGTTTACAGCACATAGCAAAATGCCTGGCATATGCTTATATCGATACATATTTATTGAATGGAAATCAGACTGTTGACTAGAATACTTTGGAGTGGAAGTGACAGAAATCTATTGGAAATTGACTCAAAGACTGAATGTACTGGGCCATGTGACAGAATTATTCAAGGCTATGGCTGGCTTTAGGCATGACTGGATCAATACCCTCATATGCTTTCATGGTTAGGGATTTCTGCTTTCAACTCAGCTTTGCTCTGTTTTAGCTTTTTTCCCCCCCACCTCAAGTAAGCTCTTTGCTTTTCTGGCACATTCTATTAACTTAGCCACCCCTGCAGAAAGAGATTTTGCCTTTTCTGTTGAGTCTTGAATAAATACCAGGATTTTTTCTGCCTGGAAAAAAAATCAGAACAATTCACCAGCCCTAAACCAATCAATGGGATTCTCATAAGCCAGGCTCATATCTAGAATCAGGTGTAGCATAATGCCTACCCAAATATACTTAAACAAAACCTGAAAAGAGAGTAAGGATGCGGACAGATTTAAAGAAAACAAGGGATCTTTTGTCACAGAGAGGGGGATGGATGCCAGGCTGGTGGATATAACACATCTACCATAGCAGTCATGGAAAAAGACAAAGAGCTGAAAGCTGGACTTACTGTATGCTCACATTTCTATGGCAGGAAGGTGGGACCAGAGAAGGAGAAACCAGTTAAACAGCAGGGAAGACTAAGCTGTGGCCATGAAGCCCAGTTGGGATCTAATCAAGTCTATTTCTTGATATGCAGCTTCTGTGCAAGGCTTCGAGGGCCACAACTCTGAACATGGCATATGCTCCCCCAGATAAAACCTAACAGTTTGTCCATCTCTGCAGCATAGTTTCTTTTCAATAACTTAAAAATACAGCAGGACAGTCACCAGTCCAGAGACAGCTACTTCGACCATTCTTACGTCTTTATCTGTAGATTCAGAGCATCTGATTTTCTTTTTAAGATTTTATTTATTTATTTATTTGAAAGATAGACATCAAGAGAGGGAGAGACACAGAGAAAGGTCTACCCTCCATTGGTTCAGTCCCCAAATGGCCACAACAGCTAGAGCTGAACCCATCTGAAGCCAGGTGCTTCTTCTGGCTATCCCATGCAGGTTGGGCCATCTCCCACTGCTTTCCCAGGCCATAGCAGAGAGCTGGATTGGAAGAGGAGCAACAAGGACACAAATCAGTGCCCATATATGATGCTGGTACCACAGACAGAGGCTTAACGCTCTATGCTACAATGCCAGCCCCCTTAGATATGCTCTTTTTATAAACACATCCTAAGTAAGTGATTGTATGGTTTTTGCAGTTTGGGGTTTGTGAAGAGGTTTTCAAAAGAGAGGGAAGAGAACCAATGCCAGTACCCTTGTGGCACAAAGTGTCAATTTCTTTCCTTTTGTCTATTTTAAGGCTCCTTGCTCAGCTTTTGCCCAGTTGATGCCAGCTTTGCTTTACTGCCACTCTGGCCCCTGCCTTCTGCTGTGCATGTTGCCTTCTCCCCTATGAGTGTCTATGGCCTGCCACTGCTGCATCAGCAAGAGATGGGCCCAGGCTTCTGCCCTGTTGATTGGTGTGGCTCTCACAGTCAGAACGAGAATGCT